>NW_027509186.1:657500-887500 GCF_051911475.1 Siphateles boraxobius
CTGTTACCAATCAAATTAATTAATTTACACTGAAAAATTACAACTGCATTAAATAATGTTACGAGATTGTTTTAAATATTTTTTGAAGATACAAAAAAGATATTGGAAAGAATTATAGCCTACTTGTAAACACGAAACTAAACCACCAGTAGGGGGCGTCAGGTGACTGTCTTAATGAGTGAGTTATTCGGTCATTTATTCAAATGATTCGTTCAAACGGCTGAATCGTTAAGGAATGAGGTAGTTGTTTAATGGGTCATTGAATCTTTGACTCAATCGATTCATTCAAAGCGCGGAATCATTCAGTAATGCAGTTATGTGTTCCGGTGAGCTGCGCTGTGGTTCTTGGGATGTTTGTTTGGAACTATTTTCGCTGCTCAAATAGAAAAACAGTCAATATTGTGTCTAAAATGTAAGTGACTTGATATTGATTACTTGTTTATTGAACTGTCATATGAAATCAGTGTCATATTTTCAATCGTGATGGTATTCAGCAGTCGTGGTGCTTAACTGTATCATATCATATATTATAAATATGAAAACTCCACATTAATTTTTTAACCGCTCTATGTTCATTAAGTTTCTTTGTGTGAACTGCGCTCATTGTTTCCATTTCTCCTCATGAGGCGCGAGACTCAACAGCACAACCGTATTACCAGTCTGCGGCTGTTTGCGGATTGGTTGTCAGTGCGAATGTCGGCAGATATTTTTTTAACGATAAAAATTAAAAAAATAAAATACATTTTAAATGTACAAATATTTTAGGTAAACAACAATAGTCCAAGTTTAGGAAACATTTTTATTAAAACTTTAAAAGAGAATTCTCCATCTATTTTAGGTGTGCCAGCTGCTACTGTGGGTGGCACCGGCACACCCTGGCACACCCGTGGCTACGCCAGTGCCCTGTAGACAGGCCAGCCTATATAAATATCATATTAAGCAGAAATGTGAAATGTACCTTATTAGAGGATTGATATCTGGATTGATGCGTGAAGAATGCACTTCCACAGCAGTCACGAGTAACAGCAGGAATAGGCGGTTAAAGTTGTCTATGCTTAATTTGATTTGAAGACAGTCACGAGACCGCTTACTCCAGGGGTCTCCAACCTTTTTTCATTTGAGAGCTACTTTTTAAAAAACATAGTGGCCGAGAGCTACTCATGTAATACAATACTTTAATCTCTTAAATAATGTCTCATAACTCTCATATTAACAACTATTTAAACTGTTTTAGACCTAAAAGAGTTTTTGTAGGCTCATATGTCACCCTTAAATGTCAGAGAAAAGAACAGAATCAGAGATAAATTTTTTTAAAGAAAATTGTACTTTGCATATTATACTGTAAAAACAAAACCTAATTATAGTTGATTTTATAGTGCATCTTAACTAGAGATGAAATGGCATGGAAATTTCATTTCATGATTATAGTGACCAAAATGATCACGGTTATCACAGAATCCTGTTCAAAAAGTACTAATACTAGCTACACAATAAAATCAATTCACCAAGTTTTATGTCGAAAACCAGCAAATAACAAATATAATTAGCATTAATATGCACTTTTTGTTACATAAACATTAAAATAACAACATTAAAAATGATGGCCAGATTTTAAAGGAGTACTGGACATTTTATCTACTAGTATGTAGCCTACAAGTTCAAACCTTTTTTGACAAAAAAGATTTATAAAAAGAAACCTTGCATATTTCAGCCTTTTAATCATTTTTATAAAAAGAATGAGTCAAAAAAGATAAATTACTGACGTTTACAATGCACATTAGCTTATCTTTTATTATTAATAGTAAAATTCGGTCGTTGCTATGCAACCATCCACTGCGCTCTCCACAATGACAAAGAAGTTTTAGAAGTTAATGCATTTTTTCATCTCACTGCGCCTGGAAAAAATTAGTGCGTCGCTTCAATTATGAGCTTCCTACATTTGAAATAACGAACTTGAGCGTGAAAAAGACGCTATATGTGAACGGCCCCTTGGCGAGCTACCTCCAATCAGGCCACGAGCTACTGTTAGCTCGCGAGCGACGTGTTGGAGACCCCTGGCTTACTCAATCCAATCACGTTGATGGATAAAAATAAAATACATTTAAAACAAACATGTAACGAGTAACGACCACAAACAGAAGGAAAATAGCGGAGAAAAAGTACCGATACATCACTTAAAATGTACTCAAGTAAAAGTAAAATTACAAAAATTTTAAACTACTCAAAAAAGTACAATTTCTGAAAAAAACTACTTAATTACAGTAACGTGAGTATTTGTAATTCGTTACTTCACACCCCTGATTATCATCAGTCTATTAGGCTGCATTCCCACTAATTTTTAAATACATTTTGACATAGCAGACGTTTTGACGGCCATTCTGAATCTTCAAAGAAGGAAACGCTATGCATTGGAGGACACTCTTTTTTCTGCGCCAATACGATTAATTTTGCTGTGCGTTCCCACGCAGCACGCACGCTTCTCCAGCAAGAGCCCGGATAGCTCAGTTGGTAGAGCATCAGACTTTTAATCTGAGGGTCCAGGGTTCAAGTCCCTGTTCGGGCGAACGAGCCTCTTTTTGTGGAGCGGTACGTTTTGTTGTTGAGTTCTTGCTCATCTACACTGTCCTCGGGCAGCGACGCTGCAAGGCACCAATCCACAAACGACATGCCCCTTTCAACCAGCTTGTAGTCGTGGCCGAGTGGTTAAGGCGATGGACTAGAAATCCATTGGGGTCTCCCCGCGCAGGTTCGAATCCTGCCGACTACGTTGACAGCCTGCGCCTGCTTTAGTTTGTAACCTTCTGGAGGCCTAGCTTAAATTTTATAAAAGGAAAAAAAGTCACTGTTACAGGATTACCCTTGAAAAGAGTTATGTTGGTAAGAAACAGTTTTGTCTGCAAGCTAAAGATGACAAGGCCCCTTTGTATTCAGGGACACGTCAGGTAGACTGGTAGCTCGCCATGATCGTATAGTGGTTAGTACTCTGCATTGTGGCTGCAGCAACCCCGGTTCGAATCCGGGTCATGGCAAGATTTTCTGGGTGCCATTGAAATTGAGCTCCATGTCACCAGCTGTCCTCACCCCGTCCTTCAGACTACTCTTTTTGTGCACGGCGCGTGCCTTTGAGGTGCTCTGGATGTTCGAGTGAATTGAAACTGGGACCTTCTTTGAAAGCACGAGCTCTCAGGTTCGAACCTTTAGAGAAAAGACTGAAAACGAAACGCTCCTATTTATTTCGGAAGAATCTTGCTTCAGAGAGAATATGGTGCGTGTATATTTTCTAATCGCTAGGTGTCAGTACACTCGCTGGCTGTTACCTAGAGTGCCGCGGGCTTGCTATTTGCTACAAACAACTGCGCCTTTGACACAAGTTTACAATAACGATAAGAGTCAACAGCATTGAAGCGTGTGAAGAGGCTTTCCAGACAAGTAGCAGTGAGTTTTTGTTCTTTTTCCTAGCATTATTTTCCTTTAATTACTATTATCATCAGTCTATTAGGCTGCATTCCCACTAATTTGCAGTACACTCGCTGGCTGTTACCTAGAGTGCCGCGGGCTTGCTATTTGCTACAAACAACTGCGCCTTTGACACAAGTTTACAATAACGATAAGAGTCAACAGCATTGAAGCGTGTGAAGAGGCTTTCCAGACAAGTAGCAGTGAGTTTTTGTTCTTTTTCCTAGCATTATTTTCCTTTAATTACTATTATCAACAGCATTGAAGCGTGTGAAGAGGCTTTCCAGAAAAGTAGCAGTGAGTTTTTGTTCTTTTTCCTAGCATTATTTTCCTTTAATTACTATTATCATCAGTCTAATAGGCTGCATTCCCACTAATTTGCAAATATATTTTGACATAGCAGACGTTTTGACGGCCATTCTGAATCTTCGAAGAAGGAAACGCAATGCATTGGAGGACACTCTTTTTTCTGCACCAATACGATTCATTTTGATGTGAGTTCGCACGCAGCACGCACGTTCCTCGAGAAAGAGCCCGGATAGCTCAGTCGGTAGAGCATCAGACTTTTAATCTGAGGGTTCAGGGTTCAAGTCCCTGTTCGGGCGAACGAGCCTCTTTTTGTGGAGCGGTACGTTTTGTTGTTGAGTTCTTGCTCATCTACACTGGCCTCGGGCAGCGACGCTGCAAGGCACCAATCCACAAACGACATGCCCCTTTCAGCCAGCTTGTAGTCGTGGCCGAGTGGTTAAGGCGATGGACTAGAAATCCATTGGGGTCTCCCCGCGCAGGTTCGAATGCTGCATTCCCACTAATTTGCAAATATATTTTGACATAGCAGACGTTTTGACTGCCATTCTGAATCTTCAAAGAAGGAAACGCTATGCATTGGAGGACACTCTTTTTTCTGCGCCAATACGATTAATTTTGCTGTGCGTTCCCACGCAGCACGCACGCTTCTCGAGCAAGAGCCCGGATAGCTCAGTCGGTAGAGCATCAGACTTTTAATCTTTTAAATTTTTTTTTTCTATCAAATTTTTTTTTTTTTTTTGTTATGCTGTAATATTATGGTCCAACATCTTGTGTTGTTAAAAGAAAGTGGCTGGTATTCAGAACGTTCTTCCCAAATATTCCCAAAGCCAAGTCAGCTGAGAGGATTGAGCTCCGTAATAATCCTCTGTTTTAGACACACATCTACACACATACCACCACCCAACCCCAAAAAACACACCCACCCACCCAACCAACAACCCAACCAACAACCCAACAACCCAACACACACTTTTGTTTCTGCATAGATAACAGCGTTTTTTTTTTAACAGGAGTTTTGCTCCAACCCTAATCAATCACACCTTAAAAAGCAAATTAAAGTAAAGGGTAAAGCTACAAGCAGGTGAATTTTTTCAAGGTTGGAGGTAAACTGCGGGAAAGGGCTAGAGTTGAAAATCCCTGATTTATAAGATTTTTCTTTTCATAAGAACTTACATTTTTCCCCACAAAATGTTTTTTACTATCCTTGTAGGGACATTTGGTCCTGGACCACACACACAGGTTGGTATTCCCTGTTTTATGCGAACTTTTCATAGGCATGATTTTTATACTGTATAGACTCCATCCCTTCAACCCTAAACCTACCCATCACTGAAAACTTTCTGCAGTTTTACATTTTCAAAAAACATAATTTGGTGTTGTCTCTGCTCCGCCATGGTGCCCTGCTCTCCGTGTTCCCTTGTATTGGTTTGGTTTTGGCTTTGTTTTCATTAAGGTACCACACCTGCACTTAAATACATTTTTCCTGTCTGCCATTCTTGCTTCCCCCATATAATAGTACGCATTACTGTACTGCTGTAACAATATAAATGTAAGTGTAATACAAGTATATAATAACACAAGTATACAATAATATAAGTGTAATACTGATAATGCAAAAGGTATATAAACATAAAGACGGGATATTCCCAGTAGTGTTTTGTGTTATCACATCACTGTGTTGTTGGTTGTTAGACATATCTCTTCATTTGTCTTTGGGGACAATTGGGGAAAAAAATATATTTTTAGTCCCCTTTCTATTGACAAAGTGATGAGCTGAATCAGATGGAGACAGTACACTTTTAATGATCGAAACACAGTATAAAGAAACAATTACCTGTTATCTTAATGTCATGATTAATCCACACAAACCCACATCGCAAGCAAGCTTGGGCCGAATGTGGCCTCAAGCTAGCACTGCTGGCCTTCTGTCGGCAATAGCACGTATCCTTTCAGCCAGAACTGGGCATTGTGGCAACGGTGAGGGCCGATTGTTGATGGAAGGAATGTGGCCCAGATCAATCCAGTGATCATTAGGTCCAAATCAGGATTATGAACTTATTTCATTTGAAATTATAAAATTTTACTCTGTTATGATTTGGCATTTCAAAGGATACATTTTAAACAATACTACAGTTTAAAATATTGAATTCATAAAATAATTGTGTGATCATTTAACCATAATCATGCAATATTTCTGTAATATTGTTTATTGTGGGGCATATTTTTATTAATATGCTGTCATAAAATACACCAGATTGTATTCCTGTAATCCAAATCTTTGGAATGTCATGCTTTGTGTGACAAACTGTCTAATGCAGTTCAACTTAGATTAAAAAGCAGCAAAGAAGAACCTGTTGTTTGTGCATGTGGAGTCCACCTGTGATGCGGCTGATTTTACTGCTTGCTGTTGAACTCACTCTGTCGTGTTCACTACTTCACGGGTGTTAAGCAGCAATGTAACGCAGGTTAATAGGCGGGAGGTTCACTTCCCTGATTGAAGGACGGGCCAGTCAAGAGTTGAAACGTGGACCAGTAAAAATCCCCAAAAAACGGTGTGTTAGAATCCAGTAATGAATGAGTACGGGCTATAAGCAGGAGCGAGTACTAGTTTTGGCTTGTTGTCTCATCAGGAGAGATGTGATCACCGGAAAGATGCTGTTTCTATCCATTGTGCTGCGGTTTTAAGTTTGTTTGTTTGCGCTACCGCTGTACTGCCGCTGTATATGTGCGCGGTTTGTATGCCTGATAACTGTTACTTTGGTCACGTTGATAAAACCTTGTTTGCGGCCTGATGTTTAACGATGTCGGCTTTATAGTATCCGTGGTTATATTTTAAGTAAATGTTTGGATTTGGAGCGTTTCACTGTCACACGAGTTACTTCCTGTTTGCGGTGCCGCATGGGTAATGCAGTTAATTGCTTTACATTGATAATGGATTACTATGCTCAGCGTTACTACTTAAAACTACACTCACTGGTTTCATTTTGGGCCAAAACACTGAGAATACCTTTTGTGGTTTTGGGCGAATGGTTTAGTGTATAACATTGACATTGTTGTATATTTGGTGTGTGTGAAACTGTAGCATTTCTGTGTTTAAATGTGTATGCTTTGTTTAGTCATTTAGTTTAAACACTAAGTATATTATAATATTTATAATATTGAATGTTGATTAAATTCCATAATATATTATATATTATTCCATAGTGTTTATAGTATTGGCTATATTGGAATTTATATTTATTTATATTTGTGTATTATTCAGAATTTATGATATATTATGTATGATATATTATGGATCCGATACAAGATGCTTCTTTCCCCTCTCTCCCTGACATGTCTGCCGATCGCAAGCTGAAGTCCAAAAGGTACACTGGGGCATTAAACATGAACATCCGGCCTCTCTTACAGCAAAGCAGCCCAGAAAGAACCAAAGGATACTCTAATCTCAAGCCTCAAATCAGCCTTGAAAAAGCACGGCTACCCACTTTCTCTGGTGACATGAGGGACTATTACTGCTGGAAGACTGAGTGGGAGGACCTACAAGAATTGGGTAACCCACAAGGTGTGGAATGTTTAAAAAGGTTCCACTTATTAAATAGTCTCCACGAAAAGGTCAAGAAGGATCTTGTCCTATCTAGCTGTGGATCCGCCGACGATATGTTTAGGCTACTGGACAGCAAATACGGGAACAGAGCGAAAATAGTCTTAATGGTCACCAACGAGGTCCAGTCTCTTCCCCCCGATAAAGGAAACAATCCAAGAAGAACCATTGAATTGATCCAGGCTGTGGAAAGGGCACTGTGCAACCTCCAGATTCTTGGTGAAGAAGACGCCGTGAAGAACTGTGTTGTTGCTCAATCTCTTGAAAGCAAGCTTCCCAGTTCACTCAAGAAGGAGTGGATTATGCACAAAACTGACCCGGAAAACAGGTTCTCTCCACTGCATCATTTTGATTGCCTCATAGGATTCTTGAAGAAGCAGGAGGAGATTCTTGAGGAGTTGGAACAGGTGGAGCCAAGCCCTGCAGATAAAGGCCCTGTGGAAAAGGGTGCTGCAGAATACCCAGATAAGAGAGGGAGGAAGGCATTCACTAAATCCACAGCAGGTCAGAAGGACGACTATCCCAGCTGTATTGTCTGTGAAGATGACTCCCATGCCGCAAGCTATTTGCGTGCAAGGTCTCCAGGGAAGAAGATCTCTTAAGAAAAAGGGCCCATGTGAAGAAGCTATGGTTGTGCTCCAAGTGTTTGCGGCCCCACCCCAAGGATGGGAAAGGATGCACACCCAGATACCTCTGCCGAAAAGTAGACTGTCGGAAAGGAGGGATATCGGACCACAATTACCTTCTGTGTCTTAAGCCATCGACTTCAAAGAAATACAGCAGCAGTGAGGAGCAGAGCACCATAAAAATTGGAGGAAAGAAACTTGGCCTAACCAACAAACACGAAGAGTTTCTTGCAGAGCTTACTCCAGAACAAAGAGAGAAATGCAAGAATGTGTTCTCAAACAAAATATCATCAACTGTATGTGCCAAGGCTGGAGATGGACTGCAAGAACATCCAGTGGTGATGATGCTGATGGAAGTAACGACAAACTCGGGTTGACTTATTGGCTCACTAATCGACCTCACATCTGACACCAATTATATCACCAATGAAACAGCTGATCGCCTTGGACTGTGCGGTGAGAATATCAGGCTTATAGTCCATGGAGTCGGGGGGATGAAGAAGACTGTCCTTACCAAAAGATATTCCCTACGGTTGAAAGTGAAGACACCCAAGGGAGAAGTGGCAAAAAAGTTTACAGACACTGTGTCGTAAATATGAGGCTATAGCACTCAGGATCCCTGACGACACCACATACAGCAAGAGCAGATATACAGTATAACAGGACATTGAATGAGGCGAGAAGCATAAGCACTTTACAATAAAACAATATAATACATTGCAGAAAAAAAAGAGAAAATAAATTGGGAATAGGCTATGGTACAGCTGCAAAATAGATAAAAAACAAAAGTAGGGTTTAAAGAGTTTTATGTTCCATTCCCCCTTTACCTTTAACAAAAAAATCTAAGAGGTAAACTAAATTCACAAAACTCCAAATGTAAAAAAAGGGTGAGGCTTACTTATGATTTGGATTGAACAAACACCAGATGTAAAGCTGTATGGTTACCAGTGTTGGGTAAGTTACTCAAAAAAAGTAATCCACTACAAATCACTAATTACTACTTTAAAATTGTAAATTGCTTACATTACTGATTACTGCAAGTAAAATCAGATTACTAATTACTTTACTTTCAAGTTACTTTGAAAACCTATTAAAACTACAAGAATACACTGCAAAGTGAAACTCAGTTCTTTCCGTAATTTAATATTGCAGACATCCCAAGTCTCCCAGAAGTTCCGGGAGTCTCCCGCATATTGATAGCGGCTCCCTGATGCCCGCTTCCTGATGCCCACAAATTAGTTCAAATCTCCTGGAATCTAGAGTGAGCGAGCAAGAGCGCGCATGCGAGAACAGTGCTCCAAACCGTGTAGCGCGCGCACGGCGGAGAGGGAGAGAGTGAGAGACCTTTGCGTGTGTGTGCGTTTGAGCCTCATGAAGCACGTTCTCCGGTAATTCATTAAACCGCATGCTCATTAACTGACGCAGCCAGCCAAATGTGATTGGAAATGCATTTCTAAGACACAACTCTTTGCGCATGGGCGTGCGGTTTGTGTTTGGAGCTCCGTCGAATTGATTCATAAATCCTTGATTTTCTTCTTTACCACTCATTTATAAACAATCACTTTCTGTTTTTATAGCATGTGAACTTATCTTCGATACTTTTCCTTATAAAAAACAATCGGATTGCTTTGATTTCGCTACTTAGATCCAACTTTTCAAATCTCCGCTACTAGCCTTTAGCCCGCTAGCATCGCACACGTGGCCTCTCGCCTATTGATCTCATTTACACCCGTTTCACTGAAAGGATACGGGTTATATCCAGGATTTCAGTCCTAAATTAGTAGTGATATTGGTAGTATCACTACTAATTTACTGTTCATCTGTTATAATGGCGAATATATCGGATGTGTGTCTAACGTTACCTCTGAGTGCAGGTGAGGACACATTAGAGCTGCATTCGGTGCTGTTGGAGCTGGAGTCCGTGGAGAAGCAGATCCGTGGTCAGCTAGAGAGGCAAGCCGAGCTGCGAGATCGGCGTTCAGCGCTTGAAACATCAAGCGCCGATGCTCACAAGTCAGTGGTTAGTAACTTTTTGACTCCGACCTCGTCTACTCCGTGTGCTTCTCTGCACAGGACGCAAGCACCCAGGACGCGATCATCCCTGGCTTCATTCACTCCGGCACCGACACAACACCATGGGCCCTGGGAGATTCCTCAGCGGAAGACACGAGCCAGGACCAGACCAAGAACCTCTCCACCTCTCCTGGTCTTCGAGATCTCCACCCGGAACCGCTTCTCCCCTCTTCGCGAGTCGGAACGCGACGACGCCGTGATCATCAGCAGTTCCATCGTCCGTCATGTCCGTGCTACCTCAGGTAAGGGTAAGGTGCGCACTCACTGCTTTCCTGGTGCTTGTGTTCTAGATGTCGCTGCACATGTTCCCGAGATCCTGAACGCTGACGAACGCGTCGGAGCTGTTGTGCTGCACGCGGGAGTGAACAACATCAGTCTGCGGCAGACGGAGGTTCTGAAGAAGGACTACAGGAGCCTGATCGAGACGGTACGCAGCACATCACCTGAAGCAACGATCATCGTGTCTGGACCGCTTCCCACGTACCGACAAGGACAGGAAAGGTTCAGTAGATTATTTGCACTAAATGAATGGTTAATGTCATTGTGTAATGAACAGAAACTGCTCTTTGTAAATAATTGGAATCTGTTCTGGGAACGACCTAGGCTCTACCGTGCTGATGGCCTGCACCCCAGCAGAATCGGAGCGGCTGTTCTGTCGGACAACATCTCCAAGACGTTACACACCATATGACTAGTAAGTCAAAGTCCAAATCACAGTCTTTGCTGTCCCAACTTAATTGATATAAGTAGTGTAGAACATTATGTAGAAACTGTGTCTATTCCTCGTTTAGTGAGGCCAAACAATAAATCTACTGTAGGATCTAGGAAAAATCTTATTGTAATTAAACCTGAAAATCTCAATATCAGTGAACAAAAACAATTTCTAAAGCTAGGTCTTCTAAACATTAGATCGCTCACACCTAAGGCGGTTATTGTAAATGAAATGGCCGCAGATAATAGTTTCGATGTATTCTGCCTTACTGAAACCTGGCTTAAACCAAATGATTATTTCGTCTAAATGAGTCCACTCCACCAGGATACTGTTATAAGCATGAGCCCCGTCTGATCGGTTGTGGCGGCGGTGTTGCAACAATCTATAGAGATATTCTAAATGTTACTTAGAAAACAGGTCACAGGTTTAATTCGTTTGAAGTACTCGTGCTAAATGTTACGCTCTTAGATGTAAGAAAGAAATCCCTATTATCTCTAGCCTTGGCTACTGTATATAGACCTCCAGGGCCCTATGCTGATTTCCTAAAAGAGTTTGCAGACTTTCTCTCAGATCTATTGGTCAATACCGATAAAGCAATAATTGTTGGAGACTTTAACATACACGTAGATAACACAAATGATGCGTTAGGGGCTGCGTTTACAGATTTATTAAACTCCTCTGGGGTCAAGCAAAACATCAGTGGTCCCACTCATCGTCTAAATCATACACTAGATTTAATTATATCATATGGAACCAATCCAACTGATATAGATATTGTACCGCAAAGTGATGATGTCACTGATCATTACATGATAACTTGCATAATACGTACTCCTGAAATTTGTCATGTTGTGCCACGTTATCGACCAGGCAGAACAATCCTTCCAACCACTATAGATAGATTCTCAAATAGCTTACCTGATCTATCTCAGCTGCTCAGTGAACCCAAACAAACAGATGAACTAGAGGAAATGACTAGCAGTTTGAGCACCATTTTCTCTAGTACACTAGAAATTGTTGCACCAATTAGATTAAAAAAGGTTAGAGAGAAAACTAAAGCACCATGGTACAACAGTGCTACGCATGTTATCAAGAGAGAAACTTAGAGCGTAACTTAGAGCGTAAATGGAAACAAACTAATTTAGAGGTCTTTAGAATCGCGTGGAAAGACAGTATGTCACGTTATAAAAAGGCTCTAAAAGCAGCCAGGGCTGAGCATCTCCGCAAACTAATAGAAAATAACCAAAATAATCCAAGGTTTTTATTCAACACCGTAGCTAGACTAACAAATAAACAAACATCACCAGAGCAAAATATTCCATTACAGTATAGTAGTAATGATTTTATGAATTTCTTCAATGAGAAAATAGAAAGCATCAGAAACACAATTGTAAATGTACAATCTTTTATGGTGTCTTATGATTCAGCCTCAATTATCGCCCCTCAAGAACAACTACACCGCTTTACAACTATAGGACAGGAAGAGTTAAATAAACTTATCATTGCATCTAAACCAACAACATGTTTATTAGATTCAATACCCACTAAACTACTGAAAGAAGTGTTACCTGTAGTGGAAGAGCCTCTTCTCAATATTATTAACTCGTCTTTATCTTTAGGTCATGTTCCAAGAATATTCAAACTGGCAGTAATAAAACCTCTCATTAAGAAACCGCAATTAGATCCAAATAACCTAGCAAATTACAGACCCATTTCAAATCTTCCATTTATGTCTAAAATTCTAGAAAAAGTTGTGTCCGCTCAATTGTGCTCTTTCTTGCAAGAAAATGATATCTATGAAAATTTCAGTCAGGATTCAGACCGCATCATAGCACAGAAACTGCGCTAGTTAAAATTACAAATGATTTACTTTTAGCTTCTGACCAAGGCTGTATCTCAATACTAGTTCTACTCGATCTTAGCGCTGCGTTCGACACTATAGATCATAAAATACTCTTGGATCGACTACAAAACTACACTGGTGTTCAGGGACAGGCATTAAGCTGGTTTAGATCGTACTTATCAGACCGTTATCATTTTGTCTGTTTAAATGTGGCAAAATCGAAGATAACGTCAGTAGGCTATGGAGTGCCGCAAGGATCGGTGTTAGGCCCTCTGCTATTCTCAATATATATATGCTGCCACTTGGTAATATTATAAGAAAACGTGGAATTAATTTCCACTGTTATGCTGATGACACTCAATTATATATTTCATCACGGCCAGATGAGAACACTAACTCATCTAAATTGACAGAGTGTCTCAAAGATATAAAATGCTGGATGACGTGTAATTTCCTGCTATTAAATTCAGATAAAACGGAGGTATTACTTATTGGTCCAAAAAACTACCCCCACAACCTTGCACAATACAACTTTAATTTAGAAGGATGTCCTGTTACTTTATCCACTACAGTAAAAGATCTGGGTGTTATACTAGACTGCAACTTGTCTTTCGAAAATCATATTTCATATGTTACAAGAATAGCCTTTTTCCACCTTAGTCAGTTAGTTCATGCATTCATGACCTCGAGACTAGATTACTGTAATGCTTTATTAGCTGGCTGTCCTGCATCCTCAATAAACAAGCTACAGTCTTAACATACCTGAATAGGAATGGGAACGGAAATGCCAGGGAGAGGTGACCCCACCCCATTGGCCAGCCAATCCATACCCCAAACTAAACTAATCAGATGATAAAATAACTTATTCTGCCACAATAATATTACATAAAAAACAGTAGCAGTCAATTTCACATGATTTACAGTAGCCTTGTGATATTGTGGCATCAGTATTATGACAATCTGTTATTCAAATTACTTTTAAAGGGTTAGTTCACCCAAAAATGAAAATTCTGTCAGTAATTACTCATCCACATGTTGTTTCAACCTCGTAAGACTTGCGTTCATCTTCGGAACACAAATTAGGATATTTGTGATGAAATCTGAGAGCTGGGTCACTCCTCCACAGGCTTCTAAGGGATTTTCTTCTCTGTGGGCCTAGAGTGAGTTTACTAGTGTAATAGCGCAGCGCTTCTGTGTCGTTAAATAGGCTCACTATTGGCCGACGCTGGTCATGTGTGTGATGCGTGTGACGTGTGAAATCTTTCAGAGTATCACGGCACTGCATGAATTTCTGCAGTAGTATTGGGATGTGAAATTAACAATTAATATTAAACAATTTAATCAGAGACTCTGATATCAGTCAATCAGGCCACTAAAAGATGACTACTGTAATTCCTCAAATAAAAACCGGTAGTCAATTAAACGCCGGCTGGGCCTCTGATAGTGGCCGGGGGCGGGGTCAACACAGACAATTAAAGGCCGGTCTTAAATTAAGGCTGGGGAAAATTTAGTGTTGATAGGTAATCTCCTAAGTGCCATTCATGTAATGACATAACGTAACATACTCATTTTCCACTAGATATTTCCCTCTAACGTTACATCTCATCAGCAATTTCGATTTTGGCACGCACTGCAGGAGCTGACCACTGAGGAGCGGATGTACAGTGACGTGACATCACTGCCAAATTCAAACTGTGCTTTCGCGCTATGGCTGGCGCTGAGCTAAAGACGGACTTTCAGCGCTGGTCATACCGTCCGTATATATCACAACTATTCAGTGTTTTTAACCACATAATTTTTATTTAAGGTTTCAGACATTTAGATACATATAATTTATAGCAAAACAATACATTTATAGTTTGTAAAATACACAATGGTGTCTATGGAAGCAGCAATAATTATTCATTCAAATATATTTGCCGAGGTGTTTTAGGGTGCTTTCACACCTGCCTCATTTAGTTCGGTTGAATCGCACTAGAGTTCGTTTTCCCCCTTGGTGCGGTTCGTTTGGGCAGGTGTGAAAGCAGCAATCGCACATGGGTGCGCACCAAAAGCGGACCAAATAAGCGTACCGAGACCTCCTCGAAGAGGTGGTCTCCGTACGCTTTCAAGCGAACTCTGGAGCGGTTTGTTTGTGGTGAGAACGTGATCCGACCTCGAACAGACCCAACTGCCAAAGAACTGCGCATTTTTGGACTTAACCAGCTGCCGTAGTCGAACAAAATTATTATTTAGATTGTCAATAGCGCTCCCTTTAAGCCATGACTGACTTACCGCGTTCTGCACTCTCACTAAAATCTCATCATAAACCCTGAAGTTGTCTGCACTGCACAGTGAATTTCTTATTTATATCGCATCTAGACTTTGTTGTTTATGGGGGGATTTGCGAAAGGATAAAGCTCTTGCTGATTCTGAACATAATTTTTTTTTACTCTATTCTTCTTCCAGTTCACCGGCCACTTACTTTCATGTATTTTAGGAGAAACTGATGAATTCACGTGCTGTAATAAATCCAACAGACAGGAATCTCTTAACTGCTGCGGCCCAAACAAACATCTCACGTTACAGATAAAGATCATTGATAAAGGTTTTTTAAACGACAAAACAAACTCACTTGCATGTATTTGAGAATCGGAATAGAAGATAGTTGATAACATGGTAAGCAAGTTTGTTAATATTTAGAAATAAAAGTGCTACATCTGTCATACAGCGCTATTTTGGCTGTGGTGAATCACATGCCAAGCATGACGCGTCACCATGGAAACATGGGGGGGCGGGGGGGATCGCGATGCCGTCTCAACATAGTGATGTCTGTCAGCCATCGCGATAGATGATTGCATCGTCCATCGGCCCAATCCTATTATTTATCAAAAAGATGGAATTAGAAATAAAGGCCTGCCTCTAACAAAAGCCTGCTTCAAATAAAAGCTTGTTACCTCCTGCAGTTCAGGTAAATAAAGGCCCTGGTTTTTATTTGAGGAATTACGGTATACAATCATTAACAAGTGAACAACATCATCTAAGTTTCGCTTGCATTTTTCGCCATAACATTTGTGTTTTTTTCCCTCCACTAGTTAATGCCACATTGTGGCATAGTCGGATTATTTTAAATTTTGATTTACTTTTCCCTCCACTTGTTAATGCCACACTATCACCAATACATGACCAACTTCATCTGATGACATTTTCTCCTGCATTTTTTGGCATAACAAATATTATAAGAAATACACAGTTACAGCAGCCAGAGACAAACTAATGATAAGACGTCAAGGGTCAAGAGCCCAACTAAAGCAAACAATAATCACCATAATTTATTTTCAATGATACATCAACATCTAAAGTTGGTCATGTATTGGTGATAATGTGGCATTAACAAGTGGAGGGAAAAGTAAATCACATCAATCCCAATGCTAACATTAGCACGGCACTCGGCCAGCTTCAGCTCATGGTAACTAAACAACAGAGGGCTCATCCGGATGGCGTTCACATCATCGCGGGGGACTTTAATAAAGCTTGCCTTAAGACTGTTCTCCCCAAATTCCATCAGCACGTCAAGTGTGCCACTAGGGGAGAAAACACATTAGATCATGTTTATTCCAACATTAAACATGACTACAGAGCGTCCCCCCTCCCCCACCTCGGACAATCAGACCACCTCTCCCTGCTCCTCTTCCCGGCCTACACCCCCCTCAGGAGGCAAACAAAACAAGCCACACAGACCATCACAGCCTGGACTGAAAATGCTCTCATCCAGCTGCAAAACTGCTTCGTCTGCACAGAGTGGAGTATTTTTGAAGATCAGGACCTGGACACACACACACAGAGTCTGTCCTCTTCTACATCAAGTGCTGTATCGAAAATGTCACAGCGAAGAGACGCATTTAGATCTTCCCAAACAGCAACATAAAATCCAGGTTGTATGTGGTTATTAAGTCGTTGACTAAAAGTGATTTATTTTTAAGTGAGCGGATGTTTAAAAGTGCTAACTTAACAGTCTTACTTTTTGATAATCAAATAAACAGTCGCCCTAAGGGGTCGAAAGGTCGTAGGACCTCGAGATTCGTCACGGACGACCGCCACGGGCCCCCGAATCGGGCCCCAGAGTATCGTGGCTCTAGATGCTTCCCGAGCCTAGTAGGCCCTCTAATCCTAACTGCTGAATTAACCCTAGCAGACACATGCTCCCATACAGATCAATGGGAGACAGAGAGGTGCATAAAAAATAGCTAAAAATAAACTTGGCATGTCTCGACCTAGCCCGCTCGGTCTGTCGCAGAGGGCCACGTGACGCAACTTTTTGTCGAGTTTGGGGCCCCTCGGACCCCTGGCGGCCGCGCGGGAGCCACTGACACGTGCAACTTATCCCATTCATTTTCATAGGCGTTTGGTGGACATCCCCACGGAACGGTCCCAATAGCTCCGAATGGCTCCAATTTGAAATCTGTGGCCCCTCAGGGTCCCCTCAGACGGTCCACAAAGACTGGGCTCCGTAGTACCCCGTTAAGTGCGTTAGAGTCAAAAACAGCATCCCACCTGTAACCTATTTGACGGGTGCCCTAAATGCTGTCCGTGGACAGTCCATATTTAGGCTAATTATGCATAATTAATAGTTTTAATGTACATCAGTGTGTTGTATTCTGTCCCCAGTGTGGTGTACAGTAGGTTTGACCACAAAAAACCACTGCAATTATGAATTATGGCATATTAATGCATTGACCACGGACAACCTATTTGGACTCCGTCAAATAAGTTACAGGTGGGCCCTTACTTTGCCCACCTGTAACTTATTTGGCAGGGTCCAAATAGGCTGTTCGTGGACAGTCCATTTTTAGGCTACAGTGGGCCCTTAATTTGCCCACCTGTAACTTATTTGACAGGGACCAAATAGGCTGTTCGTGGACAGTCCATTTTTAGGCTACAGTGGGCCCTTAATTTGCCCACCTGTAACTTATTTGACAGGGACCAAATAGGCTGTTCGTGGACAGTCCATTTTTAGGCTAACTATGCATAATTAATAGCTTTAATGTACATCAGTGTGTTGTATTGTGTCCCCAGTGTGGTGTACAGTAGGTTTCACCTTATAAAACCACTGATTATGAAATATGACCTATTAATTCATTGACCACGTACAGCCTATTTGGACCCTGTCAAATAAGTTACAGGTGGGCCCTTACTTTGCCCACCTGTAACTTATTTTACAGGGTCCAAATAGGATGTCTGAGGACACCTTCCTGTGCCCACCTGTAACTAATTTGACAAGATCCAAATAGGCTGTTCGTGGACAGTCCATTTTTAGGCTAACTATGCATAATTAATAGCTTTAATGTACATCAGTGTGTTGTATTGTGTACCCAGTGTGGTTTACAGTAGGTTTGACCTCACAAATTTGAGTTTTCCAAAAACTCACCCATAGTTTCCAAGAACTCACCCGCTCCAAAAAAGTCGAAAAAAGCATCCCACCTTTAACTTATTTGACAGAGTCCCTGTAAGCTGTCCATGGACATGCCATTTTGAGTCTAATAATGCATAGTTCTTCTGATGGGACACATAGGCCATTCGTGGTCACATAGGCGGTCAGTGGGACAAATAGGCTCTCTGTGGTCAATGGGCAGGGCCACGGGCTGTCACTTAGATTTGCCGTGGACGAACAGGCCATTCAAATAAGTTGCAGGTGGGATGCTGTTTTATATTTTGATTTCATGACTGATAAAAATGAATAAAATTGATTAAATATCAATTTTACGTTAATCTCTGGGCCCCCCTGAGCGATTTGCAGCATGGTACGTACCCCTTTGAGATTTTTTTGGGTCGGATTTTCAAGTTTCTCCAATCTCTTTGAAATTCACACCATGGGCAGGGCATGTCCAGATGAGCACAGGAGCGCAGGTTTCATCTCCAAATTGTGTCCAGAGGCTGAGATCTGGACGTCCCACCTGCAACTTATCCCATTCAAAAATTTAGGCTGTTTCATGGACAGTGGAATTTCGGGGTTCTGAAGGCTGCAAATCGCTCAGGGGGGCCCAGAGATTATCGTAAAATTGATATTTAATCATTTTTATGCATTTTTTTATCAATCATGACATCAAAATATAGAAAAGATCCCACCTGTCACTTATATGACAGGGTCCCTGTAAGCTGTCAGTGGACATGTCATTTTAAGGCTAATTATGCATAATTAATAGCTTTAATGTACATCAGTGTGTTGTATTGTGTCCCCAGTGTGGTTTACAGTAGGTTTCACCTTATAAAACCACTGTAATTATGAAATATGACCTATTAATGCATTGACCACGGACAGCCTATTTGGACCCCGTCAAATAAGTTACAGGCGGGCCCTTACTTTGCCCACCTGTAACTTATTCGAAAGGGTCCAAATAGGCTGTTCGTGGACAGTCCATTTTTAGGCTAATTATGCATAATTATTAGCTTTAATGTACATCAGTGTGTTGTATTGTGTCCCCAGTGTGGTGTACTGTAATTATGAAATATGACCTATTAATGCATTGACCACGGACAGCCTATTTGGACCCTGTCAAATAAGTTACAGGTGGGCCCTTACTTTGCCCACCTGTAACTTATTTGACAGGGTCCAAATAGGATGTTCGTGTACACCTTCCTGTGGTCACATAGGCGGTCAGTGGGACAAATAGGCTCTCTGTGGTCAGTGGGCAGGGCCACGGGCTGTCGCTTAGATTGGCCGTGGACGAACAGGCCATTCAAATAAGTTGCAGGTGGGATGCTGTTTTATATTTTGATGTCATGACTGATAAAAATGAATAAAATTGATTAAATATCAATTTTACGTTAATCTCTGGGCCCCCCTGAGCGATTTGCAGCCTTCAGAACCCCGAAATTCCACTGTCCACGAACAGCCTAAATTTTTGAATGGGATAGATTGTACGTGGGACGTCCAGATCTCAGCCTCTGGACACAATTTGGAGCTGGAACCTGTGCTCCTGCGCTCATCTGGACGTGCCCAGACAGTGCTGTGAATTTCAGGGCGTTTGGAGAAACTTGAAAATCCGACTCAAAAGTTCTCCCTTTGAGATTTTTTGGGTCGGATTTTCAAGTTTCTCCAATCTCACACCATGGGCAGGGCATGTCCAGATGAGCACAGGAGCGCAGGTTTCATCTCCAAATTGTGTCCAGAGGCTGAGATCTGGACGTCCCATCTGCAACTTATCCCATTCAAAAATTTAGGCTGTTCGTGGACAGTGGAATTTCGGGGTTCTGAAGGCTGCAAATCGCTCAGTGGGGCCCAGAGATTATCGTAAAATTGATATTTAATCATTTTTATGCATTTTTTTATCAATCATGACATCAAAATATAGAAAAGATCTCACCTGTACCCTATGTGACAGGGTCCCTGTAAGCTGTCCGTGGACATGTCATTTTAAGGCTAATTATGCATAATTATGAGCTGTAAAGTACACCAACATGTTGCATTGTCTTCCCTGTCCACTGTACTGCATGTTTTAAGCAATAAAACATTTACAATATGAATTGTGACCTGTTAATGCATCGACCACGGACAGCCTAAACAGGTCCGGTCAAATAAGTTACAGGTGGGACCTTCCCGTGCCAACCTGCAACTTATTTGGTGCCCACCTGCAACTTATTTGACAGGGTCCTTGTAAGCTGTCCATGGACATGCCATTTTAAGTCTAATAATGCATAGTTCTGCTGATGGGACACATAGGCCATTCGTGGTCACACAGGAGATCAGGGGGACGAATAGGCTGTCCGTGGTCAGTGGGCAGGGCCACGGGCTGTCACTTAGATTGGCCGTGGACGAACAGGCCGTTCGTGGTCACATAGGCTGTCAGTGGGATGAATAGGCTGTTCGTGGTCACACAGGCCAAAATTAGCATAAAATCAAACTGTCCACAAAGAGCTCACAGGGGCTCCATCAAATAAGTTGCAGGTGGGATGCTGTTTTCAACTTAGACATTTTCAGCGGGTGAATCCCTGTAAAGAATTGGGGACTTCAGCACATATGATGAAATCCCCAATTCTTTACAGGGATTCACCCGCTGAAAATGTCTAAGTCGAAAACAGCATCCCACCTGCAACTTATTTGACGGAGCCCCTATAGGCTCCCCGTGGACGGTCAGTGGGATGAATAGGCTGTTCGTGGTCACATAGGTGGTCAGTGGGATGAATAGGCTGTTCGTGGTCACATAGGCGGTCAGTGGGATGAATAGGCTGTACGTGGTCAGTGGGGAGGGCCACGGGCTGTCACTTAGATTGGCCGTGGACGAACAGTCCGTTCGTGGTCACATAGGCGGTCAGTGGGACGAATAGGCTGTCCGTGGTCAGTGGGCAGGGCCACGGGCTGTCACTTAGATTGGCCGTGGACGCACAGGCCGTTCGTGGTCACATAGGCTGTCAGTGGGATGAATAGGCTGTTCGTGGTCAAACAGGCGGTCAGTGGGATGAATAGGCTGTTCGTGGTCACATAGGTGGTCAGTGGGATGAATAGGCTGTTCGTGGTCACATAGGCGGTCAGTGGGATGAATAGGCTGTACATGGTCAGTGGGGAGGGCCACGGGCTGTCACTTAGATTGGCCGTGGACGAACAGGCCGTTCGTGGTCACATAGGCGGTCAGTGGGACGAATAGGCTGTCCATGGTCAGTGGGCAGGGCCACGGGCTGTCACTTAGATTGGCCGTGGACGAACAGGCCGTTCGTGGTCACATAGGCGGTCAGTGGGACGAATAGGCTGTCCGTGGTCAGTGGGCAGGGCCACGGGCTGTCACTTAGATTGGCCGTGGACGAACAGGCCGTTCGTGGTCACATAGGCTGTCAGGGGGATGAATAGGCTGTTCGTGGCCACATAGGCAGTCAGTGGAAGGAATAGACTGTTCGTGGTCACACAGGCGGTCAGTGGGATGAATTGGCTGTTCGTGGTCACATAGGTGGTCAGTGGGATGAATAGGCTGTTCGTGGTCAGTGGGCGGGGCCACGGGCTGTCGCTTAGATTGGCCGTGGACGAACAGGCCGTTCGTGGTCACATAGGCTGTCAGTGGGATGAATTGGCTGTTCGTGGCCACATAGGCGGTCAGTGGGATGAATAGGCTGTTCGTGGTCACACAGTTGGTCAGTGGGATGAATAGGCTGTTCGTGGTCACACAGGCGGTCAGTGGGATGAATAGGCTGTTCGTGGTCAGTGGGCAGGGCCACGGGCTGTCACTTAGATTGGCCGTGGACGAACAGGCCGTTCGTGGTCACACAGGCGGTCAGGGGGACGAATAGGCTGTTCGTGTCAGTGGGCGTGGTCAGGGGGCGGTCACGGGCTGCTCACAGGTCACAGGTGGGACGAACGGGCGCTTGGTGGTCGGTGGGTGTGGTCAGGGAATTTTGCGAAAAGGCGGTCAGGGGGACACGCGTGCGCTCCGTGGACGCCCGCCTGCGACCTGTTCGGTGCGCGTCGAATCGACTGCGGGCGGTCGGTGAGCCCCCCTGTGGCCGAGGCCCGGGTTGCGGGCAAGGGGGCCAACGCGACGCCTCCGGCCCGCCCCACGGGGGCCCCCCCCCCGCGGCCGGGCGCGGTCGGCCGGGCCCTGAAAAATCGCCTAGGGGGCGTTGCGCGCCGGTCCAAGGCACTACCGTTTAAGCTGTCCGCGGACCCCTTCCCTTACTCGGTGGCCTAAAGGGCGAAAGGTCCTCGGTTCGAAACCGAGCAGAAACAGTGGTTGGATTCTGACAGAAAATGTAAACTGTTTGCAATGCTAGGTGGGTGCAGCGCTCATTTCCTTTATATGCTTTTTAATAAGCGTGCACCTAAAGATTTATGTCTGCAACCTGAAGACGTGTTTACGTAGCGTAGTGGTTATCACGTTAGCCTCACACGCGAAAGGTCCCCAGTTTGAAACTGGGCGGAAACTGTGGGTGGTTTTTGCAAAAATAACACTTGCAGGGATGTTTGTGGTTTAATCTCTTTAGAAAAGGACAAAAATAAAACAATTGACCGTTGAGGTTTCCTTTACAGTAATAAAAAATGTTTGGTCTGCCAACAAAATTAGCAGCTTTTTGCCATGTTTAAAACACTGGGCAGTCTATAGTTTCAGTCGCTTTTGAACAAGCGTACGCTACAAGCAGTGGGACTGACGTCCAAATCAAGTTTCCGTAGAGTAGTGGTTATCACGTTCGCTTTACATGCGAAAGGTCCTCAGTTCAAAACTGGGCGGAAACAAGTGGAGGCATTTTAAATATAAATGCTGCAATTCACTACAAAACCCTTACTTTGGAGACAGGTGAAGGCCATCGTACCAAGGAGCTGTAGGCAGACTGCCATGCCGAATAACCTCTGTTCTGTTGTTTGTGGAATTCACAGACTGTCACACTGCCTGCAGAGCAGATTATGGGAAGGAGCCATCTTCTAAAAAGCACATGTGTCTCATCAATAGGTTTCTGTAGTGTAGTTGTCATCACGTTCGCCTAACACGCGAAAGGTCCTCGGTTCGAAACCGAGCAGAAACAGTGGTTGGATTCTGACAGAAAATTTAAACTGTTTGCCACGCTAGGTGGGTGCAGCACTCATTTCCTTTATATGCTTTTTAATAAGCGTGCACCTAAAGATTTATGTCTGCAACCTGAAGACGTGTTTCCGTAGTGTAGTGGTTATCACGTTCGCCTCACACGCGAAAGGTCCCCAGTTCGAAACTGGGTGGAAACTGTGGGTGGTTTTTGCAAAAATTTCGTGTGCGATTTTCTGTTGAGCAGGTCAGTACACTTGCAGGGATGTTTGTGGTTTAATCTCTTTAGAAAAGGACAAAAATAAAACAAATGACCATTGTGGTTTCCTGTACAGTAATATAAAATGTTCGGTCTGCCAACAAAATTAGCAGCATTTTGCCATGTTAAAAACACTGGGCAGTCTATAGTTTCTGTCGCTTTTGAACAAGCGTACCCTAGAAGCGTCCACTTAGATTGGCCGTGGACGAACAGGCCGTTCGTGGTCACATAGGCGGTCAGTGGGACGAATAGGCTGTCCATGGTCAGTGGGCAGGGCCACGGGCTGTCACTTAGATTGGCCGTGGACGAACAGGCCGTTCGTGGTCACATAGGCGGTCAGTGGGACGAATAGGCTGTCCGTGGTCAGTGGGCAGGGCCACGGGCTGTCACTTAGATTGGCCGTGGACGAACAGGCCGTTCGTGGTCACATAGGCTGTCAGGGGGATGAATAGGCTGTTCGTGGCCACATAGGCAGTCAGTGGAAGGAATAGACTGTTCGTGGTCACACAGGCGGTCAGTGGGATGAATTGGCTGTTCGTGGTCACATAGGTGGTCAGTGGGATGAATAGGCTGTTCGTGGTCAGTGGGCGGGGCCACGGGCTGTCGCTTAGATTGGCCGTGGACGAACAGGCCGTTCGTGGTCACATAGGCTGTCAGTGGGATGAATTGGCTGTTCGTGGCCACATAGGCGGTCAGTGGGATGAATAGGCTGTTCGTGGTCACACAGTTGGTCAGTGGGATGAATAGGCTGTTCGTGGTCACACAGGCGGTCAGTGGGATGAATAGGCTGTTCGTGGTCAGTGGGCAGGGCCACGGGCTGTCACTTAGATTGGCCGTGGACGAACAGGCCGTTCGTGGTCACACAGGCGGTCAGGGGGACGAATAGGCTGTTCGTGTCAGTGGGCGTGGTCAGGGGGCGGTCACGGGCTGCTCACAGGTCACAGGTGGGACGAACGGGCGCTTGGTGGTCGGTGGGTGTGGTCAGGGAATTTTGCGAAAAGGCGGTCAGGGGGACACGCGTGCGCTCCGTGGACGCCCGCCTGCGACCTGTTCGGTGCGCGTCGAATCGACTGCGGGCGGTCGGTGAGCCCCCCTGTGGCCGAGGCCCGGGTTGCGGGCAAGGGGGCCAACGCGACGCCTCCGGTTTTTTGCCGCCGTTTCCGCCATTGAGGTCGACGAAACAGCCCGAGCCTTCTCCAGCCCGTGATAGCTCGCCGGTTCGCCCGTCAGCTTCACCAGCTTCACTCTTTAGCAGGCCAGCTGCTCTATCCTGGCGTCGGACAGTGAGGACTGGGCGAGCTCTGTGGACCTCCCCCCTCTGCCCGCTAGTCGTCAGGGAAATGGGCCACTATCAAAACCGCTGCGCGGCTAGCTCTCTTTACGTTACAAGAAAGCTTTCACACCAGCTTCACTCGAGTCGCTCGCTGACGGACAACGGCCGTCGCGCGCCGCCGCTTCCGCCGTTAATGACGACGTGATAGCTGCATCTGTAGAGAAGGCCAGCTGCTCCTGGGAGCAGAGCAACGGAGGGAAATGCGTACAGACGTAGCCTCGGCCACGTCTGCACCATAGCATCCAGCCCCGAGGGGACTGGTTGAGTGAGGGATAACCAGAGTGGACAGTGCGTCGTATGCTGAGACATTTCATTTCATGTTTTGCCCCCATAATTAAAATACAGTGTTAATACAGTGTATTGCGCGTCAGCACACACAACGGCTGCAACCACAGTGCGGTCCCCCATAACAACCCTCTGGATTGAGCGGAGTAGGGAACATCTCTAGGGTCTTCAAGTGGGCACCTTCCGTCCTCAGTGTTTCGTCGACTAGCCCACGACACCTCATGAGGGCTCGACAGTGACTCTGGCGTCCCAGAGTCACCCCCCTCCGTCCCCCACTCAACTCAGCCCAGCTTACTGACCTCTACTTCCCTCTTGCTGCTGAGACCTAACCACAATCTCACAATCTCTCCGCAACCCAACCATACGCGCCAACCCGTTTGACTAAGGCTGTCGAGCCCCACTGGTGCGTTAATATGCAGTTTCAGTGGCAACGGTTCCGTATGGCATACCACCTACCACAAAACACAATATCTGCCCAACCACCCGTCATTCACGCAATATACACAGGAACGTAATGACTGTAAATACTATACAACCTATACAAATAAACCAACAGTTGCTGCTGAGACCTAACCACAATCTCACCGCAACCCAACCATACGCGCCAACCCGTTTGACTAAGGCTGTCGAGCCCCACTGGTGCGTTAATATGCAGTTTCAGTGGCAACGGTTCCGTATGGCATACCACCTACCACAAAACACAATATCTGCCCAACCACCCGTCATTCACGCAATATATACAGGAACGTAATGACTGTAAATACTATACAACCTATACAAATAAACCAACAGTTGCTGCTGAGACCTAACCACAATCTCACAATCTCTCCGCAACCCAACCATACGCGCCAACCCGTTTGACTAAGGCTGTCGAGCCCCACTGGTGCGTTAATATGCAGTTTCAGTGGCAACGGTTCCGTATGGCATACCACCTACCGCAAAACACAATATCTGCCCAACCACCCGTCATTCACGCAATATACACAGGAACGTAATGACTGTAAATACTATACAACCTATACAAATAAACCAACAGACCTTTCAAGTTTTCAAGAATTCTACGAAACCGTAGCATGGCGGCCTGTACACAGCCAGCTAGAATCTTTCCGTCTCAACCACAGCCAGTTGCTGCTCCTTTCTGCTGCTTCAGATAAGTTCTTTACTGTACGACGCAACTCTTGGCCACTGAATCTGACGTCTCTGAGGAACCGGGTTGTAGAGTGTGCCACAAAACCACGACAACCCACTTCCACTGGATAAACCTGGACTCTCCATCCTCGCTGTTCTGCTTCAGTGGCCAGATGAGCATACCGCAGTTTCTTCCTCTCATATGCCTCATCTACCGCATCCTCCCATGGCACTGTTAACTCTATCAGTTGAACAATGCGTGCTGATCCAGACCACAAAACAATATCTGGCCGTAGGTTAGTGGTGGCAATCTCAGGTGGAAAAATAAGCCGTTGATCAAGATCAACCAGCATCTTCCAGTCCCTAGCAGCTTCCAGTTGTCCTGGGCGAGAATTGGTGTTAGCACCTTTTCTTGGTGGTTGCTCGCCTGGGCGGAGGAATATTGTCTTCTGCGTGTAATGTTTTGCTAGAACAGGCGGCAATTTATTGGTCATACTACGCTTGCCTTCCAATGCTAAAGCCAAACATCGCAATACTTGGTCATGGCGCCAAGTAAACCGACCCTGGCTAAGAGCCACCTTACATCCTGTCAAAATGTGCCTTAATGTGGCAGGTGATGAACACAAAGGACAAGATGGATCCTCTCCTACCCAGAGGTTTAGGTTCTGCGGTGATGGGAGAACATCATATGTTGACCTAATAAGGAAACTGATCCTACTCTCTTCCATTGACCAAAAGTCTTGCCAGCCCATTTTGCGTTGTTCCACACTCTCCCATCTCATCCACTCTCCCTGCTTGGCCTGGGAAATGGCCTTTATACATCTCATCCTCTCCTCCTGCTTTCGCACCTCGTTGACTACCAGCTTCCTCCTTTGGGCTGGGCCTGCCTTGTGCCATTTAGGAGGAACTAAACTGAGCCCAAAACCCCCTCTTCCATGCTGTACCTGTCCCACGATATCCCCAATTTGAATGTCAGCCTTTGCCTCTACCACAGATTTCTTTGCTGACCACTTTCTACCAGTTTTTACCACAGGGGCTGTCTCCCTTACGCATTTGTGACGTGACTCTGCTAAAGTCATTTCCAGTCTGACCTTGGCACACTTAAACTCCTCGGTTAAAGCAGAGACTGGCAGCTGCAATACTCCTTTACTATAAAGTCCCACTCTGCTGAGGCAGCGTGGAACTCCCAACCATTTCCTGATGTATGAACTTATTAACGCTTCCAGCTTATCCACTGTTGTCAAAGAAACCTCATACACAGTCAGTGGCCACAGCAACCTTGGCAGTAGACCAAACTGAAAGCACCAGAGTTTCAGTTTGCCTGGTAGAGCACAGCTGTTTATGCTCTTCAACCCTTCCACTGCTTGTCGTCTAACTTCTCCCACTCGAACTGTGTCCTTTAGATCCCCATCGTACCATCTCCCTAGACTCTTCACTGGCTTCTGAGAAACTGTTGGTATTGCCTCACCATTAATGAAGAATGTTTTATCTACTACCTTGCCTTTAATTATGGAGATGCTCCTTGATTTAGAGGGCTTAAATTGCATTCGTGCCCATTCAATATTATCTGTTAACTTCCCCAATAACCGATTAGTGCAGGCTACCGTTGTAGTCATGGTTGTCATGTCATCCATGTATGCTCTGATTGGTGGTAGTCGCATCCCAGAAGCCAAGCGCTCTCCTCCTACTACCCATTTTGATGCCCTAATGATTACTTCCATTGCCATGGTAAAAGCCAGTGGAGAAATGGTGCATCCTGCCATTATTCCAACCTCTAAGCATTGCCATGTAGTGCTGAATTCTGGAGTTGAGAAACTAAATTGCAAATCTCCAAAATAGGCTTTCACTAAATTTGTTATCGACATCGGTACCCTGAAAAAATCAAATGATGCCCAAAGAAGCTCATGTGGCACTGAACCATATGCATTAGCCAAATCCAGGAATGTCACGTGGAGCTCCTTCCTCTCCTTTTTAGCTGATTGAATTCGTTGCCAGATAACACTGATGTGTTCTAAGCATCCTGAGAATCCTGGAATGCCCGCTTTTTGAACTGAAGTGTCAATGAAGCCATTCTTTAATAGGTAGGTTGACAATCTCTGAGCAATAATGCTGAAGAAAATCTTTCCTTCGACGTTTAATAGTGAAATAGGGCGAAACTGACTGATGCTTGTAGCATCTTTTTCTTTGGGTATAAAGACTCCCCCTGCTCTGCGCCATGCTCTAGGTACAACCTGCTTTTCCCAAGCCACTTTTATCAATTTCCACAGAATTCGTAGAACTCCTGAAGCACTCTTGTACACTCTGTACGGAACTCCATTAGGCCCTGGAGATGATGAAGCCCTTGCCTTTCTCACAACCTGCTCTATCTCTTTCCACTTAGGTGCACAGACCTCCATTTGGTATTCTGGTGGATTGACAGGTGGGATGTCTGACGGAATAGACATAGGCTTATGCCTTTTTGCATCTGTATGTGTTTCCTCCAAATATCTCTCTAGCTCAACCCTAGATGCTTTTAAAGTGCCATTCTTCTCACTGGTGAATAACTTCTTTGCGAATTTGAATGGATCTTTATAGAAATTAGCCCTCGCACGCTCCTTCTTTTTGTAGCGTTTCCGTAGGCGCTCAGCTCTGCGTAATGTTGCAAGCTTATCTTTTATGGCCCTTTGTAAGAGATTGAGTCCCTCCTTCTGACTTTGTTCCGCTCTTTTCCATTGCTTCCTCAGCTGTCTCCTTTCTCTAACTAACCCTTCAATTTTCTGCTGCCGTCTAGACAATCCAGGAGTAGTTTGTACTTTTTCCTTCCTTTTTTCCACACCAAACCTCTCACTTCCATATGCGTAAATGATGTCCCCAAATTTATCCAGCTTCTTTTCAACTGTACCAGTTAATCTTTCTAATGCAAAGCATAGATCTGTGTTTACCGTGTCCCATGCAGTTTTCTCACAAGCTCTTGGCCATCTAACTCCAGGCCTATGCCCGTTGAGGTTCTTTTCTCTCTTATGCTGGTTAGTCTGACCGGGTTCACAAGAATCAATGTGTTCATCACTAACTGTGCAAACCCTCCTCTCCTCTATGACAGGGGTGCTGATATCCTGCGAACTGTGGTTTGCTTCCTGTCGCTGGATTTCATTCGACTGACTTGACTGACTTCGTAAGAAGTACTGATCAATGCGAGGCCCTTGTCCCTCCTCCCTCAAGCATTTCATTTTCCCTTGATGAATCTTCAAACCCCTGACCGTTGTCGCCTTGCTCCAGCCACAGACACAAGCTTGGAGTTCAATGGCTTTGCTAACTGCAGAACCTGAACTAGTCTTTTGTGAAGTACTCTCTATACTCATATCCGTTTCCATTCCAAAGTCGTTAACCATGTTGTCCACCATTGAGTCATCTTCCGCCCCTGCTCTCGCAGACTCTAGGGGTATTTTCCTCTTTAATTTTTCAGAAGCCTTGGGCGGGTGTCTCCAGCATCCTGTAAACACAGAGCTGGATACTGCCGACAAGGGTAGCTAACCCTTACCAGCCCCATTGGGGTCTCTTTCCTCCTGTCAGCTGTCTCTCCAGGCTGTCACAAGGTCTTTCCCTTGTTGCCAGCAGCACTATTCACCGCAGTCACTGGACGTATCCAGATCTTCATGATTTCCGTTACACGAGAGTAGATGTTAAA
Organism: Siphateles boraxobius; assembly: GCF_051911475.1. Lineage (NCBI taxonomy): Eukaryota > Metazoa > Chordata > Actinopteri > Cypriniformes > Leuciscidae > Siphateles > Siphateles boraxobius. The sequence goes on from NW_027509186.1 coordinate 687,268, forward strand.
ACTTCATGCTGATTTGTACTCGGCTTTCGCCAAGATAATCACCAACTAAGACGTAGCTTTACAGTAACCTATGCTTCTCCATCCATTTACGCTTCTTTCCATCTAGTGACGTGAATCTTCTGTCTGGTGTTAATACAGTGTATTGCGCGTCAGCACACACAACGGCTGCAACCACAGTGCGGTCCCCCATAACAACCCTCTGGATTGAGCGGAGTAGGGAACATCTCTAGGGTCTTCAAGTGGGCACCTTCCATCCTCAGTGTTTCGTCAACTAGCCCACGACACCTCAAGAGGGCTCGACAGTGACTCTGGCATCCCAGAGTCACCCCCCTCCGTCCCCCACTCAACTCAGCCCAGCTTACTGACCTCTACTTCCCTCTTGCTGCTGAGACCTAACCACAATCTCACAATCTCTCCGCAACCCAACCATACGCGCCAACCCGTTTGACTAAGGCTGTCGAGCCCCACTGGTGCGTTAATATGCAGTTTCAGTGGCAACGGTTCCGTATGGCATACCACCTACCACAAAACACAATATCTGCCCAACCACCCGTCATTCACGCAATATACACAGGAACGTAATGACTGTAAATACTATACAACCTATACAAATAAACCAACAGTTGCTGCTGAGACCTAACCACAATCTCACCGCAACCCAACCATACGCGCCAACCCGTTTGACTAAGGCTGTCGAGCCCCACTGGTGCGTTAATATGCAGTTTCAGTGGCAACGGTTCCGTATGGCATACCACCTACCACAAAACACAATATCTGCCCAACCACCCGTCATTCACGCAATATATACAGGAACGTAATGACTGTAAATACTATACAACCTATACAAATAAACCAACAGTTGCTGCTGAGACCTAACCACAATCTCACAATCTCTCCGCAACCCAACCATACGCGCCAACCCGTTTGACTAAGGCTGTCGAGCCCCACTGGTGCGTTAATATGCAGTTTCAGTGGCAACGGTTCCGTATGGCATACCACCTACCGCAAAACACAATATCTGCCCAACCACCCGTCATTCACGCAATATACACAGGAACGTAATGACTGTAAATACTATACAACCTATACAAATAAACCAACAGACCTTTCAAGTTTTCAAGAATTCTACGAAACCGTAGCATGGCGGCCTGTACACAGCCAGCTAGAATCTTTCCGTCTCAACCACAGCCAGTTGCTGCTCCTTTCTGCTGCTTCAGATAAGTTCTTTACTGTACGACGCAACTCTTGGCCACTGAATCCGACGTCTCTGAGGAACCGGGTTGTAGAGTGTGCCACAAAACCACGACAACCCACTTCCACTGGATAAACCTGGACTCTCCATCCTCGCTGTTCTGCTTCAGTGGCCATATGAGCATACCGCAGTTTCTTCCTCTCATATGCCTCATCTACCGCATCCTCCCATGGCACTGTTAACTCTATCAGTTGAACAATGCGTGCTGATCCAGACCACAAAACAATATCTGGCCGTAGGTTAGTGGTGGCAATCTCAGGTGGAAAAATAAGCCGTTGATCAAGATCAACCAGCATCTTCCAATCCCTAGCAGCTTCCAGTTGTCCTGGGCGAGAATTGGTGTTAGCACCTTTTCTTGGTGGTTGCTCGCCTGGGCGGAGGAATATTGTCTTCTGCGTGTAATGTTTTGCTAGAACAGGCGGCAATTTATTGGTCATACTACGCTTGCCTTCCAATGCTAAAGCCAAACATCGCAATACTTGGTCATGGCGCCAAGTAAACCGACCCTGGCTAAGAGCCACCTTACATCCTATCAAAATGTGCCTTAATGTGGCAGGTGATGAACACAAAGGACAAGATGGATCCTCTCCTACCCAGAGGTTTAGGTTCTGCGGTGATGGGAGAACATCATATGTTGACCTAATAAGGAAACTGATCCTACTCTCTTCCATTGACCAAAAGTCTTGCCAGCCCATTTTGCGTTGTTCCACACTCTCCCATCTCATCCACTCTCCCTGCTTGGCCTGGGAAATGGCCTTTATACATCTCATCCTCTCCTCCTGCTTTCGCACCTCGTTGACTACCAGCTTCCTCCTTTGGGCTGGGCCTGCCTTGTGCCATTTAGGAGGAACTAAACTGAGCCCAAAACCCCCTCTTCCATGCTGTACCTGTCCCACGATATCCCCAATTTGAAGGTCAGCCTTTGCCTCTACAACAGATTTCTTTGCTGACCACTTTCTACCAGTTTTTACCCTTGGGGCAGTCTCCCTTACGCATTTGTCACGTGACTCTGCTAAAGTCATTTCCAGTCTGACCTTGGCACACTTAAACTCCTCGGTTAAAGCAGAGACTGGCAGCTGCAATACTCCTTTACTATAAAGTCCCACTCTGCTGAGGCAGCGTGGAACTCCCAACCAAAGAATAACACTTGTTTTCACTTCACAAGGTACATGCAGTCAATCAAAGTACAACAGGTTTCAAAATACTGGCTATTGTATTACAAAAACTTCATAGACTTTTGTGTTTCAGTTTTACAGGTATTTGCATACAAAACATGCAATCCACCATTTTTACACTAAATTTATTGTTTGGGAACTGTATGTCCACATGTACAGTATTCCAGTAAAAAGCAAATCAGTTTTTTTTCCCTTTACTGTTTACCAGCCTCTCTTAGTGAAAGACCGTGGTTGATTACATGGTCAATGATAGTGGCACGAATTTCATCACTGACTACTGTTCTTGCAGCCCTTGGAATGCCACCACCACACATTCTTACACCTCTACCTTGCCCTCTCCTTAGGCCTGCTCTTCTCCCTGGCCCTGCTCCTCTCACTGCACATCTCACTGCACATCTCACTGCATCTCTGACTGCACCTCTCACTGCACATCTCACTGCATCTCTCACTGCACCTCTCACTGCACCTCTCACTGCACCTCTCACTGCACCTATCACTGCACCTCTCACTGCATCTCTCACTGCATCTCTCACTGCACCTCTCACTGCATCTGTCACTGCACATCTCACTGCACCTCTCACTGCACCTCTCACTGCACCTCTCACTGCACCTCTCACTGCACATCTCACTGCACCTCTCACTGCACATCTCACTGCACATCTCACTGCACATCTCACTGCACATCTCACTGCACCTCTCACTGCACCTCTCACTGCATCTCTCACTGCATCTCTCACTGGGCCTGCTCTTCTCCCTGGGCCCCTTGCTCTTACTCTTCCTCGTCCAGACATTACAGTGTTTGTCTTTTTCTGTTTCCAAAAACATCACTCCTCAAAGTCCTCCTTTTACTGTATAAGTGTCAATGTAACAGAAAAAAATAACCCCTGCCACTGAGTCTAAGCCAGACTGGAATCAGCTATGGTTGGCCCAATTTACACAACATAAATCAGGTGTGTGTCAATTATTCAATTGTTTGTTTATTATCAGCTGAGATATATTGTTTTTGAACTGATATCATTGAAGAAGCCGAGGTTTTTATACTGTATCTAAGGTTTGGAATATTGTTTTTGCTATTGTGGGGTGGTGTGTGTTAACATTTGTAAATACTACAAAAACAATCCATAATTTTGTTGGGAGGTATAGCTTGTCTGTTACGAAGATGTAAGCATTGTGGAAATGTGTTCACTGACTGCATATTGTGTGAAAACTGTATAGTATTGCTCTTAATTCATTATGATAAGATTTCCTGCATACAAAATATATTTCTAAAAAGTGCACAGATGTGGAATGTGTCTTAGAATGAAAGTTTCTAAAAAGTGCACAGATGTGGAATTTGTCTTAGAATGCAATGTGGATTATGCCAGTACTTACAGAGACAGTGGTGCTTGGTGTAGGGGCACTGGACACTGCTGCGCTGGGTTGGTCAACAGCCTGAGATGGTCTCCTAGCCACACTCAGATTTGGCTTTGCAGCAGCAATGTGGGACCCACCAAATCTTGGCTTGGTAAACTAAAAAAGGGCAAAACAATTTCAATGAAAAGACAAATTGAATTGTAACAGCACATTGGCCAAAAATATAATAAAATGTAAAATGAGAAAATATCTATTGATCCTATCATTCATTATATAACTAAAGGACCTCCTTTCTTTCTTTAACTTATTTTTTGTCTGTGTATTACCACACTCTACTACTTATACAGATTGAAATAAGCACAGTTAGAATAGAAAAATGTTTGGGAAGGTATTGCTAGAATGTGAGTATATAGTAATTTAACAAGTACCTTTTAAAAATGACTTAAAATCAAAAATAGTTTGCACATAGTTTGTAAGAGAAAGCGTTTATTAACAGTAATGAAGGTTACACTTGAAATGGCAACAAAGCAGATTCATGATGACTTAATTAATAATACGTGTATAATTAATTGTGCATAAGTGGAATGTTACCTGAGAAATACAGAATGAAAGACGTAGCTTCAGTAGCCAGTTGGAAAAATCAAGAGAGATGCCATGAAGGACGTGAGTGTCCTTTAACCCATAATGGCAAAGCCCAATTAGAGAGGAAGAGGAGAATGCAAGAGCAGAGCCCAGAGAAGAAAGAGAGATCACATAGGTTACATTGTTCTTTCACCATTTTACTTGATCTAAACCAACCTGAGACAGTGAAACTGACCAATAAGCAGACTACAGCCGCCCCTGTACAAGGTGTGACAGCTGGCAGGTAGGTGTAAAAACATACCAGCCATTTCCACTGAACTTAAACCTTTATACTAAACGTATATTAAAACTGCAATTATATAAAAAAAATGTTATTACCTTTGACAAACTTGGTATAATTTTAGAAGTAGGCTGGGGTGGGAGCTGACGCTGACTCTGCGCCATGACCTCCTGTGCTGGTCCAGTAGCGGCAGACTGTTGTTCAACAACCCTTGGTGCTTGTCCAATAGAGGCTGTGGCCTGCTTAAGACAACCACAAAAATACATAGGCTACAATAATTGTTGAACGAGAAGAATTTGTTCAGTAAATTATATATATATAAAAAAAATACAAGTTACATCTTTACATTGTTACCTTTTGAGTGTGAAAACCACATATGCACTTTGGGACCGCTCCGAGCAAGGTTGTCTGGCCGCGAGACTGCATCGGACATCTTTCAATCTGTAAACATTATCACACATATAATATAGAATACATGCATTTCTAACTTATCAGTATGAATGCCACATTAATTTATTGTAGTGTGTCATTTATTTTTATTCATGTTCTTTGAAGAGGAGATACAAACTGTAAAATTAGAGATAAAGAGTGAGTAAAGTTTGTATCCTCCTTTAAAAGAACAAGAGAGGAACATTTCACACCTTCAAAAAAACATCCATTCACTCAACATCCCCACCCCCACTGCCTCAAATCTCTGAATCTCCCAGTGCAAAAAAAAGTTTTTTTTTTTACATAAATAAACATAAATCTCAAATACCTGCAACATTATCTACATACATATCTATAAATAATGATGACATAGAATTAAATGATTAGGATTACAATTATTACATCATGCAAAGGTGACAAAAGCACACTCACCCTTTGGTACACGTCATGCCACTTTTTCTGTCGAGGAGCTGGCCTGTTACCCTCATTTGATGGCCAAACTCCTGTGCTTGCAAACTTTTTTAGCCTTGCAATCCAGTCAGTATCTGACATGGCTTTATGGGATTTTTTGCCAGACATTTTTTTGTTGGGGGGCTAACGGTTAGGTTATATCGTTTTGAACAAAACTACTATAATACAAATTATTTCTTTAAAAAAAGCACACACGATATTTACAATTATAATATAGTATACAATTATATACAAATATAAAATTACATTGTCCAAAAATACAGTTAAAGTTACCGAAAAATAAGTTTCGCAGTCCTCCGTTAAAATGATGCTGCCTGACCTCCGTGACAGTGATGCTCGACGTCTGAACTTTTTGACCTCTGACACGCCCCTCAGGATATGTCATTACTTCGTACACCTTCGGCTCAGTTCGGCAACTTGATTGACAATTGGCTAGCTTCCTGACTCCTCCTCCTAGCGGTGCTAAGCGTAAACGTGCCATTGACATTTCCTTGTACTCTGATTGGTCAAATGTCGAAAATGATAAGGAAAAAGTCAAGAATGGCGCTCTCTGATTGGCTGCAGATGTTATAATGTCGAGAATGGCGCTCTCTAATTGGCTGCAAATGTTATAGCGCGTCAACGTGATTGGCTGTGGCGTTCAACATTGTTCAACATTATCCCCATTTTGACGGACTATCCTTCGGCAGCTGGCGTTCAGGTCGCAGTCTCCCCTGGAGGCGTTGGTTCGAATCCCACTTCTGACAAACCTAACCTTTGGCTGCGGGCTCAAGCTAGAGTCTTTAACCCTCTGGCAAGTTTATCCAGAAATGCAGTAATTTTGACAAAGCACTGCAATTCAGTTCATGCTAGAATTAACCAAACATTAAAGTAACACTGACCTGCAGTACAGGCCCTTTATAGTAACACTTTAGTGCAATGTATGGGATTCTATGGCACTTGGAATTTCAAGTCATGACATTTCAGAAAAAATGGACATGTTGATTGAATCGGATTCAACTGAATTTCACGAAATAACATGTTGTGATGTTTACCGGAAGAAGATGCAGTAGAATTTCATGGCAAGGATTCTTGGAAATTTCTTGGAATGAAATGTCATGGGTTTGGGGGCATGGGGTGGAGTGTCATGACACAAGATTCAAGGAAAGTCATGTAAAACATTACATTAGCATTAACAAGACATGCCATTAGAATGAAAGAATGATATCAGCCATAACAAAACATTGTAACAACACCAACACATATGACATGAATATGAGAGTAATACAATTACTGCATTTGTTCAACATTAGTCTTAAAAAAACACTGGATTTCAATTACAGTGCATATGAAGAAATGGACAAAGGCATAAAAGGGAATACAGAAAGCAGCTCATTTATTTACACGGTCCCGTGTATCAAAAAGCACCATTCTGCCCCATGTGAGGCTCGAACTCACGACCTTCAGATTATGAGACTGACGCGCTGCCTAACTGCGCCAACGAGGCATGTGCTGTGACACAGGTGAGGGGTGAAGCCCTAGATTCTAGATCATCTGCCATTCTGTGTAGGTGCAAAAATGCTGCTCACCACTGGCTGTCATGTCAGAATCAGAATCAGAATCAGAAAGAGCTTTATTGCCAAGTGTGCTTGCACACACAAGGAATTTGTTTTGGTACTGAGGCTTCCAGTGGACATATACAAATACAACATGAACCATAATACTACAAATTATAAGAATAAAAAATAAAAATATAAATATATGAGAATAAAACTATCACAGTTGGGTTTAGTCAGAATAGACATTTTCAGATTTACAGATTATGAACCTATTTACAGTGTTTTGAATATTATAAATAAATAAATCTACATATAAGTATCACCTGAGTTGTGGGATATTGCACTAAACAGTGGGAGTATTGCACTTACAGGCATATGCCTTGGGAGGAGTGTTAACTGTTCAGGAGGGAAATGGCCTGTGGGAAGAAACTGTTCCTGTGCCGAGATGTTCTTGTGGCCAGTGATCTGAGTCTCCGTCTTGACGGTAACAGTTCAAACAGGTGGTGTCCAGGGTGAGTGGAGTCTGTGATGATTTTACCTGCTCTCTTCCTCACTCTGGAAGAGTACAGGTCCTGGAGGTTTGGCAGGGGGGCACCAATAATCCTCTCCGCAGTCCGGACTGTCCGTTGTAGTCTCCTGATGTCTGATTTGGTAGCTGAACCAAACCAGACAGTGATGGAAGCGCACAAGACAGACTCAATGACGGCTGAGTAGAACTGAATCAGCAGATCCTGTGGCAGGTTGAACTTCCTCAGCTGGCGAAGGAAGTACAGTCTCTGCTGGGCCTTTTTCACAGTGGAGTCAATGTGATTGTCCCACTTCAGGTCCTGAGAGATGATAGTGCCCAGGAACCTGAATGACTCCACTGCTTCCACAGTGCTGTTCATGATGGTGAGTGGGGGGAGAGCTGAGCTGTTCCTCCTGAAGTCCACGATCATCTCCACTGTTTTGAGCGTGTTCAGCTCAAGGTTGTTATAACGGCACCAGGCAGCCAGCTGTTCAACCTCCAGTCTGTAAGCAGACTCGTCACCGTTTCGGATGAGACCGATGACAGTGGTGTCGTCTGCAAATTTCAGGAGCTTGACAGTGGGGTCTTTAGAAGTGCAGTCATTAGTGTACAGGGAGAAGAGCAGTGGGGAGAGAACGCACCCTTGGGGAGCACCAGTGCTGATTGTGAGTGTCTTGGATGTGTGTTTCCCCAGTCTCACTCGCTGCTGCCGGTCCGTCAGGAAGCTGGTGATCCACTGACAGATCGAGGATGGTATGGAGAGCTGGGTCAGTTTGGCTGTGAGAAGACCAGGCATGATGGTATTGAAGGCCGAACTGAAGTCCACAAAGAGGATCCTTGCATAAGTCCCTGGTCTGTCGAGATGTTGCAGGATATAATGCAGTCCCATGTTGACTGCATCATCCACAGACCTGTTTGCTCTGTAAGCAAACTGAAAGGGATCCAGCAGGGGTCCAGTGATGTCCTTCAGGTGGGCCAGCACCAGTCTTTCAAACAACTTCATGACCACAGACGTGAGAGCGACAGGTCTGTAGTCATTAAGTCCAGTGATTTTGGGTTTTTTGGGGACAGGAATGATAGTGGAGCGTTTGAAGCAGCAGGGAACTTCACACTGCTCCAATGATCTGTTGAAGATCTGCGTGAAGACCGGGGCCAGTTGGTCAGCGCAGGCTTTTAAACAAGCAGATGAGATGCCGTCTGGGCCTGAGGCTTTCCTAGTCTTCTGTTTTTTGAAGACTCGGCTCACGTCCTCCACACAGACCTTAAGCTCAGGTTGGATGGCAGGAGGGGGGAGTGATAATTGGAGAACAGGAGGTGATGCTGAATGTGTGAAGTGCAGATCAGACCGGGTGTGTGGTGTGAATGAGGGCTTTTCAAACCGGCAGTAAAATGAATTTAAATCGTCAGCCAGGTGTTGATTGTCCACAGATCGAGGGGATGGTGACTTGTAGTTGGTAATGTTCCTCAGGCCATTCCAGACTGATGATGGGTCGTTGGATGAAAACTGGTTTTTCAGTTTATCAGAGTAGTTCCTTTTAGCAACTCTGATCTCCTTTGTCAATCTGTTTCTGGCCTGGTTATACAAGATTTTATCCCCAAGCATATGCTTAAAACCTTCATGTCAGGATGCCTGAGCGGTCTAAGGCGATGCGTTCAGGTCGCAGTCTCCCCTTGAGGCATGGGTTCTAATCCCACTTCTGACAAACCTAACCTTTGGCTGCGGGCTCAAGCTAGAGTCTTTAACCCTCTGGCAAGTTTATCCAGAAATGCAGTAATGTTGACAAAGCACTGCAATTCAGTTCATGCTAGAATTAACCAAACATTAAAGTAACACTGACCTGCAGTAAATGACCTTTAAAGTAACACTTTAGTGCAATGTATGGGATTCTATGGCACTTGGAATTTCAAGTCATGACATTTCAGAAAAAAATGGACATGTTAATTGAATCAACTGAATTTCACGAAATAACATGTTGTGATGTTTACCGGAAGAAGATGTAGTAGAATTTCATGGCAAGGATTCTTGGAAATTTCTTGGAATGAAATGTCATGGGTTTGGGGGCATGGGGTGGAGTGTCATGACACAAGATTCAAGGAATGTCATGTAAAACATTACATTACATTAGCATTAGCATTAACAAGACATTCCATTAGAATGAAAGAATGATATAAGCCTTAAGAAAACATTGTAACAACTGTCTAGTAAACAGGAGATCATGGATTCGAATCCCAGCAGTGCCTATGCCACAGGATGTGGGCACCGCTCACTTAATCTTTTACATATGTAAATCTTTGCATGCTGAACAGTGTGCATCTGCACAAAATGTGGAAATCTAAGAAGTGATGTGCATGCAATAGCGTCTTAAAGCTTGTCTTTTGTGGCTCTGTGGCGCAATGGATAGCGCATTGGACTTCTAGATTGTGAATGGAGGTATTCAAAGGTTGTGGGTTCGAGTCCCACCAGAGTCGTGCATACCCTCTTTTGCTCAGATGTCTTTGTGTTGGACAAGCATATGCTTAAAACTTGAATCCACAAACTACTTCAGAAGCATACCCTTCACGTTCTGCTTATTTCCCTTATTGGACACACCCAACTCAGATCACAGAGTACTCTACTAATTAACTTAAGTCACCTATTTAAATAAGAATAGGTTGAAATCCACTGGCCTAGGCCAAAATCTGCAACAACCTATTGTTGGCCACCTACCTAGAAAAAAAAGAAGAAAAAAAACACGCTTTCCATTTCTCCAAGCTGAAACAGCATTTAGATGTATCGTACCTGGAGGTTCCCGAAACATTTGAGACACGAGTACTGAGAGTTTCGATCCAGAAATAAATGGCTTGAGATATTCCCTTGTCCCTCAACAGAAGCCTGCACACCTTTCAGGTTTTGGAAATAATCCTGTAACTTCAAAGGGACCTATTCATGATGTAATCAGCTATTCTCCTGACATGCTACCTCTTTTAGACTTTGTATACAAAAGCATCGAACCAGTGACAGTAACTGTTGCTGTGGCTTAGTTGGTCAAAGCGCCTGTTTAGTAAACAGGAGATCCTGGGTTCAAATGCCAGCAGTGCCTAATCTGTGGCTTTTAAGATTAGTCATTCAACCTTCTCTGATGTGAAAGTCTTGGCAGGAAAGACAATCTGGACTTCTCGGTTGCAAATGAAGGTTTTAAAAAGGTTGTCGTTTTTTGGGTCCCACCAGAGTCACGAATGGTGTCCCTTTGCACAGACGTCTTTACCAGACTGACATTTGCTTAAAGCTGGGGTTTTCCAACTTTTTCAGAAGCCTACGCAACACATTTTTCTTCTTTTCCTTATTGAGCACACCCAAGTCAGATCGTCGAGTACGTTACTTATCAATCAATTATTTGATTCACCTGTATTAAATGAGAGAGATAATAAAAAATATATATATGTGGTGCAGATGCGCTTCAAGAATGGTTTGCAAGCTCCTGGCTTAGGCCTGAAATCTGCTACTACCGATTGATATGGTCAAGCCTATGGATATTTGTAGAAACAAAGTCTTTACATATATGAAGAATAATACATGGATATCTTTCTGGATTTTGCCCTTTCATATCAGAAGAAGGCTCAGGAAACATTTTAGGCATGACTATCGAGAGTGTAGAGCCAAAATTAAATGAGTTCAGACATTCCCTTGAGGTGTGAAAGGCCTTCGTGTTTTGGAAACAATCCTCTTACCTCTAAGGGACCTCGTTCATGACGTGATCAGCTGTTTTCCTGATGTGGTACCTCTTTTAGACTTGTTTTACCAACAAATTTCACCATATCTGGCGCTGTGGCTTAGCTGGTCAAAGCGCCTGTCTTGTAAACAGGAGATCCTGGGTTCAAATCCCAGGAGTGCCTTTGGCACAGGATATGGGAGTGCTTAACCTTTTCACATATGAAAGTCTTTGCATGACGAACTGTGTTTTCCTGCACAAAACTGGAAAAACTAAGAAGTGCTGCGCATGCAATACTTCCCTGAAGTGTGTCATTTTATGGTACAATGGATAGAACTTTGGACTTCTAGGATGCGAATGGAGAAATTCCCTGGTTGTGGTTTTGAGTCCCACCAGAATAGTCAGTGGCCTCTTTTGCTCTGATGTCTCTGTGAGTCAGACATATGTTTAAAACTGGGGTCCACAAACTACTTCAGAAGCCTACCCTTCACATTCTGCTCATCTCCCTTATTGGACACACCCACGTCAGATCATTGAGTACTCTACTAAGTAGCTCAATTAACCCTTTTGAAATAAGGAAGATAACGAAAATGTATAGCGTCTGGGAGGTTTCGAGAATGGTTTGAAAACCACTGGCTTAGGCCAGAATCTGCTACTTCCTATTGTTGAGATCCAGCCTCTGGATGTATTCAAAACAGTCTTTACTACGGTGGCCGAGAAGGGTCACAACACATACAAACCCCACAACAACTACATATTCAGAAAACACATACAAATTCAGAAAACACATGCAAACAACGCCACAACAACTACATATTCAGAAAACACATACAAATTCAGAAAACACATTCAAATTCAGAAAACACATGCAAATTCAGAAAACAACTTTGTCGATTTCACATTCGCTGCAAATATTCGCAGCACGAGCAAATAGGGAAACGAACTGCAAACTGCAAAAACACAACGGAAATGTTTCCGGGGGGGCCATAATCAGTGACGGACCCGCATCCATCCGGTTGTCTTAGCGCTATTTTTTGAATGTGTGCTGTGCTTTTGTTGTCTCAAGAGGTAAGTGTTTCTCTTTCATTATGACAGACTTGTCGATGTGCTCTGATACCGAAGTGGTTTTGTGTGTTTTTAACATATTAAGTTATTGTCCCCATAACGTATTAATCTGCCAACGTTGTTAGCTGGAAACTAAGTTAGCTGGCTAGCTCACGTCTGGCCATTAAATAGATTGTTCTGTCCGTATTGTGCCGAGCAACTGGGGTACGCTCCCAAGTTTTGCACGTCGTGTGGTCTGAACGTGGGGTTCCTTACGGAGGGTCAGCCTACAGGTAACATCCCCTTACTGTGTTCCTATTTATAAATTTATCAACCCCATTAAAGCATATTAGTTTTTATAATTAATCTTTCTGTCTGTGTGTGTGTGTGTGTGTGTGTGTGTGTGTGTGTGTGTGTGTGTGTGTGTGTGTGTGTGTGTGTGTGTGTGTGTGTGTGTGTGTGTGTGTGTTGTGTCGGTCCAGAGGATGACCTAATACGTGCTTACTTTAGAAAGGACCACTCCAACGACGTTATTCGCGATTTTTTGGAGTCAAAGCATGGTATTGTAATGAGCCTGAAAACTCTAAAAAAGAAGGCTGAAACGGCTAAATCTAAGTCGGAGTGCAAATTACAGTCCACTGGAGACTGTGAATGCTGCCATCACCAGTGAATTGGACGGCTCAGGACAGCTGTTGGGCTACAGGGCTATGTGGCAGACCCTGAGACAGAAGCATTCACTGACAGTGAAACAAGACGATGTCATGCAAGCCCTCAGATTATTAAATCCAACAGGAGTATCTCTCCGTCATAGGCGCAGGTTTGTTAGGCGATCCTATTGCTCTGCAGGACCCAATCAGGTGTGGCACGTGGATGGCTATGACAAGCTCAAGCCCTTTGGGATTGCCATCAGTGGCTGCATCGATGGGTATTCAAGGCGGGTTATGTGGCTCAGTAGTGGCAGCACCAACAACGACCCTGCAGTAATAGCTCACCATTACCTGCAGTGTGTTTCGAGCTGTGGCCTTCCGGCTCGTCTTAGGACAGACTGTGGGACAGAAAATGGAGACATGGCTGCCATCCACTGTTCTTTAAGAGAGGACCACACCGATGACTTTGCAGGTTCTCTCAGCCACATGTATGGCACTTCAACTGCCAATCAAAGGATTGAAAGTTGGTGGTCCTTTTTCAGGAAACAGAGGTACGTTTAACAATACTGTTACTCACATATTTTTCAATACTGTTTCATATTTCTGTAATCTTTTCGTAATATTATGCTGGGTTGGCACCATACAATGCTGACTTTGAAAATGTAGGCTTATTTATATGAGCGTCATACATGGATCAGGCTGTGTACTGCCGATTGTGCAATAGTTATGATAAGTAAAAGGATTAGTGTGCATGGTTGACTGTTTCAAATTGTAATAAGTCAAATGGTGAATGCAGTGCAGAATGTTGTTTTCCAAGACTGTCACATAATTTAAGTATTTGTATTAGAAACATTTATACAAAACTAAAATCACTGTACTCCATTATTAGGACACAGTTCTGGATGGATTTATTCAGTGACCTGAGAGAGAGACACTAGTTCAATGGCACCCATGAACACAAGTGCCTTGTACGGTATGTGTTCCTGGGCATCTTTCAGAAAGAGCTTGATGAACACCGAGAGCTTTGGAATAACCATACCATCAGACCCGTCCGGCAGTCTCTCTGTCCATCTGGGAAACCTGATACCATTTACAACCTGCCTCACAGGTTTGTATGTAACACCTGTATTGTCATTTTCAATAAATGTTTGGTTGGTTTCCCTTTGAGATTTAAACACTATTCAAATGAGTTCACTGTTGTGCTTTCTGTGCGGCCTTAGGTTTGGTGGAAGGGATTGTGGATTCCCAGTGGATCCCCAAGTGTTACAGGAGTTCAAAGACCTTCTGCCACCCACAAACAGTTTGTGTGGAGATGCTAACCTCCAAGCATATTTTGCCAACTTGGAGAGACAGAGCCAGCTCGCTCCACCCATCAACTGGCCAGCTGCTGTTGACAACTACATTAGACTTAAGGAAATGGCTGGTCTTTGAGAGAGAGAACTAACAGACGTGTAGGCAGTTTATTTTCTTTCAGACAGCATTGCCTCCAGTGTGGTGTACTGATATGGACACCTTAAATTAAAGGTTAAATTAAAAGCAAAGATATTAATCGATTGCAATGACTTCCCTTACTTTTTCCACCATCACAATGTATGCTTTTGGTGTTAACAGTGTTGATAAATACGGTATCCTGAAGCTAATGGTGACTTTCATGCTAGATCGGTAACATTTCATGACCAATTTATGCAACAACAAATAAACTTCATTCTGATGGCTCTTGCAAAATGTTTCAGAATAGACAAACTTACATTTTCTTATAAAAATTATTTTATTTCTTTTAACTGTTAAAATACTGACAAACAGTAAAGTGCGAACAGTAACAGCAATGTAAATCTGTCACGGAAAGTTTCCAAATAGAGAAACTTGCACCTTTTCTTATACAAAAAATCATTGGACTTCTGTAAACCATGTAACCATACAAATAGTAAAGTGCGAACAGTAACAGCAATGTAAATCTGCCATGAAAAGTTTCCAAATAGAGAAACTTGCACCTTTTCTTATAAAAAAAAAATGGATTTCTGTAAACAATGTAACAGTGCAAAGTGCAATGCAAACAGTAAAAACAATAATGCAAATTTGCCACTGATAATTAATTTCTGATTGACACCTCAATGGAGCCCAAATCCTGGAGCGTTCTTGATTCCATAATTCATGGCTTCCTCAAAGATTTCATATGAGGGTAAGATCGGGAGTTTTAATGTGTTCGCGCAGACATTAGCCTCAGGAAACCTTGAGTGTTTCTGGAATGTGAGTTGAGGCTGTGGTATTAATTTTGCTGCTGGGATTTCTTTCAGGCCTGTGGCGAACATCAGAATGTCCTGCAAGGACATCCCTGACCCTTCCTCTGTGGGGGTTGGGAGTAAAGAAACACATTGAGATTTATCATCCATTTGTGAACTTCACTTCAAACAACATACAGAAAATTATACCTTTTACAGGGATTAAGTAGTCCAGCCAGTAGCCAAGCACTCTCTCCTCCTCATGGCGATTTGAGCTACCAGTTGGGCTCATTTCTGGACGGAACAGTGACTCTACACTCTCGGCTGTCAGGTCTTCCGCACTGTAACACATGTAGGGCAGGAAAATTGGGGGATGCTGTTCCAGAGCGTTGAAAAAGTTGAGGGTAGCCAGGCCATCCTTGAACCTATTACCGGGTTGGGTTGTGGGTGAGGGGAAGAGGCAGATCATGGTAAGTTCTTAATGCTATTGCCAGTAGGACTCACATTTGTTAGACACTCATTTGAGTTTCATTCAAATTCTCGTTTGAATTCTTACAAAGTAGTCAGAGTGACCTACCTCTGGAAGGAAACATGGTTGCGGTAGGTGAAGTACCACTGGATGTAACTATCCACAACTTTTTCCTTATCCTCCAGTGTCCTCAGGCATTATAGCATCCTGCTGTCTGAAGCATGCTGGAGTGCTTATCTGCGAGTTCCACGAGTTCTTCCAGTGTCCTAGCATTCTTAATCTAGAGTAAAATAAAAACACTGTCTGTACACTCTAAAAAATGTTGGGTTATTTTGTGTACCCAATAACATTTCTTCTGGTGAGAAAATCCTGCACAACAGCTCTGTACTTTCATGTCAAGTTATAATATTTTGTCTATGATATAATGCACTTGTTTAAAGATTAATCCATTGTTCTTTCTGTTTTATGTAAAGACACTCTTGGAGATGTTGCTTTAAAAACCCTGCCAGCTATCCTTCCTCCATTGCCACACAAAACAGGCTGCAAGATGGTTCGGCCCTCTTACCATGAGGCAAAACAAGCATTTGTTGATTTACAGCCTGTAGGTACATCATTTATGACAACACATTTGGGGTAATATTTGATCCATTTGTGCATATTTACCATTTAAAATTTCTATTTAAAGGTTGGAACAAACATCATCAAGTATTTGGAGGAGGAGGAGCAACGGAGGCAATTCCCTCATGTCCTGCAGCTTGGGGAAAAATTCAACTGCTCACAAGCCTTCGTCATTTTGGGAGGAGCGGCACTAGAGCAAGACAGCCTTTTACAAGCTGTGGATACATGCTTTAAATTATTTTATGTTTTAGACATTGAGTATCCAACGCCTGCGGCAGCTGTTTGGCAGTTGCTACAACACACAATATTTCACGAGTTCACACTTACATACAATTAAAGGGAATAAAGTATAATGCGTATTTGGCGTGCTGTACGGGGGGAGGGCTCCGAGCTCGGAATTCGGCCCGAACCCAGAGTACTCCCCCCTGTATGTAAAGTGGTTTAGGACTAGAAGAGTGGAGAAGGGGTGGTGGAGGGACGCTGCTAAACTGTCAGAGAAATGAGGTGAGACTGCTGAGTCTATATATACACGTTTTAATCATGATTGCTGAGTGCTCTCCACCCGTGTTAATTATCTGAACGTGCTTCTCCCGAACTTTGTTAATAAAACATCATATTCTGTGCCAGGAGGAGTTCCATCAACTCATTGTCGCCTACTTAGGCAGTTTATAATTGGATAAGCTGGACAAGCTTTGGTTTGTTTTGTTTGTGTATTTGTATTCCATGTTTCTTAGAACTTAAAACATAATTGTAATTAAATTAATTTTAGCATTCTGTGGCAGGAGCTGTTCCCTCAACACACTGTCGCCTTATGAGGCAGTTTATAATTGCATTACTTCTATTTATTTATTTATTTATTTATTTATTGAAAGAATTTCTTATTTTAAGGAAGTAAATGAAAGCAATTGCAAACAATAACTTAATGAAAATGTTTACAACTTGTAATGTTTACAACTGTTTATTTGTGTTTTTGTGATCCATGTTTCTTAGAACTTAAAACATAACTCTAAATTAATTAATTTTAACATTAATATTCTGTGCCTGGAGGTGTTCCCTTCAACACGTTGCCTTATGAGGCAGTTTATAATTGCATTACTTTTTTTTATTTTATTTATTGAAACACTTGCAACAATAACTTTTGAATGCAATGTCTAATTGGATGTAAATAAAGCATTGTTAATATACTTAAGTTGTGAGTGAGTGAGTTATTTTCATGGAAATAATAGTAATTATAATTAATATTAATAATAGTTTGATTAAAGCATTTTGGCCAAATAACCCAACAGATTCGTTTTTTGCAACCCAATTTATTGGGTAAAACTAGTTACCTAATTTATTGGGTTAAAATAACCCAACGATAGGTCGGTGCTACATCAACCCACCATTGGGTTAGCTGTTGGGTCGATTTTAACCCAACTTTTTTAAGTGAGTATTGGTTGGAATTTAGACTACATATTAGTGACAAAGCATGGAAGTCACTGGTTTTATTCCAATATCACACTGGTTTTTCAAGCTACTGGGGTGTCCAAATTGTTGATTGTTCATCAAAATATAAAAAAAAAAAATTCTTGAATATTCTTAGAAACACATAATTACAATTACCTCAAGGAGAACATTCCTGACTTCAGTATCAGGTATATCCTCAATTGGTGCCTCAATGGTCTTAACTTTACCAACCAGGTACTGGTAGAAGCTTGGGGAAAAGCATCGAGGCCCTGGACCACCATGTACAATGGAGACAGCAACCATTCTTCCAACATGGAAATACTCATCACCTTCTGCAGCTAACAATGGCAATGTTCCACGGTTAGTTCAAATTGATTTATAATACTGTCAAAATGTGACAAAAAGTGAATTACCTTTGCTATCAAATGACAGGTATTTGCCATCTTCTTTGCCTTCAAAAAATCGACTGGTTTTAATGGCGTCCATCAAGAGTGTCAGAAATTCCCGTGTAGGCCCTCCTGTGTCCACAGCCTCCTCTGTTTGCCCGATGTCATCAGTGAATTTGACCAAAAGGCTACAGGTGGGGTCAAATGAGGAACGTTTGAATCCCCTCAGAGCACTATCCCAGACATTAGCACGGTTTATATTTAACCTGCTACAGCTTTTTGTGTTAATGTTGTATGACAGATTTGACAGAACGTCTGCAGCCGTCAGTCCAATATCTGCGTCTCTGCAACACAAGAAAGAGAAAAATTAACACTGCCTTTTATTTGGATAATTAAAATATAAATCTTTTATGGTCCCATTACAGTGAGAACACCATATGTGTGTGATGAAATGTGATGGGCATAAGCATGAAGCACACATTGCAAGCTTTCAATAATTTCTGCCAGATTTTGTTTCGGTTTAGGGGTAAGTAAAAAAATATATACAATTTGAATATTTGCTTTAATAATTGTATGGCAACAGAAACCAGGTAAAATGCCAAATGTAGCTTGAACTATGTAATATATCTGGGGAAACAAACAAAAAAAACAACAACAAAGGTTGACAGCATTATTTCTATCAAAGTACCTGTCTTCCTCCTGAAAATTGTCTACGTCCTCAACATCAGAGCAACTGCTGTCAATGACAACTGGTGCATAGATCTTGGTATATGTGCTGTGGATTAAAGGAACAATGAAATACTAAAACAAGATGGTTGTGAAATTACAGTAAAAAGTGTTATACTTGGTACTGTAATGCATTACATTCAGCAGTCAATATTTCATGCTAAACCCAGAGCCAAAAGTATTAGTGCAATGAACGAAC
Organism: Siphateles boraxobius; assembly: GCF_051911475.1. NCBI lineage: Eukaryota > Metazoa > Chordata > Actinopteri > Cypriniformes > Leuciscidae > Siphateles > Siphateles boraxobius. The sequence continues at coordinate 706,299 of NW_027509186.1, forward strand.
AATTTGAATCCATTGTGACTTACTTGTAGAAGTCACATGATGTGGTGTTTTTGGGTCCTGGTCCTGCTCCATTGGCCTGTTTATGAAAGTAGAGATAACACCAAACAAATTAACAATAATTACATCATTAACATAAACTTAATAACATTACACAATAATACATACTTGCCCATCAGATGGCCTGGACACTGTTGGTGGACATTGTTTTGGTAAACTAAAACAAACAAATAATTTGAATAATTTAATTTAAATCATAATATAGATATTTGTTAATATGATTTAAAGAGCACAACATGCTCGATCTATTCCTTCTCGCAATTGAAAGAAAAAATAAATGAATGCTGTGAAATACGTGGATAATCAAAAACCACAAGCACAGGTCTCAAATTAGCGGGAGAAACTTACATTTTCAGTGGAAGGCTAGCAAATGCCTCATCATCGGATTCTGAAGAGGAGTCATCTCCATGACCTTGGAAAGAGAAAATGATGCATCATTATTAGGCTAGGTATAATATATGGCAATTTTACAACCAGCTCAAATTAAATTAAGAACTCACTTAATTACCAACCATTATCAATTATTATTATTATTATTTTACATACATGTACTTCAATACTTACCCGAATCCTGAAGGGGGCAGATGTACAGTACGATCCTCTGGTAAGACTTTCCAATGGCCTCTTTATAATGTTCAAGGACAAAGGGTTTGTCTGTGCCTGGTATATTTTGTACCTGAGAGCCATCAGGATATACCAGGACATATTCTCCATCGTACATCATGTCTTGATTAAAATCTCGCTGTTTTTTTATAGCAGGTGGCAAAATTTGTTTTGATGACCACAGGGGTTCAACATTTAATGGCAAAGTTTTCCCTCTTATAGGTTTTAACCCATATTTTGTTCTGGTCATTATGCCAATTGAAATCTACAGAAATAAGAAAAGAAGAAAAACAAACATGTTTAAGACTGTGTGTACTGTGTAATAGTCACATTGTGACCTAAACCTCCATATTAGTTTACCTTGACCATAATGTTTGGTTTCTTTTTAGCCTTTGAAAAGGTCCTCCTCTCAGCCTCTTTAACTTCCCTGAACCTCATGAATTGACCTGCTCTTCCTTGGATACTTGTCTCATTCACTAACACACACACACACACACACACTGATTCATTATAGCTATGCTTTGTGATTGGTTGATAAATTGCCACCTTTCTGACAGCTAAAACCATGGGACAATTCAATGCAGCACAGTAACGTTAAAATGGGAGCACAGTAAGGGGATATTACCTGTAGGCCCACGGCCTAGGCTTGATGACGTGGATGGACACACCGTAAGGAACCCCACGTTCAGACCACACGACGGGCAAAACTTGGGAGCGTCCCCCAGTTGCTCGGCACAATACGGACAGAACATTTCAAACTAAAAATTAAATAAATAGTTCAGATATCAGGACAACATTGTACAAACGCCAGTAATGCATCTATTTAATGGCCAGACGCGAGCTAGCCAGCTAACTTAGTTTCCAGCTAACAACGTTGGCAGACTAATACGTTATGGGGACAATAACTTAATATGTTAAAAACACACAAAACCACTTCGGTATCAGAGCACATCGACAAGTCTGTCATAATGAAAGAGAAACACTTACCTCTTGAGACAAGAAAAGCACAGCACACATTCAAAAAATAGCGCTAAGACAACCGGATGGATGCGGGTCCGTCACTGATTATGGCCCCCCCGGAAACATTTCCGTTGTGTTTTTGCAGTTTGCAGTTTGTTTCCCTATTTGCTCGTGCTGCGAATATTTGCAGCGAATGTGAAATCGACAAAGTTGTTTTCTGAATTTGCATGTGTTTTCTGAATTTGTATGTGTTTTCTGAATTTGTATGTGTTTTCTGAATATGTAGTTGTTGTGGCGTTGTTTGCATGTGTTTTCTGAATTTGTATGTGTTTTCTGAATATGTAGTTGTTGTGGGGTTTGTATGTGTTGTGACCCTTCTCGGCCACAGTACTTTACAAATATGAATATATAATTCATGAAAATCTTTCTGGATTTTGTCTTTCAGATCAGCTGAAAGCATAGCAGAGATTGCTTTCCATTTCTCCCAGCTGAGACAGAATTTAGATGTATTGTAACTGGAGGTTCCAAAAACATTTCAGACACAAGTATTGAGAGTTTCAGATATCCCCTCTTTCTTCAACAGAGCCCTGAATGCCCCCCGGGTTTTGGAAATAATCCCCTAACCTCTTTCATGATGTAATCAGCTATTTTCCTGACCTGCTACCTCTTTTAGACTTTTTATAGCAACACATTGTAGAAGGTTCAGCAAGTGGCGCTGTGGCTTAGTTGGTCAAAGCGCCTGTCTAGTAAACAGGAGATCCTGGGTTCGAATCCCAGCAGTGCCTATGCCACAGGATGTGGGCACCGCTCACTTAATCTTTTACATATGTAAATCTTTGCATGCTGAACAGTGTGCATCTGCACAAAATGTGGAAATCTAAGAAGTGATGTGCATGCAATAGCGTCTTAAAGTTTGTCTTTTGTGGCTCTGTGGCACAATGGAACAGAAGCCTGCACACCTTTCAGGTTTTGGAAATAATCCTGTAACTTCAAAGGGACCTATTCATGATGTAATCAGCTATTCTCCTGACATGCTACCTCTTTTAGACTTTGTATACAAAAGCATCGAACCAGAGGCAGTAACTTTTGTGTGGCTTAGTTGGTTAAAGCGCCTGTCTAGTAAACAGGAGATCCTGGGTTCGAATCCCAGCAGTGTCTTATCTGTCGCTTCTAAGAGTAGTCATTCAATCATCTCTGATGTGAAAGTCTTGGCAGGAAAGACAATCTGGTCTTTTCGGTTGCAAATGAAGGTTTTAAAAAGTGTCCCTTTTTTGGGTCCCACCAGAGTCACGAATGGTGTCCCTTTGCACAGACGTCTTTACCAGACTGACATTTGCTTAAAGCTGGAGTTTTCCAACTTTTTCAGAAGCCTACGCAGCACATTTTTCTTCTTTTCCTTATTGAGCACACCCAAGTCAGATCGTCCAGTACGTTACTTATCAATCAATTATTTGATTCACCTGTATTAAATGAGAGAGATAATAAAACAAATATATATATGTGGTGCAGATGCGCTTCAAGAATGGTTTGCAAGTTCCTGGCTTAGGCCTGAAATCTGCTACTACCGATTGATATGGTCAAGCCTATGGATATTTGTACAAACAAAGTCTTTACATATATGAAGAATAATACATGGATATCTTTCTGGATTTTGCCCTTTCATATCAGAAGAAGGCTCAGGAAACATTTTAGGCATGACTATCGAGAGTGTAGAGCCAAAATTAAATGAGTTCAGACATTCCCTTGAGGCGTGAAAGGCCCTCGTGTTTTGGAAACAATCCTCTTACCTCTAAGGGACCTCGTTCATGACGTGATCAGCTGTTTTCCTGATGTGGTACCTCTTTTAGACTTGTTTTACCAACAAATTTCACAGTATCTGGCGCTGTGGCTTAGCTGGTCAAAGCGCCTGTCTCGTAAACAGGAGATCCTGGGTCCAAATCCCAGCAGTGCCTTTGGCACAGGATATGGGAGTGCTTAACCTTTTCACATATGAAAGTCTTTGCATGACGAACTGTGTTTACCTGCACAAAACTGGAAAAACTAAGAAGTGCTGCGCATGCAACACTTCCCTGAAGTGTGTCATTTTATGGTACAATGGATAGAACTTTGGACTTCTAGGATGCGAATGGAGAAATTCCCTGGTTGTGAGTCCCACCAGAATAGTCAGTGGCCTCTTTTGCTCTGATGTCTCTGTGAGTCAGACATATGTTTAAAACTGGGGTCCACAAACTACTTCAGAAGCCTACCCTTCACATTCTGCTCATCTCCCTTATTGGACACACCCACGTCAGATCATTGAGTACTCTACTAAGTAGCTCAATTAACCCTTTTGAAATAAGGTAAATAACGAAAATGTATAGCGTCTGGGAGGTTTCGAGAATGGTTTGAAAACCACTGGCTTAGGCCAGAATCTGCTACTTCCTATTGTTGAGATCCAGCCTTTGGATGTATTCAAAACAGTCTTTACAAATATGAATATATAATTCATGAAAAGCTTTCTGGATTTTGTCTTTCAGATCAGCTGAAAGCATAGCAGAGATTGCTTTCCATTTCTCCTAGCTGAGACAGAGTTTAGATGTATTGTAACTGGAGGTTCCAAAAACCTTTCAGAAACACGTATTGAGATTTTCAGATATTCCCTCTTTCTTCAACAGAGCCCTGAATGCCCCTCGGGTTTTGGAAATAATCCCCTAACCTCTTTCATGATGTAATCAGCTATTTTCCTGACCTGCTACCTCTTTTAGACTTTTTATAGCAACACATTGTAGAAGGTTCAGCAAGTGGCGCTGTGGCTTAGTTGGTCAAAGCGCCTGTCTTGTAAACAGGAGATCCTGGGTTCGAATCCCAGCAGTGCCTATGCCACAGGATGTGGGCACCACTCACTTAATCCTTTACATATGTAAATCTTTGCATGCTGAACAGTGTGCATCTGCACAAAATGTGGAAATCTAAGAAGTGATGTGGATGCAATAGCGTCTTAAAGCTTGTCTTTTGTGGCTCTGTGGCACTGGATAGCGCATTGGACTTCTAGGTTGTGAATGGAGATATTCAAAGGTTGTGGGTTCGAGTCCCACCAGAGTCGTGCATACCCTCTATTGCTCAGATGTTTTGGAAACAATCCTCTTACCTCTAAGGGACCTCGTTCATGACGTGATCAGCTGTTTTCCTGATGTGGTACCTCTTTTAGACTTGTTTTACCAACAAATTTCACAGTATCTGGCGCTGTGGCTTAGCTGGTCAAAGCGCCTGTCTCGTAAACAGGAGATCCTGGGTTCAAATCCCAGCAGTGTCTTTGGCACAGGATATGGGAGTACTTAACCTTTTCACATATGAAAGTCTTTGCATGACGAACTGTGTTTACCTGCACAAAACTGGAAAAACTAAGAAGTGCTGCGCATGCAACACTTCCCTGAAGTGTGTCATTTTATGGTACAATGGATACAACTTTGGACTTCTAGGATGCGAATGGAGAAATTCCCTGGTTGTGAGTCCCACCAGAATAGTCAGTGGCCTCTTTTGCTCTGATGTCTCTGTGAGTCAGACATATGCTTAAAACTTGAATCCATAAACTACTTCAGAAGCATACCCTTCACGTTCTGCTTATTTCCCTCTTTGGACACACCCAACTCAGATCACAGAGTACTCTACTAATTAACTTAAGTCACCTATTTAAAGAAGAATAGGTTGAAATCCACTGGCCTAGGCCAAAATCTGCAACAACCTATTGTTGGCCACCTACCTCGAAGAAAAAGAAGAAAAAAAAACACGCTTTCCATTTCACCAAGCTGAAACAGCATTTAGATGTATCGTAACTAGAGGTTCCCGAAACATTTGAGACACGAGTACTGAGAGTTTCGATCCAGAAATAAATGGCTTGAGATATTCCCTTGTCCCTCAACAGAAGCCTGCACACCTTTCAGGTTTTGGAAATAATCCTGTAACTTCAAAGGGACCTATTCATGATGTAATCAGCTATTCTCCTGACATGCTACCTCTTTTAGACTTTGTATACAAAAGCATCGAATCAGTGACAGTAACTGGCGCTGTGGCTTAGTTGGTCAAAGCGCCTGTCTAGTAAACAGGAGATCCTGGGTTCGAATCCCAGCAGTGCCTAATCTGTGGCTTCTAAGAGTAGTCATTTAACCTTCTCCTTCTCTGACGTGAAAGTCTTGGCAGGAAAGACAATCTGGACTTCTCGGTTGCAAATGAAGGTTTTAAAAAGGTTGTAGTTTTTTGGGTCCCACCAGAGTCACGAATGGTGTCCCTTTGCACAGACGTCTTTACCAGACTGACATTTGCTTAAAGCTGGGGTTTTCCAACTTTTTCAGAAGCCTACGCAACACATTTTTCTTCTTTTCCTTATTGAGCACACCCAAGTCAGATCGTCGAGTACGTTAATTATCAATCAATTATTTGATTCACCTGTATTAAATGAGAGAGATAATAAAAAATATATATATATGTGGTGCAGATGCGCTTCAAGAATGGTTTGCAAGCTCCTGGCTTAGGCCTGAAATCTGCTACTACCCATTGATATGGTCAAGCCTATGGATATTTGTACAAACAAAGTCTTTACATATATGAAGAATAATACATGGATAACTTTCTGGATTTTGCCATTTCATATCAGAAGAAGGCTCAGGAAACATTTTAGGCATGACTATCGAGAGTGTAGAGCCAAAATTAAATGAGTTCAGACATTCCCTTGAGGCGTGAAAGGCCCTCGTGTTTTGGAAACAATCCTCTTACCTCTAAGGGACCTCTTTCATGACGTGATCAGCTGTTTTCCTGATGTGCTACCTCTTTTAGACTTGTTTTACCAACAAATTTCACTGATCTGTGGCTTAGCTGGTCAAAGCGCCTGTCTCGTAAACAGGAGATCCTGGGTTCAAATCCCAGCAGTGCCTTTGGCACAGGATATGGGAGTGCTTAACCTTTTCACATATGAAAGTCTTTGCATGACGAACTGTGTTTACCTGCACAAAACTGGAAAAACTAAGAAGTGCTGCGCATGCAATACTTCCCTGAAGTGTGTCATTTTATGGTACAATGGATAGAACTTTGGACTTCTGGGATGCGAATGGAGAAATTCCCTGGTTGTGGTTTTGAGTCCCACCAGAATAGTCAGTGGCCTCTTTTGCTCTGATGTCTCTGTGAGTCAGACATATGTTTAAAACTGGGGTCCACAAACTACTTCAGAAGCCTACCCTTCACATTCTGCTCTTTTCCCTTATTGGACACACCCACGTCAGATCATAGAGTACTCTACTAAGTAGCTCAATTAACCCTTTTGAAATAAGGTAAATAACGAAAATGTATAGCGTCTGGGAGGTTTCGAGAATGGTTTGAAAACCACTGGCTTAGGCCAGAATCTGCTACTTCCTATTGTTGAGATCCAGCCTTTGGATGTATTCAAAACAGTCTTTACAAATATGAATATATAATTCATGAAAAGCTTTCTGGATTTTGTCTTTCAGATCAGCTGAAAGCATAGCAGAGATTGCTTTCCATTTCTCCTAGCTGAGACAGAGTTTAGATGTATTGTAACTGGAGGTTCCAAAAACCTTTCAGAAACACGTATTGAGATTTTCAGATATTCCCTCTTTCTTCAACAGAGCCCTGAATGCCCCTCGGGTTTTGGAAATAATCCCCTAACCTCTTTCATGATGTAATCAGCTATTTTCCTGACCTGCTACCTCTTTTAGACTTTTTATAGCAACACATTGTAGAAGGTTCAGCAAGTGGCGCTGTGGCTTAGTTGGTCAAAGCGCCTGTCTTGTAAACAGGAGATCCTGGGTTCGAATCCCAGCAGTGCCTATGCCACAGGATGTGGGCACCACTCACTTAATCCTTTACATATGTAAATCTTTGCATGCTGAACAGTGTGCATCTGCACAAAATGTGGAAATCTAAGAAGTGATGTGGATGCAATAGCGTCTTAAAGCTTGTCTTTTGTGGCTCTGTGGCACTGGATAGCGCATTGGACTTCTAGGTTGTGAATGGAGATATTCAAAGGTTGTGGGTTCGAGTCCCACCAGAGTCGTGCATACCCTCTATTGCTCAGATGTTTTGGAAACAATCCTCTTACCTCTAAGGGACCTCGTTCATGACGTGATCAGCTGTTTTCCTGATGTGGTACCTCTTTTAGACTTGTTTTACCAACAAATTTCACAGTATCTGGCGCTGTGGCTTAGCTGGTCAAAGCGCCTGTCTCGTAAACAGGAGATCCTGGGTTCAAATCCCAGCAGTGTCTTTGGCACAGGATATGGGAGTGCTTAACCTTTTCACATATGAATGTCTTTGCATGACGAACTGTGTTTACCTGCACAAAACTGGAAAAACTAAGAAGTGCTGCGCATGCAACACTTCCCTGAAGTGTGTCATTTTATGGTACAATGGATACAACTTTGGACTTCTAGGATGCGAATGGAGAAATTCCCTGGTTGTGAGTCCCACCAGAATAGTCAGTGGCCTCTTTTGCTCTGATGTCTCTGTGAGTCAGACATATGCTTAAAACTTGAATCCATAAACTACTTCAGAAGCATACCCTTCACGTTCTGCTTATTTCCCTCTTTGGACACACCCAACTCAGATCACAGAGTACTCTACTAATTAACTTAAGTCACCTATTTAAAGAAGAATAGGTTGAAATCCACTGGCCTAGGCCAAAATCTGCAACAACCTATTGTTGGCCACCTACCTCGAAGAAAAAGAAGAAAAAAAAACACGCTTTCCATTTCACCAAGCTGAAACAGCATTTAGATGTATCGTAACTAGAGGTTCCCGAAACATTTGAGACACGAGTACTGAGAGTTTCGATCCAGAAATAAATGGCTTGAGATATTCCCTTGTCCCTCAACAGAAGCCTGCACACCTTTCAGGTTTTGGAAATAATCCTGTAACTTCAAAGGGACCTATTCATGATGTAATCAGCTATTCTCCTGACATGCTACCTCTTTTAGACTTTGTATACAAAAGCATCGAATCAGTGACAGTAACTGGCGCTGTGGCTTAGTTGGTCAAAGCGCCTGTCTAGTAAACAGGAGATCCTGGGTTCGAATCCCAGCAGTGCCTAATCTGTGGCTTCTAAGAGTAGTCATTTAACCTTCTCCTTCTCTGACGTGAAAGTCTTGGCAGGAAAGACAATCTGGACTTCTCGGTTGCAAATGAAGGTTTTAAAAAGGTTGTAGTTTTTTGGGTCCCACCAGAGTCACGAATGGTGTCCCTTTGCACAGACGTCTTTACCAGACTGACATTTGCTTAAAGCTGGGGTTTTCCAACTTTTTCAGAAGCCTACGCAACACATTTTTCTTCTTTTCCTTATTGAGCACACCCAAGTCAGATCGTCGAGTACGTTAATTATCAATCAATTATTTGATTCACCTGTATTAAATGAGAGAGATAATAAAAAATATATATATATGTGGTGCAGATGCGCTTCAAGAATGGTTTGCAAGCTCCTGGCTTAGGCCTGAAATCTGCTACTACCCATTGATATGGTCAAGCCTATGGATATTTGTACAAACAAAGTCTTTACATATATGAAGAATAATACATGGATAACTTTCTGGATTTTGCCATTTCATATCAGAAGAAGGCTCAGGAAACATTTTAGGCATGACTATCGAGAGTGTAGAGCCAAAATTAAATGAGTTCAGACATTCCCTTGAGGCGTGAAAGGCCCTCGTGTTTTGGAAACAATCCTCTTACCTCTAAGGGACCTCTTTCATGACGTGATCAGCTGTTTTCCTGATGTGCTACCTCTTTTAGACTTGTTTTACCAACAAATTTCACTGATCTGTGGCTTAGCTGGTCAAAGCGCCTGTCTCGTAAACAGGAGATCCTGGGTTCAAATCCCAGCAGTGCCTTTGGCACAGGATATGGGAGTGCTTAACCTTTTCACATATGAAAGTCTTTGCATGACGAACTGTGTTTACCTGCACAAAACTGGAAAAACTAAGAAGTGCTGCGCATGCAATACTTCCCTGAAGTGTGTCATTTTATGGTACAATGGATAGAACTTTGGACTTCTGGGATGCGAATGGAGAAATTCCCTGGTTGTGGTTTTGAGTCCCACCAGAATAGTCAGTGGCCTCTTTTGCTCTGATGTCTCTGTGAGTCAGACATATGTTTAAAACTGGGGTCCACAAACTACTTCAGAAGCCTACCCTTCACATTCTGCTCTTTTCCCTTATTGGACACACCCACGTCAGATCATAGAGAACTCTACTAAGTAGCTCAATTAACCCTTTTGAAATAAGGTAAATAACAAAAATGTATAGCGTCTGGGAGGTTTCGAGAATGTTTTGAAAACCACTGGCTTAGGCCAGAATCTGCTACTTCCTATTGTTGAGATCCAGCCTCTGGATGTATTCAAAACAGTCTTTACAAATATGAATATATAATTCATGAAAAGCTTTCTGGATTTTGTCTTTCAGATCAGCTGAAAGCATAGCAGAGATTGCTTTCCATTTCTCCTAGCTGAGACAGAGTTTAGATGTATTGTAACTGGAGGTTCCAAAAACATTTCAGAAACACGTATTGACAGTTTCAGATATTCCCTCTTTCTTCAACTGAGCCCTGAATGCCCCTCGGGTTTTGGAAATAATCCCCTAACCTCTTTCATGATGTAATCAGCTATTTTCCTGACCTGCTACCTCTTTTAGACTTTTTATAGCAACACATTGTAGAAGGTTCAGCAAGTGGCGCTGTGGCTTAGTTGGTCAAAGCGCCTGTCTAGTAAACAGGAGATCCTGGGTTCGAATCCGAGCAGTGCCTATGCCAGTGGATGTGGGCACCGCTCACTTAATCTTTTACATATGTAAATCTTTGCATGCTGAACAGTGTGCATCTGCACAAAATGTGGAAATCTAAGAAGTGATGTGCATGCAATAGCGTCTTAAAGTTTGTCTTTTGTGGCTCTGTGGCACAATGGAACAGAAGCCTGCACACCTTTCAGGTTTTGGAAATAATCCTGTAACTTCAAAGGGACCTATTCATGATGTAATCAGCTATTCTCCTGACATGCTACCTCTTTTAGACTTTGTATACAAAAGCATCGAACCAGAGGCAGTAACTTTTGTGTGGCTTAGTTGGTTAAAGCGCCTGTCTAGTAAACAGGAGATCCTGGGTTCGAATCCCAGCAGTGTCTTATCTGTGGCTTCTAAGAGTAGTCATTCAATCATCTCTGATGTGAAAGTCTTGGCAGGAAAGACAATCTTTTGCTCTGATGTCTCTGTGAGTCAGACATATGCTTAAAACTTGAATCCACAAACTACTTCAGAAGCATACCCTTCACGTTCTGCTTATTTCCCTTATTGGACACACCCAACTCAGATCACAGAGTACTCTACTAATTAACTTAAGTCACCTATTTAAATAAGAATAGGTTGAAATCCACTGGCCTAGGCCAAAATCTGCAACAACCTATTGTTGGCCACCTACCTAGAAAAAAAAGAAGAAAAAAAAACACGCTTTCCATTTCTCCAAGCTGAAACAGCATTTAGATGTATCGTAACTAGAGGTTCCCGAAACATTTGAGACACGAGTACTGAGAGTTTCGATCCAGAAATAAATGGCTTGAGATATTCCCTTGTCCCTTGAAGGAATACAAGTTTATTAAAAGGTTTAATCTAACTTCTAATACTATCATATATAAACTGAGAAAGTTCTGTTTGTTGAAGTTAGCATTTCAGGTTAGGATGGTAAATGATATCAGCTGTGAAACAGTTTCCAGCAAGAGAATCTGGCAAATCCTGTTTTCTCCATTGTAAGTTAAATGAGTCTGATCACTGAGACTTTCTTTAATGGCTCTGAGATGGCTCTTGGAACCAGAGTTCCTGGCCACTATCAGCATTTGAATAGTTATGCTGATTCCATTGGATTGGTAATGCCCTCAGAGTAGGGTGTGTTCGTACTACATTTGCATGCTTTGTTTGAATTTATCTCCACCTCCAGAAGTCCCTCCTCTTAAAATGCCTATAATATACCATGTAAAGTTACTTTAATTTAGACGATGTTGGAATGACTGCAGCTACCGACAAGCAATAAAGAACTTCTGCTTGGAAAACTTCCACCCTCTCCTGGTCTGAGCTTCTAACTTTTCTACAAAGAAAAAGATCACTACAGATGGTGCCGTGACCCGGATAGAATTAACTTCACCTGAATCCAGATTGGAATTCAAGCTCAAAGATCTGACTGCATTCCAGAGAGAATCTTACCTGAATACAGAACTGAAATCTCCACTCAACAAAGACTGAGTTCCAGAACTGAAATCTCCACTCAACAAAGACTGAGTTCCAGAACTGAAATCTCCACTCAACAAAGACTGAGTTCCAGAACTGACTCCTGAAACTTCAAAGCTCAACAAAGAACAAACTTTTTTTGGCTGAGTTCCAGACGGAATCCTTTCCGTACAAACAACGATTTGGTGAGTTTCACTCTATTCAAAGAACCACTGAAGACCAGTACAAATCTCTGCGCCGTCAGAGAACAGTTATCAGACAGCTGCAGTGTCTGGCTAACAAAGTTACCCTTTAAAAGTTTATTTTCAAGATGAAAGTATAGCCTCTACATTGCTAGAGAATGTATCCTCTAAAGTTAGGGAAGGTTAACATTACGTGTCAATATTGGTGAACCTCTGTTCAAACAGGGATGTGTTTATCCTCTTAAAGTTAGGAAGGTGAAAGATCCTTTGCATTTCCTTTTAGAGAAGATTAGCGTAACGTGCTAATATTTTCTGTGTTACCCTTTGCTCTGGGTAAGGAAGGTTAACTGTGTTATCGAGTGTAGCCTCTTTTGATCAGAGAAGATTTAGTGTTTTTGTTTGTTTTATCCTCTAAAAGTTAAGAAGGTGAAAGATCCTTTGCATTTTTCTTTTAGGGAAGATTAGCGTAACATGCTAATAGTTTGTGATGTGTTGGTAACAAGGAAGTTTAACAAGATTTGATCTGTGTTAACAAGTATACCCTCTGTTGATCAGAGAAGTTTATTTTTTGATTGTGTGGTAACAAAAGAAATCCACAAAATGGTTAGAAGAAATGCTAGGCTAGTTCCATCAACTGAGAAAAATTGACTAGCTAGCCCTTTATGGACAGACAGTGAGTTCAAGTCATTGTTAGGAGAGAAAATGGATTCCATAATGACTGAGTCAGTTAGATTGGATTTGACAAAGAAATTTGGTATTGATCCAGACAAAGTTTGGTCTATTGAAGAATGCAAGAAGGTGTTAGGTGCATGTATCAGAAAGAAAAACATGAAAGGCATAATCTGTTGCCATAGAGAATATAGCTTATCCATTGCACAAGAACAAACTAGGTGTATTGATAAATTAAAAGAACAGAACAAACAAATGCACACTAAGGTGGGCCATAAAAAGGCCTCAACCAAATGTGACTCAGAAGACCAACAGTCAGATGAAACTTATCCTGACTGATAAGCCTGTAGATTCAGTAAAGGTATGTGTTGCAAGAAGATCTCAGGGAATTGAGGGAACTGAAAGTGTTCCTCCCAACTCTTCTGTTGTCCAAAACCAAACTGTTGCCAAAGCACTCGGACCTAGAGACATAGAAAGACTATCCCAAAGCTTACCTTCAGTACGCATAGATTTTTCTGATTTTAGAAGGGCATTGATCAGTAAAATGCGTCTTTACGACATGTCGTTGGCAGAAGTCACACAGCTGATGTCACAAATTCTAACTGAATCTGAATTCAACAGTTTTGAGTCTGCTGTTACTTCTGAACTACAACATGCCAGAAAAGATGAATTGAGAGAGGGAGTTTTGAAAGCGTTGAAGAACATTGTTGGACCCAAAATTGACTGGTCGAAGATCACTAGTTGTTTACAGAAGAAGGGTGAAACTGTTAGTGAGTACACTCAAAGATTTTGCCAGTCAGCAGCAGCGTACAGTGGTATAGCTGACACTTCAGAGAAGGTGTTAGAAGATAATGGTCCCCTAGTTCGCACATGGTTTGATGGTCTGTTGTCAGAACATAGAAAAGCATTGCCTTTCTTAGACTTAACATGGTCCACTAGAACCATACAAAACAACTTGGAGAGGTTAACTACTTGGGAAACAGATTCTGATGTCAAGGCAAGAGTAAAAATTGCAGCAGCATCCTTTAAGGTCAACACAGAGAATCAACAGAAACGCAAATGTCCTAAGAGAGAGGGCAGCAGTTGTTATTACTGTGGTAAACATGGACATTGGGGAAAGGAGTGTAGGAAAAACAAAAAGAACTTTAAACAAGTTAACAATGTTACTCAGCTCCTACTCAGTCTGCTTGCTACTCTGAAGCAGCCCGTCCCCTCGTCATTAAACTCGTTGGGCAGCTTGTTGATGTGTTAACCATTTGGGCTGTGAGTGCTTAATTTCCCCAGTAACTTTCAACAAAGATGAAAGACTTATTTTTGTTTAATAGAACAAAAGGAAAGTGACTGTCTCACCCTTCCTTTGGGGAACACCAAGTTAAGTAGACTCACAGCCTTAAATGTTATTTTACAGCACAGACCTTTCATCATTAAGTGTGTTAGGTCAGACTGTAAACGTAAAAAAAGCCCTCATGCAGTGTCCACAATAATGCCAAATATTGTCTTACAGCGTGCACCTGTCACAAATCCGTCCTCATGTATGCTGTCTGCTATGACTGAAGTTTTGTTAGAGGATGAAGGAGAAATTACTCACGATTGTGTTACGCTTACATATACACCTATGAGTGAAGTAAAAGAAAAAGGTAACAGACGAGCAGGTTATGCAGTAACGTCCACCACGGAAGTGTTAGCTTCAGGACGTCTTCCAGATCATTTTTCAGCTCAAGCTGCAGAACTAGTAGCCCTAACAAGAGCATGCACGCTAGCTTCAGGATCGGTTGCTAATATCTACACAGATTCCAGATATGCTTTTGGGGTAATTCATGATTTTGGTGTCAGGTTGAACGTGCAAACAGAACAATCAAAATCAGGCTAAGCAAAATGCATCAGGAAGGAGTACCATGGGTTGAAGCGTTGCCAGCAGTACTGTGTAGTATAAGAGCCTCACCTAACAGATCAGTAGGACTGAGCCCTCATGAGATTATTACTGGACGCCCAATGCAGATGCCAGGTGTGATTGATCTTAGAAATGCTGATGTACACATTGCCTCAGATGCCCTGATCACTTACTGTGAAAACCTCACAAAGGCAGTACAGAGTGCCAGAGAGAGAGTTGAGTCGTGTTGGCAGACTCCACCAGAAGGTGGACACACTATCATCCCAGGTCAATGGGTTATGATAAAGTCATTCAAAAACAAGCCATTAGAGCCTAAGTGGCACGGACCATATCAAGTGATGTTGATTACAGCTGCTGCAGTATTATGTCAGGGAAAGAAAACCTGGACTCATGTGTCACACTGTAAGGTTGTTCCTGCTCCAACAGGGATAGCATAGGACACGAACCAGTGGGGAGCCGAGGAAAGAACCGATTGCAACAGGCGTCGGTGGCCAACCCTTCGGTGAAGAATCCCTCATAGGCCTTCCCATCCATTAATCCATCCTCATCTCACTGCGTTCTTTAGGTGTCATAATTAAGAAATAGGGAAGAAGGAACAACAATAGCAGACTCGGAAAAGTTTACAACCCTAGTGTTTGAACAAATACTGCTCTCCTGTCTTTTGTTTTCTCTCTTCCTCTGTGCAGATAACACTTGATGGCTGAACCGAGACCCATATGCACCGACCTCCTCGTCTGCGTATGAAGACATAATCTCAAGAAACAACTAGACCCACTCCCGAGCCAACTATCACAAAAGGATAGAGAAAAGAAAAAGAAAAAATAAATACACAACGCAGAGACTACGAAACCTTCAGTCATACATCGACATGATCAAGATTGTCCTACTACTACACATCATGAAGATCGCACAAAGTCCGGACTCCAGAAACAAAATATTCTTAGAGCTGATGAATATGTCACAAATGCCTTGTTTGCTGGAAAGAAAGTGTGCATGTCACATCCGAAGATGACTGCATTCCAGGACTCACTTGTGCACAAACATGGTGGTCCAACAAGACATTCTTGATCTTTCAGCAAAATTACACCAAGATGACTGAGGATAATTCTTCATGGTTCAGAAACTTGATTGATCACGAGAAAATCACAGTTCCAACCAGAAAAGACTCACGGACCCTAATTGCATGTTTTGTTTATGTGTCAACATGCAATTACAGAAAAATAAACACAGAACATGCCTTATGTGCCTGTAACTATCACAAGTTGCAAGAATTAATTTTTAATTGTTTAAATTTGTATATAGTGTGGGAGTAATTTAGAACTCCCAAAGGGGGAATTGAAGGAATACAAGTTTATTAAAAGGTTTAATCTAACTTCTAATACTATCATATATAAACTGAGAAAGTTCTGTTTGTTGAAGTTAGCATTTCAGGTTAGGATGGTAAATGATATCAGCTGTGAAACAGTTTCCAGCAAGAGAATCTGGCAAATCCTGTTTTCTCCATTGTAAGTTAAATGAGTCTGTTTACTGAGACTTTCTTTAATGGCTCTGGGATGGCTCTTGGAACCAGAGTTCCTGGCCACTATCAGCATTTGAATAGTTATCCTGATTCCATTGGATTGGTAATGCCCTCAGAGTAGGGTGTGTTCGTACTACATTTGCATGCTTTGTTTGAATTTGTCTCCACCTCCAGAAGTCCCTCCTCTTAAAATGCCTATAATATACCATGTAAAGTTACTTTAATTTAGACGATGTTGGAATGACTGCAGCTACCGACAATCAATAAAGAACTTCTGCTTGGAAAACTTCCACCGTCTCCTGGTCTGAGCTTCTAACTTTTCTACAAAGAAAAAGTTCACAACACCCTTATCCCTCAACAGAAGCCTGCACACCTTTCAGGTTTTGGAAATAATCCTGTAACTTCAAAGGGACCTATTCATGATGTAATCAGCTATTCTCCTGACATGCTACCTCTTTTAGACTTTGTATACAAAAGCATCGAACCAGCGACAGTAACTGGCGCTGTTGCTTAGTTGGTCAAAGCGCCTGTCTAGTAAACAGGAGATCATGGATTCGAATCCCAGCAGTGCCTATGCCACAGGATGTGGGCACCGCTCACTTAATCTTTTACATATGTAAATCTTTGCATGCTGAACAGTGTGCATCTGCACAAAATGAGGAAATCTAAGAAGTGATGTGCATCGAATAGCGTCTTAAAGCTTGTCTTTTGTGGCTCTGTGGCGCAATGGATAGCGCATTGGACTTCTAGATTGTGAATGGAGGTATTCAAAGGTTGTGGGTTCGAGTCCCACCAGAGTCGTGCATACCCTCTATTGCTCAGATGTCTTTGTGTTGGACAGGCATATGCTTAAAACTTGAATCCACAAACTACTTCAGAAGCATACCCTTCACGTTCTGCTTATTTCCCTTATTGGACACACCCAACTCAGATCACAGAGTACTCTACTAATTAACTTAAGTCACCTATTTAAATAAGAATAGGTTGAAATCCACTGGCCTAGGCCAAAATCTGCAACAACCTATTGTTGGCCACCTACCTAGAAAAAAAGAAGAAAAAAACACGCTTTCCATTTCTCCAAGCTGAAACAGCATTTAGATGTATCGTAACTGGAGGTTCCCGAAACATTTGAGACACGAGTACTGAGAGTTTCGATCCAGAAATATATGGCTTGAGATAATCCCTTGTCCCTCAACAGAAGCCTGCACACCTTTCAGGTTTTGGAAATAATCCTGTAACTTCAAAGGGACCTATTCATGATGTAATCAGCTATTCTCCTGACATGCTACCTCTTTTAGACTTTGTATACAAAAGCATCGAACCAGTGACAGTAACTGGCGCTGTGGCTTAGTTGGTTAAAGTGCCTGTCTAGTAAACAGGAGATCCTGTGTTCGAATCCCAGCAGTGTCTTATCTGTGGCTTCTAAGAGTAGTCATTCAATCATCTCTGATGTGAAAGACAATCTGGACTTCTCGGTTGCAAATGAAGGTTTTAAAAAGTGTGCCGTATTTTGGGTCCCACCAGAGTCACGAATGGTGTCCCTTTGCACAGACGTCTTTACCAGACTGACATTTGCTTAAAGCTGGGGTTTTCCAATTTTTTCAGAAGCCTATGCAGCACATTTTTCTTCTTTTCCTTATTGAGCACACCCAAGTCAGATCGTCCAGTACGTTACTTATCAATCAATTATTTGATTCACCTGTATTAAATGAGAGAGATAATAAAAAATATATATATATATGTGGTGCAGATGCGCTTCAAGAATGGTTTGCAAGCTCCTGGCTTAGGCCTGAAATCTGCTACTAGGCAAGGCAAGTTTATTTATATAGCACATTTCATACACAATGGTAATTCAAAGTGCTTTACATAGAAGAAATTAAAATAATCAAAAGAAATCAGAATAATTAAAACAGTTTAGAATAAAAGATAAAATACAGAAATCAGAATAATTAAAACATAAAATAAAATACAGTGCAAACAGTCGGACGAACAGTGGCACAGTGCTCATTCAGTAAATGCACAGCTAAACAGATGTGTTTTGAGTCTGGATTTGAATGTGACTACTGTAGGAGCACATCTAATCTCTTCTGGAAGCTGGTTCCAGCTGCGGCTGGCATAGTAGCTAAAAGCAGACTCGCCATGCTTAGAGTGAACCCTTGGTATTTCTAGCCGATGTGATCCTAATGATCTGAGTGATCTGTTGGGTTTATATTCAGTGAGCATATCTGCAATGTATTGAGGTCCTAGGCCATTGAATGATTTATATACCAGTAATAATACTTTAAAATCAATCCTAAATGTAACTGGCAGCCAGTGTAAAGACCTGAGGACTGGTGTGATGTGTTCATATTTTCTGGTTCTGCTCAGAATCCTAGCAGCAGCGTTCTGTATGAGCTGCAACTGTCTTATGGTCTTTTTGGGAAGGCCAGTGAGAAGTCCATTACAATAATCCACCCTACTGGTGATGAAAGCATGCACAAGTTTTTCTAAGTCTTGACTGGAAACAAAGCATCTAATTCTTGCAATATTTTTCAGGTGATAATATGCTGATTTAGTTATTGCTTTGACATGACTACTGAAACTAAGGTCTGACTCCAGAGACACACCCAGATTCCTGACTTGATTTTTAGTTGTTTGACCCCTAGACTGAAGGTATGCGTTCACCTTGAGAACTTCATCTTTGTTTCCAAACGCAATGACTTCAGTTTTGTCTTTGTTTAACTGAAGAAAGTTTTGGCACATCCAATTGTTTACTTCATCAATGCATTGGCAAAGGGAGTCAATGGGGCTGTAATCGTTAGGCGATAGGGCTAAGTAGAGCTGTGTGTCGTCTGCATAGCTATGGTAAGCGATTTGGTTCTTTCTCATTATTTGGCTCATTGGGAGCATGTACAGGTTGAATAGG
This sequence comes from Siphateles boraxobius, assembly GCF_051911475.1. Classification (NCBI taxonomy): domain Eukaryota; kingdom Metazoa; phylum Chordata; class Actinopteri; order Cypriniformes; family Leuciscidae; genus Siphateles; species Siphateles boraxobius. The sequence goes on from NW_027509186.1 coordinate 725,329, forward strand.
AGTGGCGCAAGAATTGAGCCTTGAGGGACTCCGCATGTCATGGATGTCCACTCAGACTTATGGTCTCCTATACTCACATAATAACCTCTGCCTCCTAAGTATGACCTGAACCATTTTAGGACTATCCCAGAAAGCCCGACCCAGTTTTCCAGCCTGTCAAGAAGTATTTTGTGATCGACAGTGTCAAATGCAGCACTGAGGTCGAGTAGTACCAGCACTGATAATTTGCCTGTATCAGTATTTAAGCGAATATCATTTATTATCTTTATGAGCGCGGTCTCTGTACTGTGGTGCGGTCGGAAACCAGATTGAAAATGGTCAAAGTATCCATTCGAGCTTAAGAATTTGTTCAGCTGATTGAAGACAACTTTTTCAATGATCTTGCCTATGAAAGGAAGATTTGAGATCGGTCTATAGTTGTTTAATATGGTCTTATCCAGATTGCTCTTTTTCAGGAGGGGCTTGACAACAGCAGTTTTCAGGGAGGTCGGAAAACTCCCAGAGAGAAGTGAGGCATTTACCACTTCTAGGAGATCTGCTTCTAAGCTGTGTAACACATTTTTGAAAAAAGATGTGGGAAGTGCATCAAGGGCGCAGGTTGATGTTTTTAGTTGCTGTACGGTTTCTTCCAAAATTTTGCCATCAATTTCTTCGAAATCAGACATAGTGGCTACTTTCTCGTGCTGTTGTTTGATCTGCCTGACCCCAGCGCAACTCAAGGATGAGCTGATCACCTTTCTGATATTATTGATTTTCTCAGAGAAGAAAGAAGCAAACTCACTGCACTTTCTCACTGAGAGCATTTCACTGGGAATCTGGCTTGGGGGGTTTGTCAGTCTCTCTACAGTAGCAAAAAGAGTGCGCGTGTTGTTTATATTGCTGTTTATAATATTTGAGAAGAAAGTCTTTCTAGCTTTGCTTAGTTCCTTATTGAAAGCATGGATGCTGTCTTTGTAGATGTTATAATGGACTACAAGTTTTGTCTTCCGCCACATGCGCTCTGCTTTTCTGCATTGTCTTTTCATATTTTGCACTGCTGTTGAGTTTCTCCAAGGTGCTTTTTGTCTGCCACTCTTCTTCCTGACTTTCACAGGAGCAATATCATCAATTACACTCTTAACTTTTGAGTTAAAAGAATCAAGGAGAAAATCAACAGAGTCAGCAGATATGCTTGGTGTTAAAGATATAGCCTTCATAAATAGTACACTAGTATTCTCATTTAAGCATCTCTTCTTGACAGACACAGATCTAGCTTCAATGGCAGGAGAGATCAATATATCAAAGAAAATACAAAAATGATCAGACAGTGCTACATCCTTAATAACAATTGATGAAATGTTTAGACCCTTACTGATAAGTAAATCTAGAGTGTGTCCACGATTATGTGTGGCTCCATGTACATGCTGAGTCAGATCAAAAGTTTTTAAAACAGTTTTGATTTCTTTTGCCATATTGTTTTCTGCATTATCTATGTGAATGTTAAAATCTCCAGCAATGGCAAAGCAGTCAAACTCTGAGGAAATAGAACTTAACAGTTCTGTTAAGTTCTCAGCAAAAGCTGGAGAGTATTTTGGAGGCCTGTAAACAATGATAAGTAAAATGCGTGGAGCACCTTTTAACACAATACCCAGATATTCGAAAGACGGGTAATTCCCAAATGATATTTGCTTACATTGATAGACATCTTTATAAAGCGATACTTTATACTACCGATTGATATGGTCAAGCCTATGGATATTTGTACAAACAAAGTCTTTAAATATATGAAGAATAATACATGGATATCTTTCTGGATTTTGCCCTTTCATATCAGAAGAAGGCTCAGGAAACATTTTAGGCATTACTATCGAGAGTGTAGAGCCAAAATTAAATGAGTTCAGACATTCCCTTGAGGCGTGAAAGGCCCTCGTGTTTTGGAAACAATCCTCTTACCTCTAAGGGACCTCGTTCATGACGTGATCAGCTGTTTTCCTGATGTGGTACCTCTTTTAGACTTGTTTTACCAACAAATTCCACAGTACCTGGCGCTGTGGCTTAGCTGGTCAAAGCGCCTGTCTCGTAAACAGGAGATCCTGGGTTCAAATCCCAGCAGTGCCTTTGGCACAGGATATGGGAGTGCTTAACCTTTTCACATATGAAAGTCTTTGCATGACGAACTGTGTTTACCTGCACAAAACTGGAAAAACTTAAGAAGTGCTGCGCATGCAACACTTCCCTGAAGTGTGTCATTTTATGGTACAATGGATAGAACTTTGGACTTCTAGGATGCGAATGGAGAAATTCCCTGGTTGTGAGTCCCACCAGAATAGTCAGTGGCCTCTTTTGCTCTGATGTCTCTGTGAGTCAGACATATGTTTAAAACTGGGGTCCACAAACTACTTCAGAAGCCTACCCTTCACATTCTGCTCATCTCCCTTATTGGACACACCCACGTCAGATCATTGAGTACTCTACTAAGTAGCTCAATTAACTCTGTTGAAATAAGGAAGATAACGAAAATGTATAGCGTCTGGGAGGTTTCGAGAATGGTTTGAAAACCACTGGCTTAGGCCAGAATCTGCTACTTCCTATTGTTGAGATCCAGCCTCTGGATGTATTCAAAACAGTCTTTACAAATATGAATATATAATTCATGAAAATCTTTCTGGATTTTGTCTTTCAGATCAGCTGAAAGCATAGCAGAGATTGCTTTCCATTTCTCCCAGCTGAGACAGAATTTAGATGTACTGTATCTGGAGGTTCCAAAAACATTTCAGACACAAGTATTGAGAGTTTCAGATATTCCCTCTTTCTTCAACAGAGCCCTGCATGCCCCTCGGGTTTTGGAAATAATCCCCTAACCTCTTTCATGATGTAATCAGCTATTTTCCTGACCTGCTACCTCTTTTAGACTTTTTATGCCAACACATTGTAGAGAGTTCAGCAAGTGGCGCTGTGGCTTAGTTGGTCAAAGCGCCTGTCTTGTAAACAGGAGATCCTGGGTTCGAATCCCAGCAGTGCCTATTCCACAGGATGTGGGCACCACTCACTTAATCTTTTACATATGTAAATCTTTGCATGCTGAACAGTGTGCATCTGCACAAAATGAGGAAATCTAAGAAGTGATGTGCATGCAATAGCGTCTTAAAGTTCATTTTGTGTGGCTCTGTGGCGCAATGGATAGCGCATTGGACTTCTAGATTGTGAATGGAGATATTCAAAGGTTGTGGGTTTGAGTCCCACCAGAGTCGTGCATACCCTCTATTGCTCAGATGTTTTGGAAACAATCCTCTTACCTCTAAGGGACCTCGTTCATGACGTGATCAGCTGTTTTCCTGATGTGGTACCTCTTTTAGACTTGTTTTACCAACAAATTTCACAGTATCTGGCGCTGTGGCTTAGCTGGTCAAAGCGCCTGTCTTGTAAACAGGAGATCCTGGGTTCAAATCCCAGCAGTGCCTTTGGCACAGGATATGGGAGTGCTTAACCTTTTCACATATGAAAGTCTTTGCATGACGAACTGTGTTTACCTGCACAAAACTGGAAAAACTAAGAAGTGCTGCGCATGCAACACTTCCCTGAAGTGTGTCATTTTATGGTACAATGGATAGAACTTTGGACTTCTAGGATGCGAATGGAGAAATTCCCTGGTTGTGAGTCCCACCAGAATAGTCAGTGGCCTCTTTTGCTCTGATGTCTCTGTGAGTCAGACATATGTTTAAAACTGGGGTCCACAAACTACTTCAGAAGCCTACCCTTCACATTCTGCTCATCTCCCTTATTGGACACACCCACGTCAGATCATAGAGTACTCTACTAAGTAGCTCAATTAACCCTTTTGAAATAAGGTAAATAACGAAAATGTATAGCGTCTGGGAGGTTTCGAGAATGGTTTGAAAACCACTGGCTTAGGCCAGAATCTGCTACTTCCTATTGTTGAGATCCAGCCTTTGGATGTATTCAAAACAGTCTTTACAAATATGAATATATAATTCATGAAAAGCTTTCTGGATTTTGTCTTTCAGATCAGCTGAAAGCATAGCAGAGATTGCTTTCCATTTCTCCTAGCTGAGACAGAGTTTAGATGTATTGTAACTGGAGGTTCCAAAAACCTTTCAGAAACACGTATTGAGAGTTTCAGATATTCCCTCTTTCTTCAACAGAGCCCTGAATGCCCCTCGGGTTTTGGAAATAATCCCCTAACCTCTTTCATGATGTAATCAGCTATTTTCCTGACCTGCTACCTCTTTTAGACTTTTTATAGCAACACATTGTAGAAGGTTCAGCAAGTGGCGCTGTGGCTTAGTTGGTCAAAGCGCCTGTCTTGTAAACAGGAGATCCTGGGTTCGAATCCCAGCAGTGCCTATGCCACAGGATGTGGGCACCACTCACTTAATCTTTTACATATGTAAATCTTTGCATGCTGAACAGTGTGCATCTGCACAAAATGTGGAAATCTAAGAAGTGATGTGGATGCAATAGCGTCTTAAAGCTTGTCTTTTGTGGCTCTGTGGCGCAATGGATAGCGCATTGGACTTCTAGGTTGTGAATGGAGATATTCAAAGTTTGTGGGTTCGAGTCCCACCAGAGTCGTGCATACCCTCTATTGCTCAGATGTTTTGGAAACAATCCTCTTACCTCTAAGGGACCTCGTTCATGACGTGATCAGCTGTTTTCCTGATGTGGTACCTCTTTTAGACTTGTTTTACCAACAAATTTCACAGTATCTGGCGCTGTGGCTTAGCTGGTCAAAGCGCCTGTCTCGTAAACAGGAGATCCTGGGTTCAAATCCCAGCAGTGTCTTTGGCACAGGATATGGGAGTGCTTAACCTTTTCACATATGAAAGTCTTTGCATGACGAACTGTGTTTACCTGCACAAAACTGGAAAAACTAAGAAGTGCTGCGCATGCAACACTTCCCTGAAGTGTGTCATTTTATGGTACAATGGATAGAACTTTGGACTTCTAGGATGCGAATGGAGAAATTCCCTGGTTGTGAGTCCCACCAGAATAGTCAGTGGCCTCTTTTGCTCTGATGTCTCTGTGAGTCAGACATATGTTTAAAACTGGGGTCCACAAACTACTTCAGAAGCCTACCCTTCACATTCTGCTCATCTCCCTTATTGGACACACCCACGTCAGATCATAGAGTACTCTACTAAGTAGCTCAATTAACCCTTTTGAAATAAGGTAAATAACGAAAATGTATAGCGTCTGGGAGGTTTCGAGAATGGTTTGAAAACCACTGGCTTAGGCCAGAATCTGCTACTTCCTATTGTTGAGATCCAGCCTTTGGATGTATTCAAAACAGTCTTTACAAATATGAATATATAATTCATGAAAAGCTTTCTGGATTTTGTCTTTCAGATCAGCTGAAAGCATAGCAGAGATTGCTTTCCATTTCTCCTAGCTGAGACAGAATTTAGATGTATTGTAACTGGAGGTTCCAAAAACCTTTCAGAAACACGTATTGAGAGTTTCAGATATTCCCTCTTTCTTCAACAGAGCCCTGAATGCCCCTCGGGTTTTGGAAATAATCCCCTAACCTCTTTCATGATGTAATCAGCTATTTTCCTGACCTGCTACCTCTTTTAGACTTTTTATAGCAACACATTGTAGAAGGTTCAGCAAGTGGCGCTGTGGCTTAGTTGGTCAAAGCGCCTGTCTTGTAAACAGGAGATCCTGGGTTCGAATCCCAGCAGTGCCTATGCCACAGGATGTGGGCACCACTCACTTAATCTTTTACATATGTAAATCTTTGCATGCTGAACAGTGTGCATCTGCACAAAATGTGGAAATCTAAGAAGTGATGTGGATGCAATAGCGTCTTAAAGCTTGTCTTTTGTGGCTCTGTGGCGCAATGGATAGCGCATTGGACTTCTAGGTTGTGAATGGAGATATTCAAAGTTTGTGGGTTCGAGTCCCACCAGAGTCGTGCATACCCTCTATTGCTCAGATGTTTTGGAAACAATCCTCTTACCTCTAAGGGACCTCGTTCATGACGTGATCAGCTGTTTTCCTGATGTGGTACCTCTTTTAGACTTGTTTTACCAACAATTTTCACAGTATCTGGCGCTGTGGCTTAGCTGGTCAAAGCGCCTGTCTCGTAAACAGGAGATCCTGGGTTCAAATCCCAGCAGTGTCTTTGGCACAGGATATGGGAGTGCTTAACCTTTTCACATATGAAAGTCATTGCATGACGAACTGTGTTTACCTGCACAAAACTGGAAAAACTAAGAAGTGCTGCGCATGCAACACTTCCCTGAAGTGTGTCATTTTATGGTACAATGGATACAACTTTGGACTTCTAGGATGCGAATGGAGAAATTCCCTGGTTGTGAGTCCCACCAGAATAGTCAGTGGCCTCTTTTGCTCTGATGTCTCTGTGAGTCAGACATATGTTTAAAACTGGGGTCCACAAACTACTTCAGAAGCCTACCCTTCACATTCTGCTCATCTCCCTTATTGGACACACCCACGTCAGATCATAGAGTACTCTACTAAGTAGCTCAATTAACCCTTTTGAAATAAGGTAAATAACGAAAATGTATAGCGTCTGGGAGGTTTCGAGAATGGTTTGAAAACCACTGGCTTAGGCCAGAATCTGCTACTTCCTATTGTTGAGATCCAGGCTTTGGATGTATTCAAAACAGTCTTTACAAATATGAATATATAATTCATGAAAAGCTTTCTGGATTTTGTCTTTCAGATCAGCTGAAAGCATAGCAGAGATTGCTTTCCATTTCTCCTAGCTGAGACAGAGTTTAGATGTATTGTAACTGGAGGTTCCAAAAACCTTTCAGAAACACGTATTGAGAGTTTCAGATATTCCCTCTTTCTTCAACAGAGCCCTGAATGCCCCTCGGGTTTTGGAAATAATCCCCTAACCTCTTTCATGATGTAATCAGCTATTTTCCTGACCTGCTACCTCTTTTAGACTTTTTATAGCAACACATTGTAGAAGGTTCAGCAAGTGGCGCTGTGGCTTAGTTGGTCAAAGCGCCTGTCTTGTAAACAGGAGATCCTGGGTTTGAATCCCAGCAGTGCCTATGCCACAGGATGTGGGCACCACTCACTTAATCTTTTACATATGTAAATCTTTGCATGCTGAACAGTGTGCATCTGCACAAAATGTGGAAATCTAAGAAGTGATGTGGATGCAATAGCGTCTTAAAGCTTGTCTTTTGTGGCTCTGTGGCGCAATGGATAGCGCATTGGACTTCTAGGTTGTGAATGGAGATATTCAAAGTTTGTGGGTTCGAGTCCCACCAGAGTCGTGCATACCCTCTATTGCTCAGATGTTTTGGAAACAATCCTCTTACCTCTAAGGGACCTCGTTCATGACGTGATCAGCTGTTTTCCTGATGTGGTACCTCTTTTAGACTTGTTTTACCAACAAATTTCACAGTATCTGGCGCTGTGGCTTAGCTGGTCAAAGCGCCTGTCTCGTAAACAGGAGATCCTGGGTTCAAATCCCAGCAGTGTCTTTGGCACAGGATATGGGAGTGCTTAACCTTTTCACATATGAAAGTCTTTGCATGACGAACTGTGTTTACCTGCACAAAACTGGAAGAACTAAGAAGTGCTGCGCATGCAACACTTCCCTGAAGTGTGTCATTTTATGGTACAATGGATACAACTTTGGACTTCTAGGATGCGAATGGAGAAATTCCCTGGTTGTGAGTCCCACCAGAATAGTCAGTGGCCTCTTTTGCTCTGATGTCTCTGTGAGTCAGACATATGCTTAAAACTTGAATCCACAAACTACTTCAGAAGCATACCCTTCACGTTCTGCTTATTTCCCTCTTTGGACACACCCAACTCAGATCACAGAGTACTCTACTAATTAACTTAAGTCACCTATTTAAAGAAGAATAGGTTGAAATCCACTGGCCTAGGCCAAAATCTGCAACAACCTATTGTTGGCCACCTACCTCGAAGAAAAAGAAGAAAAAAAAACACGCTTTCCATTTCACCAAGCTGAAACAGCATTTAGATGTATCGTAACTGGAGGTTCCCGAAACATTTGAGACACGAGTACTGAGAGTTTCGATCCAGAAATAAATGGCTTGAGATATTCCCTTGTCCCTCAACAGAAGCCTGCACACCTTTCAGGTTTTGGAAATAATCCTGTAACTTCAAAGGGACCTATTCATGATGTAATCAGCTATTCTCCTGACATGCTACCTCTTTTAGACTTTGTATACAAAAGCATCGAACCAGTGAAAGTAACTGGCGCTGTGGCTTAGTTGGTCAAAGCGCCTGTCTAGTAAACAGGAGATCCTGGGTTCGAATCCCAGCAGTGCCTAATCTGTGGCTTCTAAGAGTAGTCATTTAACCTTCTCCTTCTCTGACGTGAAAGTCTTGGCAGGAAAGACAATCTGGACTTCTCGGTTGCAAATGAAGGTTTTAAAAAGGTTGTCGTTTTTTGGGTCCCACCAGAGTCACGAATGGTGTCCCTTTGCACAGACGTCTTTACCAGACTGACATTTGCTTAAAGCTGGGGTTTTCCAACTTTTTCAGAAGCCTACGCAACACATTTTTCTTCTTTTCCTTATTGAGCACACCCAAGTCAGATCGTCGAGTACGTTAATTATCAATCAATTATTTGATTCACCTGTATTAAATGAGAGAGATAATAAAAAATATATATATATGTGGTGCAGATGCGCTTCAAGAATGGTTTGCAAGCTCCTGGCTTAGGCCTGAAATCTGCTACTACCCATTGATATGGTCAAGCCTATGGATATTTGTACAAACAAAGTCTTTACATATATGAAGAATAATACATGGATAACTTTCTGGATTTTGCCATTTCATATCAGAAGAAGGCTCAGGAAACATTTTAGGCATGACTATCGAGAGTGTAGAGCCAAAATTAAATGAGTTCAGACATTCCCTTGAGGCGTGAAAGGCCCTCGTGTTTTGGAAACAATCCTCTTACCTCTAAGGGACCTCTTTCATGACGTGATCAGCTGTTTTCCTGATGTGCTACCTCTTTTAGACTTGTTTTACCAACAAATTTCACTGATCTGTGGCTTAGCTGGTCAAAGCGCCTGTCTCGTAAACAGGAGATCCTGGGTTCAAATCCCAGCAGTGCCTTTGGCACAGGATATGGGAGTGCTTAACCTTTTCACATATGAAAGTCTTTGCATGACGAACTGTGTTTACCTGCACAAAACTGGAAAAACTAAGAAGTGCTGCGCATGCAATACTTCCCTGAAGTGTGTCATTTTATGGTACAATGGATAGAACTTTGGACTTCTGGGATGCGAATGGAGAAATTCCCTGGTTGTGGTTTTGAGTCCCACCAGAATAGTCAGTGGCCTCTTTTGCTCTGATGTCTCTGTGAGTCAGACATATGTTTAAAACTGGGGTCCACAAACTACTTCAGAAGCCTACCCTTCACATTCTGCTCTTTTCCCTTATTGGACACACCCACGTCAGATCATAGAGTACTCTACTAAGTAGCTCAATTAACCCTTTTGAAATAAGGTAAATAACAAAAATGTATAGCGTCTGGGAGGTTTCGAGAATGTTTTGAAAACCACTGGCTTAAGCCAGAATCTGCTACTTCCTATTGTTGAGATCCAGCCTCTGGATGTATTCAAAACAGTCTTTACAAATATGAATATATAATTCATGAAAAGCTTTCTGGATTTTGTCTTTCAGATCAGCTGAAAGCATAGCAGAGATTGCTTTCCATTTCTCCTAGCTGAGACAGAGTTTAGATGTATTGTAACTGGAGGTTCCAAAAACATTTCAGAAACACGTATTGACAGTTTCAGATATTCCCTCTTTCTTCAACAGAGCCCTGAATGCCCCTCGGGTTTTGGAAATAATCCCCTAACCTCTTTCATGATGTAATCAGCTATTTTCCTGACCTGCTACCTCTTTTAGACTTTTTATAGCAACACATTGTAGAAGGTTCAGCAAGTGGCGCTGTGGCTTAGTTGGTCAAAGCGCCTGTCTAGTAAACAGGAGATCCTGGGTTCGAATCCCAGCAGTGCCTATGCCAGTGGATGTGCCTATGCCAGTGGATGTGGGCACCGCTCACTTAATCTTTTACATATGTAAATCTTTGCATGCTGAACAGTGTGCATCTGCACAAAATGTGGAAATCTAAGAAGTGATGTGCATGCAATAGCGTCTTAAAGCTTGTCTTTTGTGGCTCTGTGGCGCAATGGATAGCGCATTGGACTTCTAGATTGTGAATGGAGATATTCAAAGGTTGTGGGTTCGAGTCCCACCAGAGTCGTGCATACCCTCTTTTGCTCAGATGTCTTTGTGTTGGACAAGCATATGCTTAAAACTTGAATCCACAAACTACTTCAGAAGCATACCCTTCACGTTCTGCTTATTTCCCTTATTGGACACACCCAACTCAGATCACAGAGTCATCTACTAATTAACTTAAGTCACCTATTTAAATAAGAATAGGTTGAAATCCACTGGCCTAGGCCAAAATCTGCAACAACCTATTGTTGGCCACCTACCTAGAAAAAAAAGAAGAAAAAAAAACACGCTTTCCATTTTTCAAAGCTGAAACAGCATTTAGATGTATCGTAACTAGAGGTTCCCGAAACATTTGAGACACGAGTACTGAGAGTTTCGATCCAGAAATAAATGGCTTGAGATATTCCCTTGTCCCTTGAAGGAATACAAGTTTATTAAAAGGTTTAATCTAACTTCTAATACTATCATATATAAACTGAGAAAGTTCTGTTTGTTGAAGTTAGCATTTCAGGTTAGGATGGTAAATGATATCAGCTGTGAAACAGTTTCCAGCAAGAGAATCTGGCAAATCCTGTTTTCTCCATTGTAAGTTAAATGAGTCTGATCACTGAGACTTTCTTTAATGGCTCTGAGATGGCTCTTGGAACCAGAGTTCCTGGCCACTATCAGCATTTGAATAGTTATGCTGATTCCATTGGATTGGTAATGCCCTCAGAGTAGGGTGTGTTCGTACTACATTTGCATGCTTTGTTTGAATTTATCTCCACCTCCAGAAGTCCCTCCTCTTAAAATGCCTATAATATACCATGTAAAGTTACTTTAATTTAGACGATGTTGGAATGACTGCAGCTACCGACAAGCAATAAAGAACTTCTGCTTGGAAAACTTCCACCCTCTCCTGGTCTGAGCTTCTAACTTTTCTACAAAGAAAAAGATCACTACAGATGGTGCCGTGACCCGGATAGAATTAACTCCACCTGAATCCAGATTGGAATTCAAGCTCAAAGATCTGACTGCATTCCAGAGAGAATCTTACCTGAATACAGAACTGAAATCTCCACTCAACAAAGACTGAGTTCCAGAACTGAAATCTCCACTCAACAAAGACTGAGTTCCAGAACTGAAATCTCCACTCAACAAAGACTGAGTTCCAGAACTGAAATCTCCACTCAACAAAGACTGAGTTCCAGAACTGACTCCTGAAACTTCAAAGCTCAACAAAGAACAAACTTTTTTTGGCTGAGTTCCAGACGGAATCCTTTCCGTACAAACAACGATTTGGTGAGTTTCACTCTATTCAAAGAACCACTGAAGACCAGTACAAATCTCTGCGCCGTCAGAGAACAGTTATCAGACAGCTGCAGTGTCTGGCTAACAAAGTTACCCTTTAAAAGTTTATTTTCAAGATGAAAGTATAGCCTCTACATTGCTAGAGAATGTATCCTCTAAAGTTAGGGAAGGTTAACATTACGTGTCAATATTGGTGAACCTCTGTTCAAACAGGGATGTGTTTATCCTCTTAAAGTTAGGAAGGTGAAAGATCCTTTGCATTTCCTTTTAGAGAAGATTAGCGTAACGTGCTAATATTTTCTGTGTTACCCTTTGCTCTGGGTAAGGAAGGTTAACTGTGTTATCGAGTGTAGCCTCTTTTGATCAGAGAAGATTTAGTGTTTTTGTTTGTTTTATCCTCTAAAAGTTAAGAAGGTGAAAGATCCTTTGCATTTTTCTATTAGGGAAGATTAGCGTAACATGCTAATAGTTTGTGATGTGTTGGTAACAAGGAAGTTTAACAAGATTTGATCTGTGTTAACAAGTATACCCTCTGTTGATCAGAGAAGTTTATTTTTTGATTGTGTGGTAACAAAAGAAATCCACAAAATGGTTAGAAGAAATGCTAGGCTAGTTCCATCAACTGAGAAAAATTGACTAGCTAGCCCTTTATGGACAGACAGTGAGTTCAAGTCATTGTTAGGAGAGAAAATGGATTCCATAATGACTGAGTCAGTTAGATTGGATTTGACAAAGAAATTTGGTATTGATCCAGACAAAGTTTGGTCTATTGAAGAATGCAAGAAGGTGTTAGGTGCATGTATCAGAAAGAAAAACATGAAAGGCATAATCTGTTGCCATAGAGAATATAGCTTATCCATTGCACAAGAACAAACTAGGTGTATTGATAAATTAAAAGAACAGAACAAACAAATGCACACTAAGGTGGGCCATAACAAGGCCTCAACCAAATGTGACTCAGAAGACCAACAGTCAGATGAAACTTATCCTGACTGATAAGCCTGTAGATTCAGTAAAGGTATGTGTTGCAAGAAGATCTCAGGGAATTGAGGGAACTGAAAGTGTTCCTCCCAACTCTTCTGTTGTCCAAAACCAAACTGTTGCCAAAGCACTCGGACCTAGAGACATAGAAAGACTATCCCAAAGCTTACCTTCAGTACGCACAGATTTTTCTGATTTTAGAAGGGCATTGATCAGTAAAATGCGTCTTTACGACATGTCGTTGGCAGAAGTCACACAGCTGATGTCACAAATTCTAACTGAATCTGAATTCAACAGTTTTGAGTCTGCTGTTACTTCTGAACTACAACATGCCAGAAAAGATGAATTGAGAGAGGGAGTTCTGAAAGCGTTGAAGAACATTGTTGGACCCAAAATTGACTGGTCGAAGATCACTAGTTGTTTACAGAAGAAGGGTGAAACTGTTAGTGAGTACACTCAAAGATTTTGCCAGTCAGCAGCAGCGTACAGTGGTATAGCTGACACTTCAGAGAAGGTGTTAGAAGATAATGGTCCCCTAGTTCGCACATGGTTTGATGGTCTGTTGTCAGAACATAGAAAAGCATTGCCTTTCTTAGACTTAGCATGGTCCACTAGAACCATACAAAACAACTTGGAGAGGTTAACTACTTGGGAAACAGATTCTGATGTCAAGGCAAGAGTAAAAATTGCAGCAGCATCCTTTAAGGTCAACACAGAGAATCAACAGAAACGCAAATGTCCTAAGAGAGAGGGCAGCAGTTGTTATTACTGTGGTAAACATGGACATTGGGGAAAGGAGTGTAGGAAAAACAAAAAGAACTTTAAACAAGTTAACAATGTTACTCAGCTCCTACTCAGTCTGCTTGCTACTCTGAAGCAGCCCGTCCCCTCGTCATTAAACTCGTTGGGCAGCTTGTTGATGTGTTAACCATTTGGGCTGTGAGTGCTTAATTTCCCCAGTAACTTTCAACAAAGATGAAAGACTTATTTTTGTTTAATAGAACAAAAGGAAAGTGACTGTCTCACCCTTCCTTTGGGGAACACCAAGTTAAGTAGACTCACAGCCTTAAATGTTATTTTACAGCACAGACCTTTCATCATTAAGTGTGTTAGGTCAGACTGTAAACGTAAAAAAAGCCCTCATGCAGTGTCCACAATAATGCCAAATATTGTCTTACAGCGTGCACCTGTCACAAATCCGTCCTCATGTATGCTGTCTGCTATGACTGAAGTTTTGTTAGAGGATGAAGGAGAAATTACGCACGATTGTGTTACGCTTACATATACACCTATGAGTGAAGTAAAAGAAAAAGGTAACAGACGAGCAGGTTATGCAGTAACGTCCACCACGGAAGTGTTAGCTTCAGGACGTCTTCCAGATCATTTTTCAGCTCAAGCTGCAGAACTAGTAGCCCTAACAAGAGCATGCACGCTAGCTTCAGGATCGGTTGCTAATATCTACACAGATTCCAGATATGCTTTTGGGGTAATTCATGATTTTGGTGTCAGGTTGAACGTGCAAACAGAACAATCAAAATCAGGCTAAGCAAAATGCATCAGGAAGGAGTACCATGGGTTGAAGCGTTGCCAGCAGTACTGTGTAGTATAAGAGCCTCACCTAACAGATCAGTAGGACTGAGCCCTCATGAGATTATTACTGGACCCCCAATGCAGATGCCAGGTGTGATTGATCTTAGAAATGCTGATGTACACATTGCCTCAGATGCCCTTATCACTTACTGTGAAAACCTCACAAAGGCAGTACAGAGTGCCAGAGAGAGAGTTGAGTCGTGTTGGCAGACTCCACCAGAAGGTGGACACACTATCATCCCAGGTCAATGGGTTATGATAAAGTCATTCAAAAACAAGCCATTAGAGCCTAAGTGTGACCATATCAAGTGATGTTGATTACAGCTGCTGCAGTATTATGTCAGGGAAAGAAAACCTGGACTCATGTGTCACACTGTAAGGTTGTTCCTGCTCCAACAGGGATAGCATAGGACACGAACCAGTGGGGAGCCGAGGAAAGAACCGATTGCAACAGGCGTCGGTGGCCAACCCTTCGGTGAAGAATCCCTCATAGGCCTTCCCATCCATTAATCCATCCTCATCTCACTGCGTTCTTTAGGTGTCATAATTAAGAAATAGGGAAGAAGGAACAACAATAGCAGACTCGGAAAAGTTTACAACCCTAGTGTTTGAACAAATACTGCTCTCCTGTCTTTTGTTTTCTCTCTTCCTCTGTGCAGATAACACTTGATGGCTGAACCGAGACCCATATGCACCGACCTCCTCGTCTGCGTATGAAGACATAACCTCAAGAAACAACTAGACCCACTCCCGAGCCAACTATCACAAAAGGATAGAGAAAAGAAAAAGAAAAAATAAATACACAACGCAGAGACTACGAAACCTTCAGTCATACATCGACATGATCAAGATTGTCCTACTACTACACATCATGAAGATCGCACAAAGTCCGGACTCCAGAAACAACATATTCTTAGAGCTGATGAATATGTCACAAATGCCTTGTTTGCTGGAAAGAAAGTGTGCATGTCACATCCGAAGATGACTGCATTCCAGGACTCACTTGTGCACAAACATGGTGGTCCAACAAGACATTCTTGATCTTTCAGCAAAATTACACCAAGATGACTGAAGATAATTCTTCATGGTTCAGAAACTTGATTGATCACGAGAAAATCACAGTTCCAACCAGAAAAGACTCACGGACCCTAATTGCATGTTTTGTTTATGTGTCAACATGCAATTACAGAAAAATAAACACAGAACATGCCTTATGTGCCTGTAACTATCACAAGTTGCAAGAATGAATTTTTAATTGTTTAAATTTGTATATAGTGTGGGAGTAATTTAGAACTCCCAAAGGGGGAATTGAAGGAATACAAGTTTATTAAAAGGTTTAATCTAACTTCTAATACTATCATATATAAACTGAGAAAGTTCTGTTTGTTGAAGTTAGCATTTCAGGTTAGGATGGTAAATGATATCAGCTGTGAAACAGTTTCCAGCAAGAGAATCTGGCAAATCCTGTTTTCTCCATTGTAAGTTAAATGAGTCTGATCACTGAGACTTTCTTTAATGGCTCTGGGATGGCTCTTGGAACCAGAGTTCCTGGCCACTATCAGCATTTGAATAGTTATCCTGATTCCATTGGATTGGTAATGCCCTCAGAGTAGGGTGTGTTCGTACTACATTTGCATGCTTTGTTTGAATTTGTCTCCACCTCCAGAAGTCCCTCCTCTTAAAATGCCTATAATATACCATGTAAAGTTACTTTAATTTAGACGATGTTGGAATGACTGCAGCTACCGACAATCAATAAAGAACTTCTGCTTGGAAAACTTCCACCGTCTCCTGGTCTGAGCTTCTAACTTTTCTACAAAGAAAAAGTTCACAACACCCTTATCCCTCAACAGAAGCCTGCACACCTTTCAGGTTTTGGAAATAATCCTGTAACTTCAAAGGGACCTATTCATGATGTAATCAGCTATTCTCCTGACATGCTACCTCTTTTAGACTTTGTATACAAAAGCATCGAACCAACGACAGTAACTGGCGCTGTTGCTTAGTTGGTCAAAGCGCCTGTCTAGTAAACAGGAGATCATTGATTCGAATCCCAGCAGTGCTTATGCCACAGGATGTGGGCACCGCTCACTTAATCTTTTACATATGTAAATCTTTGCATGCTGAACAGTGTGCATCTGCACAAAATGAGGAAATCTAAGAAGTGATGTGCATCGAATAGCGTCTTAAAGCTTGTCTTTTGTGGCTCTGTGGCGCAATGGATAGCGCATTGGACTTCTAGATTGTGAATGGAGGTATTCAAAGGTTGTGGGTTCGAGTCCCACCAGAGTCGTGCATACCCTCTATTGCTCAGATGTCTTTGTGTTGGACAGGCATATGCTTAAAACTTGAATCCACAAACTACTTCAGAAGCATACCCTTCACGTTCTGCTTATTTCCCTTATTGGACACACCCAACTCAGATCACAGAGTACTCTACTAATTAACTTAAGTCACCTATTTAAATAAGAATAGGTTGAAATCCACTGGCCTAGGCCAAAATCTGCAACAACCTATTGTTGGCCACCTACCTAGAAAAAAAGAAGAAAAAAAACACACCTTCCATTTCTCCAAGCTGAAACAGCATTTAGATGTATCGTAACTGGAGGTTCCCGAAACATTTGAGACACGAGTACTGAGAGTTTCGATCCAGAAATAAATGGCTTGAGATATTCCCTTGTCCCTCAACAGAAGCCTGCACACCTTTCAGGTTTTGGAAATAATCCTGTAACTTCAAAGGGACCTATTCATGATGTAATCAGCTATTCTCCTGACATGCTACCTCTTTTAGACTTTGTATACAAAAGCATCGAACCAGTGACAGTAACTGGCGCTGTGGCTTAGTTGGTTAAAGTGCCTGTCTAGTAAACAGGAGATCCTGTGTTCGAATCCCAGCAGTGTCTTATCTGTGGCTTCTAAGAGTAGTCATTCAATCATCTCTGATGTGAAAGACAATCTGGACTTCTCGGTTGCAAATGAAGGTTTTAAAAAGTGTGCCGTTTTTTGGGTCCCACCAGAGTCACGAATGGTGTCCCTTTGCACATACGTCTTTACCAGACTGACATTTGCTTAAAGCTGGGGTTTTCCAACTTTTTCAGAAGCCTACGCAGCACATTTTTCTTCTTTTCCTTATTGAGCACACCCAAGTCAGATCGTCCAGTACGTTACTTATCAATCAATTATTTGATTCACCTGTATTAAATGAGAGAGATAATAAAAAAAATATATATATATGTGGTGCAGATGCGCTTCAAGAATGGTTTGCAAGCTCCTGGCTTAGGCCTGAAATCTGCTACTACCGATTGATATGGTCAAGCCTATGGATATTTGTACAAACAAAGTCTTTAAATATATGAAGAATAATACATGGATATCTTTCTGGATTTTGCCCTTTCATATCAGAAGAAGGCTCAGGAAACATTTTAGGCATTACTATCGAGAGTGTAGAGCCAAAATTAAATGAGTTCAGACATTCCCTTGAGGCGTGAAAGGACCTCGTGTTTTGGAAACAATCCTCTTACCTCTAAGGGACCTCGTTCATGACGTGATCAGCTGTTTTCCTGATGTGGTACCTCTTTTAGACTTGTTTTACCAACAAATTCCACAGTACCTGGCGCTGTGGCTTAGCTGGTCAAAGCGCCTGTCTCGTAAACAGGAGATCCTGGGTTCAAATCCCAGCAGTGCCTTTGGCACAGGATATGGGAGTGCTTAACCTTTTCACATATGAAAGTCTTTGCATGACGAACTGTGTTTACCTGCACAAAACTGGAAAAACTTAAGAAGTGCTGCGCATGCAACACTTCCCTGAAGTGTGTCATTTTATGGTACAATGGATAGAACTTTGGACTTCTAGGATGCGAATGGAGAAATTCCCTGGTTGTGAGTCCCACCAGAATAGTCAGTGGCCTCTTTTGCTCTGATGTCTCTGTGAGTCAGACATATGTTTAAAACTGGGGTCCACAAACTACTTCAGAAGCCTACCCTTCACATTCTGCTCATCTCCCTTATTGGACACACCCACGTCAGATCATTGAGTACTCTACTAAGTAGCTCAATTAACTCTGTTGAAATAAGGAAGATAACGAAAATGTATAGCGTCTGGGAGGTTTCGAGAATGGTTTGAAAACCACTGGCTTAGGCCAGAATCTGCTACTTCCTATTGTTGAGATCCAGCCTCTGGATGTATTCAAAACAGTCTTTACAAATATGAATATATAATTCATGAAAATCTTTCTGGATTTTGTCTTTCAGATCAGCTGAAAGCATAGCAGAGATTGCTTTCCATTTCTCCCAGCTGAGACAGAATTTAGATGTACTGTATCTGGAGGTTCCAAAAACATTTCAGACACAAGTATTGAGAGTTTCAGATATTCCCTCTTTCTTCAACAGAGCCCTGCATGCCCCTCGGGTTTTGGAAATAATCCCCTAACCTCTTTCATGATGTAATCAGCTATTTTCCTGACCTGCTACCTCTTTTAGACCTTTTATGCCAACACATTGTAGAGAGTTCAGCAAGTGGCGCTGTGGCTTAGTTGGTCAAAGCGCCTGTCTTGTAAACAGGAGATCCTGGGTTCGAATCCCAGCAGTGCCTATTCCACAGGATGTGGGCACCACTCACTTAATCTTTTACATATGTAAATCTTTGCATGCTGAACAGTGTGCATCTGCACAAAATGAGGAAATCTAAGAAGTGATGTGCATGCCATAGCGTCTTAAAGTTCGTCTTTTGTGGCTCTGTGGCGCAATGGATAGCGCATTGGACTTCTAGATTGTGAATGGAGATATTCAAAGGTTGTGGGTTTGAGTCCCACCAGAGTCGTGCATACCCTCTATTGCTCAGATGTTTTGGAAACAATCCTCTTACCTCTAAGGGACCTCGTTCATGACGTGATCAGCTGTTTTCCTGATGTGGTACCTCTTTTAGACTTGTTTTACCAACAAAATTCACAGTATCTGGCGCTGTGGCTTAGCTGGTCAAAGCGCCTGTCTTGTAAACAGGAGATCCTGGGTTCAAATCCCAGCAGTGCCTTTGGCACAGGATATGGGAGTGCTTAACCTTTTCACATATGAAAGTCTTTGCATGACGAACTGTGTTTACCTGCACAAAACTGGAAAAACTAAGAAGTGCTGCGCATGCAACACTTCCCTGAAGTGTGTCATTTTATGGTACAATGGATAGAACTTTGGACTTCTAGGATGCGAATGGAGAAATTCCCTGGTTGTGAGTCCCACCAGAATAGTCAGTGGCCTCTTTTGCTCTGATGTCTCTGTGAGTCAGACATATGCTTAAAACTTGAATCCACAAACTACTTCAGAAGCATACCCTTCACGTTCTGCTTATTTCCCTTATTGGACACACCCAACTCAGATCACAGAGTACTCTACTAATTAGCTTAAGTCACCTATTTAAATAAGAATAGGTTGAAATCCACTGGCCTAGGCCAAAAGCTGCAACAACCTATTGTTGGCCACCTACCTAGAAAAAAAGAAGAAAAAAAAACACGCTTTCCATTTCTCCAAGCTGAAACAGCATTTAGATGTATCGTAACTGGAGGTTCCCGAAACATTTGAGACACGAGTACTGAGAGTTTCGATCCAGAAATAAATGGCTTGAGATATTCCCTTGTCCCTCAACAGAAGCCTGCACACCTTTCAGGTTTTGGAAATAATCCTGTAACTTCAAAGGGACCTATTCATGATGTAATCAGCTATTCTCTTCTTTTAGACTTTGTATACAAAAGCATCGAACCAGTGACAGTAACTGGCGCTGTGGCTTAGTTGGTCAAAGCGCCTGTCTAGTAAACAGGAGATCCTGGGTTCGAATCCCAGCAGTGCCTAATCTGTGGCTTCTAAGAGTAGTCATTTAACCTTCTCTGATGTGAAAGCTTAAAGCTTGTCTTTTGTGGCTCTGTGGCGCAATGGATAGCGCATTGGACTTCTAGATTGTGAATGGAGATATTCAAAGGTTGTGGGTTTGTCATATGGGTAATTAATAAATAAAAACGTATCGATACAAGGCCCCCACTCCAGAGCATTTTTTCACACACCGGCTTGTCTTGTGGATGTCTTGTGGATGCCATACCACCTTTGGAAGGTCAGGCTGTGCTGTCCTGTGTGTGGAGAATCAGGGTGTTCTGGTTAACCTCCACCAGCTGCATGGATGTTCCTCCCATCACCAAGCTGTTGCCCAGTACAAGCTGCCTTATCCTGCGATAGTCTTGCAGGATCAGAGACCATCTTGACAGGGCTCCCTTGCCTTTTCTTTTGGGGCTTGGGTGGACAGTGCAAAGTCTGATGAAGATGGTCTCCACCAGACGGCAACAGTCAGGCCACTGAGCAGGTGCGCTGCTTGCACCCAGCACACATCTGGTGGTGCTCTCTACACCAGGGTGAGTGGGCTTCTTCGGGACCTTGAAGCGTCCACTCAGCAGTCTCTTTCGGCATCGACTGTCATACACCACCCGTTCCTTGTCCCGGTCATCCAGGTTCTGCCAAAGAGCAATTATGGTGTTGGCTTCCTGGT
The DNA here is from genome assembly GCF_051911475.1 of Siphateles boraxobius. NCBI lineage: Eukaryota > Metazoa > Chordata > Actinopteri > Cypriniformes > Leuciscidae > Siphateles > Siphateles boraxobius. Next base: position 745,928 of record NW_027509186.1, read on the forward strand.
TGGTCAGGCTGAGGGCTGTGTGGTCCCGGAGATCCACCAGATATTCTGCCAGCTGGTCCACATGTTGATAACCCGGGATATTTTGGTAGTCAACAGCCTATTAAAAAACACAAACATGCAATACAATTATTACATCACATCTGTCTAATGCATAATTCCATAACTGATTGTGTTATTTTCCTGTTTATCACCGTAAAGCACTGTATAGTACAAAGCAGAGAGCGCCATTCTTGACATTTTACAAAGCACCAAATAAATAAAGATGACTTGACTTGATGTGTATTTGCAGCTTACAAATGAATTTAGGCTGTACTTTTAAATGTAAAATATGTGGAAAGTCTGTATTTAAAGCACTGGATGTTAATTCATCATAATTATTCTAGTTAATTTGAAAGACATACAAAAGAGTATTATTTACCGTCTCTTCTTCATCAACATCCTGACCAGCATCCTCTGGCTCTGAAGGGAGAGTTGAAACAGATGTTTCAGACGGAACAGGTGTGACAGCAGTCCCTGAGGGTCCAGGTGATGAAGGAGACTGTGTGAGGACAAGTTTGGGGTCAGGGATCAGTGAAGGGGATGTGGAGCCCAGTACAGGTGTGGCACTGCTGGTGACCAGGGTGGAAGAACCCAGTGTCAGTGTGGAAGAGGGTGGTGACAGAACAGCCTCCGGATCTGCTATTGTGTGATCCTGGCTGATGTCACAGAAGCCCTCATCTTCATCTCGCTCCTCCACACTGAGGTCCTCAATGAGCTCTGCTGTCTGCTCAGAGTCAGGATTCATGTCCTGCAGTGCCTGACCAGTCTGCTGGAACAGATACTGCACTCCAATGAGCTCACCTGAAATAAAAACAATAAACAAACGGAAATTAAATAGAATGTTGTGTATCATATTTGATACATTAGGCTTTTGTAGTAGCTCATATAGTGTGAGAATATAGAGCTCATCGTCAAGGAGAAAAAAAACAAAACAGTTTTATTTAGAGGCCCAACACGTTTAATTATGTGGGCAAAACATGAAATGAAATGCAATACAATGATGATTGAGAGAAAAGTCTGATGATCATTTTGATATTTACATGTAACATGATTTTCTAATCAAGTGAACCCAAGCTGCTTCAGTCTAGTAACTAGTCATTAAATATTAGTAACAATATAAAAGTTATTCTTACAATTACTTTATAAAATCAGTAAAGGTTTCACAATGAAAAGAAACGTGAAGCACGAGCTGAAGGTGGACACTTTTACAATTATACTAAAAGACTATAATCAATCAGACGACAGAGGCCAGGTTTCCTAAAAATTTTTGATCATGTTGATCATTTAGAGTCCTTTAGAAACTTGCATATCAATTATGATACAATCGACTCTATAGGGTTAAATCTGACATATAGACGGAGGTTACACAGAAATTGCAAGTTGATAAAATAAAAAATATATAAAATAATTCTCACCGGTGTAACATGCAGGGGGACAAAACGTGGGGACCACTTTCCTGCCAAACAGCTTTTCATAATTGCCGTTTACACAGTGAACAAGTTCTCCTGTGTAGCTGCGCAAAGCTGATGGCTCCGATGACAGGGAAGCAGCCTCCCGGTCCTGGTTCCACCGGTGTAGACCCTCCAGCAGATAAATCTGAAAGTTCAGACTGTTTGCACTGGTCCCTGTAAATAGACACAACAGTGTTTAGGAGGTGTTAAAGGAACACACAAAAACACTTAATGCTCTTTCTTTACACATGCACAGTGTGTGTGACAAAGACAATACCTGGGATGAAACGGTTCAGGTGTAAATGAAAGGACTCGAGAGAAGTGGAGCCTCTGGCACATCTGTAGGTCTTCAGAAGCACGCCTCCCTTGTTTAGGCTCCCTGTCTCTGTATAGAGCACAACACCAGGGGGGTCTTGAATGCATTTCACATGCTTCTTCTGGACATTCCAGATGTGCTCCATCCTTTCTCGGTCCAGGAGAGGAACACCCAGGGAGTCTTTGCCCTTGCTGCTCAGGAGCTCTGTAAGCAGCCGCTCAAGGAGAAGGATGGTAGTCTCCTCTCCACAGGTCCTCCTCCGGCAATGGAGTGCCAGCTCATTCCTGGTAAGATGCTTGTTGACATCTTCATCTGTCAGCGCAGGCCAACCCTGGGATATCAACAGCTCTCTCTTTGCTTTGCGAAGTATAGAAACATCAGCCGCATCCCACTCAAAAATGCACGCTGACAGCCGTGACATGAAGATGGGATACAGCTGATGGGCATCAGTTGTACACCCCATGGCAATCCTGCGCATAAAATGCCAGATGTCCAACCGAATCATGAGATCAGGCCACCCTCTGAATCTGGTTTTCAGCTTGGTCTCACCAACATCAGTGCAGCAGCCACAGTCCACGTACAAAACAGCAGGTGGATCCACACTAGCCTGCTGGTACCTTTTCACCAGACCATCGACCATCATGTCCAGTCCTGCTCCTTCCTGTGCTGTCAGCACACTCATGAGCACCTGACCAAACTCATTGCCAACAGAGGTAAGCCAGAGTCCCGTTCCCCTTGCCGTCCCAGCCAGCTTCTTAGTGATCTGCAGTAGATGACAGGAAGCATGCAATGCAATGAAACATCACACCATCTAGAATATGATACTCATGCTCTGATAATGATATAACAGTAAACACCATAAATTAACAAAAATCCCCTGCTAACCTTTTTAGTAGAATCCATCTTCAAGACTGAACCATACGTAGATGTTATCCTTGCATGGATTTCATCCAGCCTTGTCAGGATGTCTTGGCTGTACACGGTGAGCAGCCACTTGCAACTTGGGACCACTGTAGGCTCTGGGGGTTCCTGGAATTGTATTTGCAACACCCCGGGTCGTTTGAGGAAGTCCACACATTGGGTGGTGGACCGGGCCATACGCTGGAGCCACTCCTCACTGTGGTTCTCACGCAGCTGTTTGATGACCCGCGTGGGACTGTTGCCTAGGCCACGCTCACGCAGGAGCCGAATGACTCTCATATCACAGGCATACCTTAGGAAAAGCAAAATCCACACATTCATATATTTTACGTAATTGATTTGTAAAGTATTTGCAAACATATGTGATGATGGGCTATCAACTGGATGTGGAATTAAAGTGTACTTACTTCCGCGTGAGGATGACTCGAAATTCAGAGCGATGGCCCAGATCCAGCTGTTGCAGGACAGTCTGACTCCAGGACACATGCGAGGCTTTACACTTGGTACAGATGAGGGTTTCTGTGACCATGTTGTACATCCTATCGATGTCCAGAACCTGCCGTGCCCTTTTGTGCAGACCGCCTCCAGTCAGCTGATGCTGCCCGCAGGCAGAATTGGGACAGAGAGCCTTGATCTTCCAAAGCTTGTACGGCATCCACAGCAACAGAGCATGACAAAAAAATCTGTCTGGAGCTGGAGCCTGGTTGTAAATAAGTGCTGGCTGTGGTGGGTAATACCAGAGCTGTAGGTTGTCTCGAAGCTCTGGTTTTCCCTTGGGCCCCATTTTAAAAAGCCTGCTGGCAATCCACCTGTGATCCTCTGGTGGCAAAGTGTCCGACCACAAACGATGCAGTCGAACTGCAGATGCATCTTGCAGTAATGCCCCCGAAGGAGTAGTCTGTGAAGGAAAAAGACAAAACATTTAGTCTAGCATGTCGTTTATTTAATTACCGCTTTATCTATCCAAGACTACCCTCATATAAAATAGAAAATATTGGATGTCAAAAACGTACTTAAGGTTATAGAATAAAATGTATACATTTGTTCCAATAGTTTTCAGAATTGTGTCAGCTGCTAGCACTAATTTGTGTGACTACTGAGTTGTGACAGTTAATATGCAAATTCAATTATTTTGGACCAATAAAATTTGAAATTACTTACCGAGACAACATGCAATGAAATATAATATATGTTGCATATATAACAAGAGAAAGAAACAGTCATAACTGTCCAATAATTTTAACTAATCCTAGATGGAATTATACAATACTGTTTAAAGGTCTATGTTCAGTAAGATTCTTTTTGTTTTTGAAATATGATTAAAATACAGTCAAAAACAGTAATAGTGGGAAATAATATTGCAATTTAGGATCGCCGCTTATTTGAATCTGTTTTCAAAAGTATTTACAGTTTTTTTCAATTGCTAACAAGCGCTTACCCATACTTCAGATACTTTTTCCTAAACTCTTAACACAGACTCACACCAACAAAACACAATTGGCCAAATGGATAATTTTCTTCTCAATAACACATTTTGTTACAGATTTTTATGATTGTTTACACACTAAAATAAAAATTTCCACGCAATTTGCAAAATTCTACTCCAATGAGCAAAACCCCTCCACAGATTTGCACAACATTACACACAATGTCTGTTTTACCCTTTTAGCAAAACATTACACACAGTGATTTGTAAAACTCTACACACATTTTCACACCTTAGACACAGATAAGGATTGTGAGGTTACTTCCTTGTCATTACAAAGCCCCGGATTGCCATTGACCACACTAATGAATGAATTGGATATGCACATCCATCAGGCGTGGAAGCACACATGTGCTAATTTGAAAACGCATCACTCAGGAGTGCTATAAAAGGCAGCAGGTGAGTTCACCTGTCTTCAACAAAAATGGAAGGAGCTAGAAGAAGAAGAAGAAGAAGAGTGAGAATAAGAGGGGGGCTTAAAGAGGAGATGAAGGAGGTAGAGGAAGAGGAGAAGGAGGTAGAGGAAGAGGAGAAGGAGGTAGATGAAGAGGAGAAGGAGGTAGAGGAAGAGGAGAAGGAGGTAGATGAAGAGGAGAAGGAGGTAGAGGAAGAGGAGAAGGAGGTAGAGGAAGAGGAGAAGGAGGTAGATGAAGAGGAGAAGGAGGTGGAGGAAGAGGAGAAGGAGGTAGAGGAAGAGGAGAAGGAGGTAGATGAAGAGGAGAAGGAGGTAGAGGAAGAGGAGAAGGAGGTAGAGGAAGAGGAGAAGGAGGTAGAGGAAGAGGAGGTAGATGAAGAGGAGAAGGAGGTAGAGGAAGAGGAGAAGGAGGTAGATGAAGAGGAGAAGGAGGTAGAGGAAGAGGAGAAGGAGGTAGAGGAAGAGGAGAAGGAGGTAGAGGAAGAGGAGAAGGAGGTAGATGAAGAGGAGAAGGAGGTAGAGGAAGAGGAGAAGGAGGTAGAGGAAGAGATGAAGGAGGTAGATGAAGAGGAGAAGGAGGTAGAGGAAGAGGAGAAGGAGGTAGAGGAAGAGGAGAAGGAGGTAGAGGAAGAGGTGAAGGAGGTAGATGAAGAGGAGAAGGAGGTAGAGGAAGAGGAGAAGGAGGTAGACGAAGTGGAGAAGAAGGTAGAGGAAGAGGTGGAGGTAGAGGTTTTCAAAATTGCGTGTAAACAATTGAAAAAAACTGTAAATATATACTAACTCTTCATTTCAAAATAGAACACATCTTTCTCTGCACACACTAACTTTACCAAAACACTGGAAATCTGACTCAGAATGAAATTATTCTGTCAAAGAATAACACTTGTTTTCACTTCACAAGGTACATGCAGTCAATCAAAGTACTAGGGTTTCAAAATACTGGCTATTGTATTACAAAAACTTCATAGACTTTTGTATTTCAGTTTTACAGGTATTTGCATACAAAACATGCAATCCACCATTTTTACACTAAATTTATTGGTTGGGAACTGTATGTCCACATGTACAGTATTCCAGTAAAAAGCAAATCAGTTTTTTTCCCTTTACTGTTTACCAGCCTCTCTTAGCGAAAGGCCGTGGTTGATTACATGGTCAATGAGAGTGGCACGAATTTCATCACTGACTACTGTTCTTGCAGCCTTTGGAAGCCTTTGGAAGTTCTTGCAGCCTTAGGCCTGCTCTTCTCCCTGGCCCTGCTCCTCTCACTGCACCTCTCATCTCTCACTGCACCTCTCACTGCACCTCTCACTGCACATCTCACTGCACATCTCACTGCACCTCTATCTGCACATCTCACTGCACCTCTCACTGCACATCTCACTGCACATCTCACTGCACATCTCACTGCACCTCTCACTGCACCTCTCACTGCACCTCTCACTGCACATCTCACTGCACCTCTCACTGCACCTCTCACTGCACATCTCACTGCACATCTCACTGCACATCTCACTGCACCTCTCACTGCACCTCTCACTGCACCTCTCACTGCACATCTCACTGCATCTCTCACTGCACATCTCACTGCATCTCTCACTGCACATCTCACTGCATCTCTCACTGCACATCTCACTGCACATCTCACTGCACATCTCACTGCATCTCTCACTGCATCTCTCACTGCACCTCTCACTGGGCCTGCTCTTCTCCCTGGGCCCCTTGCTCTAACTCTTCCTCGTCCAGACATTACAGTGTTTGTCTTTTTCTGTTTCCAAAAACATCACTCCTCAAAGTCCTCCTTTTAATGTATAAGTGTCAATGTAACAGAAAAAATAACCCCTGCCACTGAGTCTAAGCCAGACTGGAATCAGCTATGGTTGGCCCAATTTACCCAACATAAATCAGGTGTGTGTCAATTATTCAATTGTTTGTTTATTATCAGCTGAGATATATTGTTTTTGAACTGATATCATTGAAGAAGCCGAGGTTTTTATACTGTATCTAAGGTTTGGAATATTGTTTTTGCTATTGTGGGGTGGTGTGTGTTAACATTTGTAAATACTACAAAAACAATCCATAATTTTGTTGGGAGGTATAGCTTGTCTGTTAAGAAAATGTAAGCATTGTGGAAATGTGTTCACTGACTGCATATTGTGTGAAAACTGTATATTATTGCTCTTAATTCATTATGATAAGATTTCCTGCATACAAAATATATTTCTAAAAAGTGCACAGATGTGGAATGTGTCTTAGAATGCAATGTGGATTATGCCAGTACTTACAGAGACAGTGGTGCTTGGTGTAGGGGCACTGGACACTGCTGCGCTGGGTTGGTCAACAGCCTGAGATGTTTCCTGGAATACAAAATATGTTTCTAAAAAGTGCACAGATGTGGAATGTATCTTAGAATGCAAGTTTCTAAAAAGTGCACAGATGTGGAATTTGTCTTAGAATGCAATGTGGATTATGCCAGTACTTACAGAGACAGTGGGGCTTGGTGTAGGGGCACTGGACACTGCTGCGCTGGGTTGGTCAACAGCCTGAGATGGTCTCCTAGCCACACTCAGATTTGGCTTTGCAGCAGCAATGTGGGACCCACCAAATCTTGGTTTGGTAAACTAAAAAAGGGCAAAACAATTTCAATGAAAAGACAAATTGAATTGTAACAGCACATTGGCCAAAAATATAATAAAATGTAAAATGAGAAAATATCTATTGATCCTATCATTCATTATATAACTAAAGGACCTGCTTTCTTTCTTTAACTTATTTTTTTGTCTGTGTATTACCACACTCTACTACTTATACAGATTGAAATAAGCACCATTAGAATAGAAAAATGTGTGGGAAGGTATTGCTAGAATGTGAGTATATAGTAATTTAACAAGTACCTTTTAAAAATGACTTAAAATCAAAAATAGTTTGCACATAGTTTGTAAGAGAAAGCGTTTATTAACAGTAATGAAGGTTACCCTTGAAATGGCAACAAAGCAGATTCATGATGACTTAATTAATAATACGTGTATAATTAATTGTGCATAAGTGGAATGTTACCTGAGAAATACAGAATGAAAGACGTAGCTTCAGTAGCCAGTTGGAAAAATCAAGAGAGATGCCATGAAGGACGCGAGTGTCCTTTAACCCATAATGGCAAAGCCCAATTAGAGAGGAAGAGGAGAATGCAAGAGCAGAGCCCAGAGAAGAAAGAGAGATCACATAGGTTACATTGTTCTTTCACCATTTTACTTGATCTAAACCAACCTGAGACAGTGAAACTGACCAATAAGCAGACTACAGCCGCCCCTGTACAAGGTGTCACAGCTGGCAGGTAGGTGTAAAAACATACCAGCCATTTCCACTGAACTAAAACCTTTATACTAAACGTATATTAAAACTGCAATTATATATATATAAAAAAAATGTTATTACCTTTGACAAACTTGGTATAATTTTAGAAGTAGGCTGGGGTGGGAGCTGACGCTGACTCTGCGCCATGACCTCCTGTGCTGGTCCAGTAGCGGCAGACCGTTGTTCAACAACCCTTGGTGCTTGTCCAGTAGAGGCTGTGGCCTGCTTAAGACAACCACAAAAATACATAGGCTACAATAATTGTTGAACGAGAAGAATTTGTTCAGTAAATTATACATATTTAAAAAAAATACAAGTTACATCTTTACATTGTTACCTTTTGAGTGTGAAAACCACATATGCACTTTGGGACCGCTCCGAGCAAGGTTGTCTGGCCGCGAGACTGCATCGGACATCTTTCAATCTGTAAACATTATCACACATATAACATAGAATACATGCATTTCTAACTTATCAGTATGAATGCCACATTAATTTATTGTAGTCTGTCATTTATTTTTATTCATGTTCTTTGAAGGGGAGATACAAACTGTAAAATTAGAGATAAAGAGTGAGTAAAGTTTGTATCCTCCTTTAAAAGAACAAGAGAGGAACATTTCACACCTTCAAAAAAACATCCATTCACTCAACATCCCCACCCCCACTGCCTCAAATCTCTGAATCTCCCAGTGCAAAAAAAAAAGGTTTTTTTTTTTTACATAAATAAACATAAATCTCAAATACCTGCAACATTATCTACATACATATCTATAAATAATGATGACATTGAATTAAATGATTAGGATTACAATTATTACATCATGCAAAGGTGACAAAAGCACACTCACCCTTTGGTACACGTCATGCCACTTTTTCTGTCGAGGAGCTGGCCTGTTACCCTCATTTGATGGCCAAACTCCTGTGCTGGCAAACTTTTTTAGCCTTGCAATCCAGTCAGTATCTGACATGGCTTTATGGGATTTTTTTCCAGACATTTTTTTGTTGGGGGGCTAACGGTTAGGTTATATCGTTTTGAACAAAACTACTATAATACAAATTATTTCTTTAAAAAAAGCACACATGATATTTACAATTATAATATATACAATTATATACAAATATAGAATTACATTGTCCGAAAATAAAGTTAAAGTTACCGAAAAATAAGTTTCGCAGTCCTCCGTTAAAATGATGATGCCTGACCTCCGTGACAGTGATGCTCGACGTCTGAACTTTTTGACCTCTGACACGCCCCTCAGGATATGTCATTACTTCGTACACCTTCGGCTCAGTTCGGCAACTTGATTGACACTCGGCTAGCTTCCTGACTCCTCCTCCTAGCAGTGCTAAGCGTAAACGTGCCATCGACATTTCCTTGTACTCTGATTGGTCAAATGTCGAAAATGATAAGGAAAAAGTCAAGAATGGCGCTCTCTGATTGGCTGCAAATGTTATAATGTCGAGAATGGCGCTCTCTAATTGGCTGCAAATGTTATAGCGCGTCGACGTGATTGGCTGTGGCGTTCAACATTGTTCAACATTATCCCCATTTTGACGGACTATCCTTCGGCAGCTGGCGTTCAAGTCCCAGTCTCCCCTGTAGGCGTGGGTTGGAGTCCCACTTCTGACAAACCTAACCTTTGACTCTGAAGCTAGAGTCTTTAACCCTCTGGCAAGTTTATCCAGAAATGCAGTAATGTTGACAAAGCACTGCAATTCAGTTCATGCTAGAATTAAGAGAGGAACATTTCACACCTTAAAAATATCCATTCACTCAACATCCCTCATTTGATGGCCAAACTCCTGTGCTGGCAAACTTTTTTAGCCTTGCAATCCAGTCAGTATCTGACATGGCTTGATGGGATTTTTTTCCAGACATTTTTTTTGTTGGGGGGCTAACGGTTAAGTTATATCGAACAAAACTACTATCAATAAAAATGATTTCTTAAAAAAAAGCACACACGATATTTACAATTATAATATATATACAATTATTTACAAATATAAAATATATATATTGACACTTGGCTAGCTTCCTGACTCCTCCTCCTAGCAAGGCCGGCGCTATGGGCGGGCCTTAGGGGGCCGGGCCCGCCTAGAGAGCTCCTGTGCCACCCCTCCATCCAATTTGCATTTAATAAATTATTTTAATAATAATAATAATAATTTACGTGCAGTATTTATATATTTATTGATGTGTATTTAAGTGCAATGTTTGACTTATAGGCTAATCTTATAAAAAAAAACTCCCGGAAGTTTGACTGATTGTTTACAAAAAAGGGGTTTCCCGCTGAGCCGCTCTGACCGCAGCATCTCGGTAAAGTTATAGCGACGCGACGTGCTCGGTTTTGCCTATTCAGAAACGAATGGAAAGAGAAACTCATGAGATTCCAATCCCAAAAACGTCGACTTCAGCTGTATTTAGAACGTGAGTAGGACAGTTGGTTTTATTACTCTTCGTAAGTTGCACCAGACGTGGTGTAAATTATGCATTTGACACTGATATGCAATATGTGTGTGAGTGTGTCGTAGTTGATTATGCATGGTTGATTTAATACTTAACTTGAGATTTGTGACTATTTGGCTGTTATTATAGGAAGTTGGCTTATAGCATGCTGTGTTCACGGAACAATTCAGACAAGATTCATTAGTTAACATTAGTTAATGACTAACATGAACTAACCATGAGCGATACATTTGTTACTGTATTTGTTAATGTTAGTTAATAAAAATACAGCTGTTCATTGTTTGTTCATGTTAGTTCACAGCCTATAGGCTATAACTGTAACATGATATCTCATGATAGCCGAAATATGATTGGGCAATAGGCTAATTATAGTTAGGATATTGAAATCGGTGTGAAACTGTTGTAGCTAGTGTTGCCACCCGTCCCGGTTTTTCCGGGATTGTTCTTCTTTTTAACAACCTGTCCCGGGAAATTTATAAACTCTCCCTGATATACAAAAGGCTCATAAGAATTATTATATACAAAAGGCTCAAAAAAATTTCAAAAGGCTATGTGAATATGTCCCGGTTTTCGAAAGGCAACGAAGAATATGTCCCGGTTTTCGAAAGTCTACGTGAATATACGTTCAAACAGCGCGCACGGCAGAGAGGTAGAGAGCGCGAGACCTTGCGTGCATGAAGCGCATGTAAGCACCCCCCCCCACAATTTATTTGTTTGTCATAATTAGCCCCCCCCCAAGAATATTAAATGCCCGTCCATTGATTTGTTTCTGCCGCCGGCTCTGCCTCCTAGCGGTGTTAAGCGTAAACGTGCCATCAACATTTCCTTGTACTCTGATTGGTCAAATGTCGAAAATGTTAAGGAATAAGTCAAGAATGGCCCCCTCTGATTGGCTGAAAATGTTATAATGTCAAGAATGGCGCTCTCTAATTGGCTGCAAATGTTATAGCGCGTCGACATGATTGGCTGTGGCGTTCAACATTATCCCCCTTTTGACGGACTATCCTTCGGCAGCTGGCGTTCAGGTCGCAGTCTCCATTGGAGGTGTGGGTTTGAATCCCACTTCTGACAAACCTAACCTTTGGCTGCTCAAGCTAGAGTCTTTAACCCTCTGGCAAGTTTATCCAGAAATGCAGTAATGTTGACAAAGCACTGCAATTCAGTTCATGCTAGAATTAACCAAACATTAAAGTAACAAAAACCACCCACAGTTTCCTCCCAGTTTCGAACTGGGGACCTTCTGCGTGTGAAGGGAACGTGATAACCATTACACTATGGAAACACATCTTCAGGATTCAGACATAAATCATTAGGTGCACGCTTTTTAAAAAGCGTATAAAGGAAATGAGCGCTACACCCACCTAGCGTGGCAAACAGTTTAAATCTTCTGTCAGAAGACAACTGCTGTTTCTGCTCAGTTTCGAACCAAGGACCTTACGCACGTTAGGCGAACGTGATGACCACTACACTACAGAAACCTGTTGATCAGGTCATTAGGCATGGCAGTCTGCCTACAGCTCCTTGGTACGATGGCCTTCACCTGTCTCAAAGGTAAGGGTTTTGTAGCGAATTGCAGCATTTATGTCTAAAGTGCCTCCACTTGGGAGATCCAGTCCTTTACTGCTGCCAAAAGACCGGTACAAAAGTTTTGCTCCAGCAAACAAGTTACAGGAGGAGCTGGCCAGGGTCCCCAGACAACTGTTTTAATGACAGCTTGAGCAAAATGCAACGTGTTGGCCAGGAATCGAACCCGGGTCAAATGCTTAGAAGGCAGATATTCTCACCACTATACCACCAACGCAAGACCATTGGGTGTAGGCTTAAAAAAATTGCATGAACTTATTGACCTGACCTACCAGGCACCATATTAAAAAAGAGGTCTCTAATATAATAATGTAACACGTTTTATACAGACACTTCATATTTAAATGGTATTAGATTATTTTTTGGATTCTCTGGCTTCTGTGAAGCGTTGAGGTAAAATGATGCATGACGCCGTTCCTGGAAATCGCGCTGTCGGGGACAACTACCTGTCTCTGCAACTCCTCTTTAGTATAGTGTAAAGTATCTCCGCCTGTCACGCTATAGTCTGGGGTTCGATTCCCTGATGGAGAGATCCAGTTCTTTACTGCTGCCAAAAGACATTAACAAAAGTTTTGCTCCATCAAACAAGTTACAGGAGAAGTTGGCAAGGGGCCCGGACGACTGTTCTAAAGACAGCTTGAGAAAAATGCAATTCGTTGGGCGGGAATTGAACCCATACAGCAAGAATGGACAGACCCAGGAATTGAACCCATACAGGAAGAATTCTCATAATCAAGGTATTTAATTTAAAAATGTGAGACTTTTTATACAGACACTTCATATTTAAATGGTATTAGATTATTTTTTTTGGATTCACTGGCTTCTGTGAAGCGTTGAGCTAATATGACGCTGTTCCTGGAAATGGGAAGGCTGTTTGTAGCGAGCTGTAGTCGCGCTGATCGGGGGTGACAACCTGTCTCTGCAACTCCTTGTTAGTATATTGGAAAGTATCTCCGCCTGTCAAGCGTAAGACCGGGGTTCGATTCCCCGACGGGGAGATCCAGTCCTTTACTGCTGCCAAAAGACAAGTACAAAAGTTTTGCTGCAGCAAACGAGTTACTGGAGGAGCTGACAGGGTCCCCAGACAACTGTTTTAACGACAGCTTGAGCAAAATGCAATGCGTTGGCAGGTAATCGAACCCAGGTCAACTGCTTGGAAGGCAGCTATGCTCACCACTATACCGCAAGACTGTTGGATGTAGGCTGGAAGCCCTGTTGTGTGGTCAGCAAAGAAATTTTGCAATACATTAGCAGCTGGCAGGTGCAGATGAACTGAAACTCTCTTTGTTTGGACCTGGCACTTAAAAAAAATTGCATGAACTTATTGACTTGACCTACCAGGCTCCATATTAAAAAACAAATTTTTAATAATGTAACACGTTTTATACAGACACTTCATATTTGACACATGACGCCGTTCCTGGAAGTCGCGCTGATCAGGTACATCTACCGGTCTCTACAACTCCTCGTTAGTATAGTCGAGGTATAGTATAGTAGTATAGTATAGTATTTTTAGAAGATGGCTCCTTCCCATAATCTGCCCTGCAAGCAGTGTGACAGTCTGTAAATTCCACAAACAACAGTATAGAGGTCATTCGGCATGGCAGTCTGCCTACAGCTCCTTGGTAGGATGGCCTTCATCTGTCTCAAAAGTAAGGGTTTTGTAGCGAATTGCAGCATTTATATTTAAAATGCCTCCACTTGTTTCCGCCGGGTTTTGAACTGAGAACTTTTCACGTATAAAGCGAACATGATAACCACTACACTACGGAAACTTGATTTGTATGTCAGTCCCACCTCTTCTAGGGTACGCTTGTTCAAAAGCAAATTAAACTATAGACTGCCCAGTGTTTTTAACATGGCAAAAGCTGCTAATTTTGTTGGCAGACCAAACATTTTTTTATTACTGTACAGGAAACCTCAATGGTCATTTGTTTTATTTTTGTCCTTTTCTAAAGAGATTGAACCACAAACATCCCTGCAAGTGTACTGACCTGCTCAACAGAAAATCGCATATGAAATTTTTACAAAAACCACCCACAGTTTCCGCCCAGTTTCGAACCTTCGCGTGTGAGGCGAACAGTCTGCCTACAGCTCCTTGGTACGATGGCCTTCAACTGTCTCAAAAGTAAGGATTTGTAGCGAATTGCAGCATTTATATTTAAAATGCCTCCACTTGTTTCCGGCCAGTTTTGAACTGAGGACCTTTCGCGACGGGAGTCGAAAATGGTTAAGCTTAACTTCCCTTAACTTTTCCCATTCATTCTCTATGGTAGTGCTTAACACTACGGATGCAATATACCTTTGGCCACACGTAGACTTCCTGGCGCTGTTCCGCTTTTCCGTGGCGGGGAGTTTAAATAGCATAGTGTCATCTGTCAGTCATTCGCAGTGGAGGAGGGGAGACCCGTTTTACGAACGGAGAGATATTTGTTTACCGACTTGTCAGCAAACTTGTTTTGTTTTGTTGCTGTCTAAACTACCTGCAGACAGATTTTCCCTCAGGTGACCGCATATACATTATTATTCAAATATTTTATAATTTAAATTGCATGTATATTGTCATGTAATCGTATTGTTATCGTGTTGAATGGATTGTGACGATAAGAAACAGTAAACTCCTCGTTGTGAATACAGCTGTTATTTTATAAGAGTATCTTTGTTTGTAAAGGTGAATGTTTCATCCTAATCTCTCACTATGCTTAAAATATATGTTAACAGTGCAGTAAGATGTAATGTGCAGTAGTATGGAGGACCAAACTTGCAATTAAAAATGAATAAACGACTTGATAAAATAAAGATGATTCATTTTAATCAAATGTATTTTTGTATATTTTTCCCCTAATTTATAATTTTTTGCTTTTATATTTTAATGTATTTGTATTATTTTTAATTGTATTTATTTATTATTTTATTTATTTGTTTGTTCCATTTATTCTTATATTTATTTATGCATTCATTTATTTGTATATTTATTTATTCCAATATGTATTTATTTCCAGATTTATTTATTTTAATCTTTATTTATTTTTATTTTTATTTCTTTATTTTTATATCTATTCTTAGATTTTTTTGATGTGCATGATAATTAGGTTGGTTGGTCTTGCTTACCAAATATAAATATTAATTAACAAATAAATAAAAGCAGAAAATAAATTAAGGGAAATAATACAAAAATTAGTTTGATAAAGAATAAATCATATTTATTTTATCAAGTCGTTTATTCCTTTATTTATTTTCCTATTATCAAATTTATCTTTTTATTTGTTTACATGTTTATTTATTAATTTAATTTCTGCGGCTTTGGTCCTCCTATAATGTAATTAATATCAGACACACACATATATTACATTTAAATTACAAACAAATATATATATGTGTACAATTTAATGGTATAATTTAACATTTTTAATTAGTTAACTTGTTAACTTTTTATATATACATATATACATTTTTAAAGCAATTTAAATAATGAATATTAAATAATGCAAATTTAATAAACAGTACGTGCTCTAAGGCTGCATTTATTCAGTTAAGAAACAGTAATATTATGGAATATTATAGCATTGTAAAATAACTCTTTTATATATATCACTGATGCTTTAGTATTAACTGTCTTATTTCATTTTGTTACTGTAAGTATTTAAATGCTTATGCTGAGACACTAATGAATACATTCTGATTTCAGAACAGCATCATGAAGAAAACAGTGTTCTTCCCAGGGAAAGTCAAAGTGTCTTTCAGGAAAGGCCCATCAGGCCATTTACGCCGGGACCCATCAGAAGAGGCAAAAAGAATTAAAGACAACCCTTCACTGCAGGACAAGTCAACACCTCAAAGAGAAGATCTGGTCAAGTTGAACGCCCGTTCTGTTGTGTTACATAGAGGAGGGGATGTCTCTGACAAGCAAGACGTGTTGGGAGAATGCATTCTTCAGTTCGGCAAGTACAAGGGCAAGTCTTTCAAGTGGTTATTAGAGAATGATGGCAGCTATGCTTTGTACCTGTCCGATAAGGTTGAGGAAGAAGAACAGGCTGGGCAGTTCAACCCAGAGGGTCCATGCAAGGATAGCCTCATTTCCTTTCTTGAGTATTCAAGAAGCTTCAAGGAAATTGAAGATCTTAAACAGTATCTGTCTCAAAGGCCAGACGCAGTGCCAGTTTTGACAGAGGATGACAATACTGTTGGATTTGGATCCAGAGCACAAGACACTTGGAGGAAGATTTGGGATACCAGAGCAGACGGATATGCTTTCTTTATAATGAGGCAGGAGTGTGTGCCAGGCAGCAAAATGTACAATTTGCAGCAGTATCTTTTAAAACAGCAGCAAAAACAGATGACCAAAAACACTCCTCCGATGCCCTCACAATCAGTTTCCGCTGCAAGACCACCTGTTCCTTCCATTACTGACTCTGATCAGCCTGGTGAGTTAATAAAATTCATGCAAATTTGCTTATATTTATTCTTAAAGCCTGCCTACCTACTGATGCATTTGTTATATTTTATAGTAATGGAGGAGGATGAAGAACTGGAGAGGATGATGCTGAGTATTTCTCCAACAAAATATCTCACACAGCTGAGTAAGTAAATCAAGTATCGTGTCATGTGTGTTATATATACCCATGTCAAATTCTTATAAAATTGGTATAAAATTGTACATACTGGAGAGAAACCATTCAAATTATAATGCTTAATTTTTAGGATCATCTGCAGCCACAGGATCCACAGTCTTATCTACAACAGGTTACTTTACACATCAGTTTTGGAGGCTTATTCGGTTACATACAGACTTATCTTACATTTCTGTTTTTTAATTATCTTATTTGTTGTTTTGGCACTGTTCTTGCCTGTTCTAAAACACATGTTCTTTTGTTCTAACTACTGTTAAGGTTTGAATATACCAGTGGTGAGGGTGAGTGCACTTCATGAATTGTATGCATGCTATTTAAACTGTTTTTATTTGTTGTGAAAAAGTGGACTGTTTACTTACAGACATTTGAACATTATCAGAATGTGCATTACTAGAATAAATAACAAAATACATAGAATAAAATAATAAATAATGATTAGTCATTTAATGTAGTCAAGACAATCAAATACATATCATGTACATTCAGTGTTTTAATATGTTTTTAATTTCCTCCCTGTGCTTTTCCTTGCAGCTCTGCCGCAGCCTCCATCAACATCAGCTCCTGTGTGTAGGCCTTCTACACAGGGTGAAGGCTTTATACCACCTCAAGCAGCACAATCAGCACCTACACCTGCACCAATGCCGTCTGCACTGACTGAAACCCCTGTTCCCAGTTACTTGAACAAAAAAAGTAAAGACAGTTAAACACACGACCATTAAATGTGTTATACACGCATATATATATATATATATATATATATATATATATATATATATATATATATATGCATTTATTTCCTTTGCTTTGTGTTCCGTGCCGTTCTGCCACAGCCTTCACCACCATCACATGCAGTCTCTAGTTCTCCCAATCCACCAGCTCCTGTGTGTAGACCTTCTTCACAGACTGATGGCTCTGTACCACCTCCTGCAGCACAATCAGCACCTACAGCTCCTTCATCAATGACGTCTGCACAGACGGAAGCACCTGTTACTAGCTACTTGCAAGATATTAGCCACTGGAACTGCTCTCTTCATCAAAGAATTTGGATGAAAACAGAGATGGAGTCCATGGGGCTCTGGCCAGGATCACACCCAGTAAGACACCTAATGAATATGGTCTCCTTGTGGCGCTATCCACCTCAGCCTGAGCTTATAGACACAAACATGGGCCTTCCGTCACCAAAGTACTTCCAGCTCCATCCCTTTTTCATTTGGAAACCTGAGCACAGTATAAATGAAAGGCTTAGAAACAACTACATCCTGCCCTGACTCTACAGCTGTCCAAATCCTCATGTTGTGTCCTCAGGTGTGGGAAGACCCCGAGTGATCCTTGGCACTAGTGGGCAATATTACATCCTTGCTTCACGTCTGTGCTGTAAGGCATGTAAAAAATACTGGTTCGCTGATAAACCTCAGTGGGTGGACATGCTACCACAGCAATTCAGAAACATCTTGCCAACCTTCCTCACTCATAAGAAGGCAATCTGTAAAACTGTGATGGATGAACTGAGGCGCTCTGGAAAATCCCCTAATGACAAGGCCAACCAGCTGTCTGAGTTGCTTCACCTTAAGTTTGAAAGAGCCCACCTTGCATACCTTCTCATTGTGCAGAACGTCAGGGATGCTGAAGCAGGGCTGTATGGCCAGAAAACCATCACAGGAGCATTGAGGAAGGATGACACACCTGCTTCGTTTGGGGGTTACGAAGATACTGATGGGTGGCATGGGGTGTCTGTGTCTGCACATTATCTGGTGGAGTGCCTGCTTCAGGAATATCACCGGCAAGAGGCAGCTCTCACTCAGCTCCTTCAAGGAACTTTTGGACAGGTGTTCAGATCAGATCACACACGCAAAGTTGCTAGAAAAGTGACCCTCTCGTCTGGCACAATGTCATCCTACGCTGTGATGAACGAGAACTGGATGATCCTGTCCTGGGTGATGCTGCAGTCTGAGAGTGAGCAATCCTTGAGGTCAATGTACTGTGGGATGGCCAATCGCTACAGTGCTGCTAGCATACCCAAGGCCAAGTACCAGTGGGTGGAAAGGTAAGAATAATCACATCTCATCACACATCACATCAAGATGTGTAAGCAAAGGTAATGAATACATTAAAATTAAAATGTATTTCCCTTTTATGTACTTAGGGACTGCTGTGCTGCTTTCAGAGTGATGGACCCAGGACCCTATGAGCACCAGCAGTGGGAAGCTTGGAGGACCACTGAAGCTACTGTGGCAGAGGTTACATCAGAAAACCTCAAGAATGTAAATGCCGCTTGCCATAAGTACAATGAGGACATGGTGGTTAAACTAGACTTGTTTCACTGTATGCGGCGATTCACCAGGGAATGTGTTTCGGAGCACCATCCTCTGTATAGCTCGTTCTGCCAGTTCCTCTCTTCTGCCGTAGTAGATCAGAGTGACCTGGAGAAACTGAGGAACGCATACAAGTTCTGTGGAATTGAGCCTGCTAATCCCACAAAGCAGCACATCAGAGCGCACTGCAGGACAAAAGTGCCACATCCTAGAGAGCTGGTCCAAAGAGTGGAAGAAGTACTTCACCATTTCCATCTTGCAAAGGATCCCAACAACATCTTCCTTTTTAAACCCTCGATGCTAAAATTGTGGTACAACTGAATCATGTCAAGGGTGAAGGAGCTGCTGTGCCCATCTGGATCCCTGTCAGAGGCACTTCACAGCAAGAGGGGTTTCATTTCCAACAGGCTCAGTGAGTAACGGGTAATCGCGTCTCTCCTGAGCTGTTCCAGGCGCAGGGTATGACTGGTGTCGCACGCTGGAATTATCAGCCGCTGGTGGACCTGAAGCAGCCTGGGCTTGTCTTACCTGGAGTGTTTGACCCTGTTTTGATGATGGAGTTAAACAGGGCATCTATAAGAGTGACTGGGTAACCCAAATATCCAGCCTTCCACATCTCCAGCTGGGACACAAGAGAGAGGTTTGGCCTACAATATGTGGAGCCAGGCTGTCGACCTGTGCCTCTTGACTTTGACAAACACAAAAGCAGGAAGACAGACCTAGGGATGCAAGAAGAGTCTTCATCTGGCACTGATTTCTCCTTTCCATCTCAGGTAAGCCTTTAAAGTTCTTTGATAACAAACATTTTATTGAAAAACAAATACTTAATAATTCTCGCTCGCATATAACACTAATTTTGCTGAATTTCAGAAATGCTTAGAGGATTCCTCTTCTGCTGAGACCCCTCTTGCTCCTGAACCAGAGGCCACCCCCCAGACTCTCATTTTCAATGTTTTTCTACTCCGAGTGCTGTGACAGTGAAGGAACAAACATCTGAGGAGTTTCTTTTAGATGCAGGTAATTATATTATTCATACAGGCACCAATGTGTGTAATCTGTTTGCCTAATCTATGCACACAAAACAAATACTTCGTTTAATAATTTTGTGAATCTCTTTTAGAACTGCCAAGCACACCACCACTGCCTTTAGCTGCTTCTCCCTGTGCTGCTCGGACTGGACCCATTAAGACAGGCGGTCGAGTCTTTGTGTTGGACCATAACAGATGGACAGATCCAATGAGAAATGCCATTGATGGTTTGCTGGCCAAGCACCATGGGAGCAAGGACCTCCTGACAAAGGTGGATGGTGAATATGCTGCTATGGTACAGAGTGCCTGCACTGACCCAAGCAGCCTTTTGCACTCAACCACAAAGCAGCACATGAGCAGGTACATAAAAAACCTTGCTAAAAAAAAGAACACTAATGCTTCACTCAACACCAGCCCAGAAAAGCTCCTGGAGACACAGCAGTTATGGCAGCTTCTTCACTCAGGCAGTGAAACCATCAGTGTCCCAGTGACAGTACTGCCACCTGCCCCAGTCAATCCTCCCGCAAAGAGTGTTCCTGAGACTGTCTTTCTGGACCAGGCAGCGCTTGAGAAGATGGTGAAGGACATCATAGAGAAGCAGCAGGCAGTTCAGCAGCAACAACAACAGCATATGCTGCAAAAAAAGCACACTAGATCCTGTTTAGCCTGTGGTCAGCCTAATTCTCGATACATGGGTGATGGCACCTCAATACATTTCTTTTATCAAGGTGGTGATGTTAAATACTTCTACTGCTCCAAGAAAGTTTTTGACACATATTCCGCAGAGGGCCTGACCAACTTCAGAATGCCCTTTGAAGACTTTGCAGAGACTCCTTTTTTTCAGCGAGAACTGGAGTCCTCGAAGCAGAGAGGGGCAGAAAATAGGAGGGTGATTGAGGAGAGAAGCAAGAGAAAGTCAGTAATGGAGCATCCTACTGGTCGTCTGTGCAGATTCTGCCACCTACCACTGAAACAAGGACCCAACAGTCCTCATATTCACACTGGTTTCCCTGGAGTGGCAGGCAAATACATTTACTGTCCTGCTAAAGTGTTTTCCCTTTATCAGGCTAAGGGAATGAAATTTCATGGAAAGACTTTCAGCAGTCTCCATTCTATGAGGCTGAGAAGCAGAGGTGGATTGAGGAAAAGAAAAAATGACTTCACTGACAAATGACATGCCCAGACCTCAAATACTGTTTATAGCTCAAAGACATTCCTTGCACAATCTTATGCATATATGTATATACATATTATTGCACTTTTAATGTATATATATATATAATTTTTTTAAATATTTAATTTATTTCCATTTGTTCATTAAAATACCAAAAGTATTGTATTTTATTGTATTGGATTGTGTTTTAGTGTTTTTTTAAGTTCATTTATTGACTTGCATTATTTTATCTTGCTCAGATTTGAAAAACACTAAATGTTAAGCACTGGTACTATTATACTCTGTACATAATTGTTTAATTTAAAATACTTTTTTTCTTGTTTTTTCCTGTTCTCCTCAACTTTAGATATTATTATTGCTGTTGTATAATCTATAATCTATCATTTTAAATTGTTACATTTATTTCCATTGTTAATTAAAATCAAACAATTGTGTCCTTGTTTGCATTGTACTTTAGTGTTTTTAAAGTAAATTTTATTGACTTGCATTATTTTATCTTGCTCAGATGTGTAAACACTAAATGTTAATAACTGTTGTCATTAAACACTACATAATTATTTGATTTAAAAAATCTTGTTTTTTTCCTATGTTCTCCACAGCTTTATATTTTATTATTTTTATTATTAATGTTATTGTTGTTTAATCCAGGGGTTTTCAAACTGTGGGTCGAGACCCATTTGTGGGTCGCAGATTGGGAAGAGGTGGGTCGCGCAGTCACTATTGCAGCGAAATTTACCCGCAGCGTTCTCCTTTTTCCAAAGCGGGCGGTTGCGCTCCGGAGGCGTCTGTCGTTGCTTAGCGCAACCATCAGCTGCTCTCCGTTACAGCAAGGAAAACGCTTGCGGCATTCTGAAAAGTTGAGAAGTTTTTATCTCGATGTGGCGCGGACGCGCTTGGAAAAAACGAGCGCGTCGCACCGCGAGCTTCCATTATGAGCGCGCATACCGCGCACCTACATTTGAATACGCGATATGTGAACAGGCCCTTAATCTGTCGTCTGTTCAACACAGCGCTGTTGACTTTCAGATATGGTCTTCGTAAGAGTGCGTTGTTTGCATTCCCTCGCATGCATTTTGCTACCTACCAACACAAGGAAATTTTATATGTAAAACGTATTTCACATGTAGCTACACACACGAGGACGAAAGTGTTTTCTGCGCTGAACAACGTGGTGAGTTTAACAACACTTTTAGCAGAAATATTAGTATTGAAATTCTAGGTCATGGGCCTACTGTCAAATTAAATAATTTAGAAAATAAAATTATTTGTTGTTATATCAAAACTTTCTTCACTTTATTTCAACAGCCATTAGGCTGCTATTTTAATTCTACATTATTTTGATAATGTACCATAAGTTTGTATTGCAGTTAAACTTGTATGTCTTTCATACTATGACAAGGAGAAAACTGCTCTGAAGAGATCTAACGCCTTCCACCCCACCCCACATTCATGCTTTTTAAAAATCATTTTGGTGGGTCTTGAGATAGATTATTCTTGTCTAGGTGGGTCCTGGAATGGAAAAGTTTGGGAACCCCTGGTTTAATCTATAAGTATTTAATACATTACCTTTTTCAGTTTTACATAATAATATGTATATTTTTGTACTATAAATAAAACGAGAAACTTACTATTTGGTGTTTACTGGTTATATTTCATATATATATTGGATTTCTGTACATAGTGAAACAAATATAATGTAAATATCTCAATGTAAAATGTAAAGGTCTAAAACATTATCAAAATGTTCTTTACAATTATTCACATTCAAATATTTTCTATATTAAAGAAAACTAAACCCTATTATAATGTAAATGTTTATTAAGGTAGTTGCACATTTTGTACATTCTACACAATAACAAATCTTACACGTTTTATTCTATTTTTGTGCACAAAGTTAGTTTATTATATGTAAATCGTACTTAACATGAGTTTCTAATCATTTTTTAATCTAGATACACTTTATGGTAGTTGTGGTCGAGACGAGACTCGAACCTGTAATTTCGTGTATTTTTTCAGGCCCGCCTCCCTGGAATTTCCTGCGTTCTTATTGGCTAGCAACGCTCTACACCTACATGCGACTGGCCCTCCCTGGGATTTCCTGCGTTCTTATTGGCTAGCAACGCTCTACACCTACATGCGACTGGCCCCCGCGTGGAAGGCAGCTATGCTCACCACTATTGAAGACTGTTGGATGTAGACTGGAAGCCCTGTTCTGCGGTCAGCAAGAATTTTCGCAATACATTAGCAGCTGGCAGGTGCAGATGGACTGAAACTCTCTTTGTTTGGACCTGGCACTTAAAAAAATTGCATGAACTTATTGACCTGACCTACCAGGCACCATATTAAAAAACAAGGTCTCTAATTTAATAATGTAACACGTTTTATACAGACACTTCATATTTAAACGGTATTAGATTATTTTTTGCATTCACTGGCTTCTGTGAAGCGTTGAGCTAAAATGACGCATGACGCCGTTCCTGCAAGCCGCGCTGATCGGATACAACTACCTGTCTCTGCAACTCCTTGTTAGTATAGTGGAATGTATCTCCGCCTGTCACGCGGAGACTGGGGTTCGATTCCCCGACGGGGAGATCCAGTCCTTTACTGCTGCCAAAAGACCTTAACAAATGTTTTGCTCCAGCAAACAAGTTGCAGGAGAAGTTGGCAAGGGGCCTCGGACGACTGTTTTAAAAACAGCTTGAGAAAAATGCAATGCGTTGGCCGGGAATCGAACGCATACAGCAAGAATGGACAGACCCAGGAATCAAACCCATAGCAAGAATGCTCGTAATCAAGGTCTTTAATTTACAAATGTGATGCGTTGGCCGGGAATCGAACCCCGGTCAACTGCTTGGAAGGCAGCTATGCTCCCCACTATACCACCAACGCAAGACTGTTGGATGTAGACTGGAAGCCCTGTTCTGCGGTCAGCAAGAATTTTCGCAATACATTATCAGCTGGCAGGTGCAGATGAACTGAAACTCTCTTTGTTTGGACCTGGCACTTAAAAAAATTGCATGAACTTATTGACCTGACCTACCAGGCACTGTAGTGATCTTTTTCTTTGTAGAAAAGTTAGAAGCTCAGACCAGGAGACAATGGAAGTTTTCCTAGCAGAAGTTCTTTATTGCTTGTCGGTAGCTGCAGTCATTCCAACATCGTCTAACTAAGGGAACTTTACATTGTAGTTTATATACATTTCAAGGGGGAGGGATTACATTGTGAGGAACAAAGCATTAAATGAGCTGAAACATGAGAACAGAACGGTGCAGGACTTCTCGCACTGAGATAAGAACTCCAAGACAAATGGTCTCAGTAATAAAATGGCAGGATTTCAAACTTGCGCACCATATTAAAAAACAAGGTCTCTAATTTAATAATGTAACACGTTTTATACAGACACTTCATATTTAAACGGTATTAGATTATTTTTTGCATTCACTGGCTTCTGTGAAGCGTTGAGCTAAAATGACGCATGACGCCGTTCCTGCAAGCCGCGCTGATCGGATACAACTACCTGTCTCTGCAACTCCTTGTTAGTATAGTGGAAAGTATCTCCGCCTGTCACGCGGAGACTGGGGTTCGATTCCCTGACGGGGAGATTCAGTCCTTTACTGCTGCCAAAAGACCTTAACAAATGTTTTGCTCCAGCAAACAAGTTACAGGGAAGTTGGCAAGGGGCCCGGACGACTGTTTTAAAGACAGCTTGAGAAAAATGCAATGCGTTGGCCGGGAATCGAACCCATACAGCAAGAATGGACAGACCCAGGAATCTAACCCATAGCAAGAATGCTCGTAATCAAGATCTTTAATTTACAAATGTGATGCGTTGGCCGGGAATCGAACCCGGTCACCTGCTTGGAAGGCAGCTATGCTCACCACTATACCACCAACGCAGGCCTTTGAACGTAGACTGGAAGCCCGGTTGTGCGGTCAGCAAGAATTTTCGCAATACATTAGCAGCTGGCAGGTGCAGATGAACTGAAACTCTCTTTGTTTGGACCTGGCACTTAAAAAAATTGCATGAACTTATTGACCTGACCTACCAGGCACTGTAGTGATCTTTTTCTTTGTAGAAAAGTTAGAAGCTCAGACCAGGAGACAGTGGAAGTTTTCCAAGCAGAAGTTCTTTATTGTTTGTCGGTAGCTGCAGTCATTCCAACATCGTCTAACTAAGGGAACTTTACATTGTAGTTTATATACATTTCAAGGGGGAGGGATTACATTGTGAGGAACAAAGCATGTAAATGAGCTGAAACATGAGAACAGAACAGTGCAGGACTTCTCGCACTGAGATAAGAACTCCAAGACAAATGGTCTCAGTAATAAAATAGCAGGTGTTCAAACTTGCTCAGCATGACTCTTCACCCGGTAAAACAATGAGAACAGGAAAAGCCTAGCCTTCTCGCACTTAGATGGGACAGTCAGGAATATCCTGCTGGGAACCCCTACCGTTTGCAGAGATTTCCTGGTCTCATCATTTATAAACTTTCTCAATATAAAATACTATTGTATTGGAAATCTAAAGTAAACATTTAAATAAAATTTGTAATCCTACAACACCATATTAAAAAACAAGGTCTCTAATTTAATAATGTAACACGTTTTATACAGACACTTCATATTTAAACGGTATTAGATTATTTTTTTTATTCACTGGCTTCTGTGAAGCGTTGAGCTAAAATGACGCATGACGCCGTTCCTGGAAGCCGCGCTGATCGGATACAACTACCTGTCTCTGCAACTCCTCGTTAGTATAGTGGAAACTATCTCCGCCTGTCACGCGGAAGACCGGGGTTCGATTCCCCGACGGGGAGATCCAGTCCTTTACTGCTGCCAAAAGACCTTAACAAATGTTTTGCTCCAGCAAACAAGTTACAGGAGAAGTTGGCAAGGGGCCACCAACGACTGTTTTAAAGACAGCTTGAGAAAAATCCAATGCGTTGGCCGGGAATCGAACGCATACAGCAAGAATGGACAGACCCAGGAATCGAACCCATAGCAAGAATGCTCGTAATCAAGGTCTTTAATTTACAAATGTGATGCGTTGCCCGGGAATCGAACCCGGCTCAACTGCTTGGAAGGCAGCTATGCTCACCACTATACCACCAACACAAGACTGTTGGATGTAGACTGGAAGCCCTCTTCTGCGGTCAGCAAGAATGTTCGCAATATATTAGCAGCTGGCAGGTGCAGATGAATTGAAACTCTCTTTGTTTGGACCTGGCACTTAAAAAAATTGCATGAACTTATTGACCTGACCTACCAGGCACCATATTAAAAAAAAGGGTCTCTAATTTAATAATGTAACACGTTTTATACAGACACTTCATATTTAAACGGTATTAGATTCTTTTTTGGATTCACAGGCTTCTGTGAAGCGTTGAGCTAAAATGACGCATGACGCCGTTCCTGGAAGCCGCGCTTATCGGATACAACTACCTGTCTCTGCAACTTCTCGTTAGTATAGTGGAAAGTATCTCCGCCTGTCACGCGGAAGACCGGGGTTCGATTCCCCGACGGGGAGATCCAGTCCTTTACTGCTGCCAAAAGACCTTAACAAATGTTTTGCTCCAGCAAACAAGTTACAGGAGAAGTTGGCAAGGGGCCACCGACGACTGTTTTAAAGACAGCTTGAGAAAAATGCAATGCGTTGGCCGGGAATCCAACGCATACAGCAAGAATGGACAGACCCAGGAATCTAACCCATAGCAAGAATGCTCGTAGTCAAGGTCTTTAATTTACAAATGTGATGCGTTGGCCGGGAATCGAACCCAGGTCAACTTCTTGGAAGGCAGCTATGCTCCCCACTATACCACCAACGCAAGACTGTTGGACGTAGACTGGAAGCCCTGTTCTGCGGTCAGCAATAATTTTTGCAATACTTTAGCAGCTGGCAGGTGCAGATGAACTGAAACTCTCTTTGTTTGGACCTGGCACTTAAAAAAATTGCATGAACTTATTGACCTGACCTACTAGGCACCATATAAAAAAAAAGGGTCTCTAATTTAATAATGTAACACGTTTTATACAGACACTTCATATTTAAACGGTATTAGATTATTTTTTGGATTCACTGGCTTCTGTGAAGCGTTGAGCTAAAATGACGCATGACGCCGTTCCTGGAAGCCGGGCTGATCGGATACAACTACCTGTCTCTGCAACTCTTCGTTAGTATAGTGGAAAGTATCTCCGCCTGTCACGCGGAAGACCGGGGTTCGATTCCCCGACGGGGAGATCCAGTCCTTTACTGCTGCCAAAAGACCTTAACAAATGTTTTGCTCCAGCAAACAAGTTACAGGGAAGTTGGCAAGGGGCCACCGACGACTGTTTTAAAGACAGCTTGAGAAAAATGCAATGCGTTGGCCGGGAATCGAACGCATACAGCAAGAATGGACAGACCCAGGAATCGAACCCATAGCAAGAATGCTCGTAATCAAGGTCTTTAATTTACAAATGTGATGCGTTGACCGGGAATCGAACCCGGGTCAACTGCTTGGAAGGCAGCTATGCTCACCACTATACCACCAACACAAGACTGTTGGATGTAGACTGGAAGCCCTCTTCTGCGGTCAGCAAGAATGTTCGCAATATATTAGCAGCTGGCAGGTGCAGATGAATTGAAACTCTCTTTGTTTGGACCTGGCACTTAAAAAAATTGCATGAACTTATTGACCTGACCTACCAGGCACCATATTAAAAAAAGGGTCTCTAATTTAATAATGTAACACGTTTTATACAGACACTTCATATTTAAACGGTATTAGATAATTTTTTTGGATTCACTGGCTTCTGTGAAGCGTTGAGCTAAAATGACGCATGACGCCGTTCCTGCAAGCCGTGCTGATCGGATACAACTACCTGTCTCTGCAACTCCTTGTTAGTATAGTGGAAAGTATCTCCGCCTGTCACGCGGAGACTGGGGTTCGATTCCCCGACGGGGAGATTCAGTCCTTTACTGCTGCCAAAAGACCTTAACAAATGTTTTGCTCCAGCAAACAAGTTACAGGGAAGTTGGCAAGGGGCCCGGACGACTGTTTTAAAGACAGCTTGAGAAAAATGCAATGCGTTGGCCGGGAATCCAACCCATACAGCAAGAATGGACAGACCCAGGAATCGAACCCATAGCAAGAATGCTCGTAATCAAGGTCTTTAATTTACAAATGTGATGCGTTGGCCGGGAATCGAACCCGGTCAGCTGCTTGGAAGGCAGCTATGCTCACCACAATACCACCAACACAGGCCTTTGAATGTAGACTGGAAGCCCGGTTGTGCGGTCAGCAAGAATTTTCGCAATACATTATCAGCTGGCAGGTGCAGATGAACTGAAACTCTCTTTGTTTGGACCTGGCACTTAAAAAAATTGCATGAACTTATTGACCTGACCTACCAGGCACTGTAGTGATCTTTTTCTTTGTAGAAAAGTTAGAAGCTCAGACCAGGAGACAGTGGAAGTTTTCCAAGCAGAAGTTCTTTATTGCTTGTCGGTAGCTGCAGTCATTCCAACATCGTCTAACTAAGGGAACTTTACATTGTAGTTTATATACATTTCAAGGGGGAGGGATTACATTGTGAGGAACAAAGCATTAAATGAGCTGAAACATGAGAACAGAACGGTGCAGGACTTCTCGCACTGAGATAAGAACTCCAAGACAAATGGTCTCAGTAATAAAATGGCAGGATTTCAAACTTGCTCAGCATGCCTCTTCACCCGGTAAAACAATGAGAACAGGAAAAGCCTAGCCTTCTCGTACTGAGATGGGACAGTCAGGAATATCCTGCTGGGAACCCCTACCATTTGCAGAGATTTCCTGGTCTCATCATTTATAAACTTTCTCAATATAAAATACTATTGTATTGGAAATCTAAATTAAACATTTAAATAAAATTTGTAATCCTACAGCACCATATTTATAAACAAGGTCTCTAATTTAATAATGTAACACGTTTTATACAGACACTTCATATTTAAACGGTATTAGATTATTTTTTGGATTCACTGGCTTCTGTGAAGCGTTGAGCTAAAATGACGCATGACGCCGTTCCTGGAAGCCGCGCTGATCGGATACAACTACCTGTCTCTGCAACTTCTCGTTAGTATAGTGGAAAGCATCTCCGCCTGTCACGCGGAAGACCGGGGTTCGATTCCCCGACGGGGAGATCCAGTCCTTTACTGCTGCCAAAAGACCTTAACAAATGTTTTGCTCCAGCAAACAAGTTACAGGAGAAGTTGGCAAGGGGCCACCGACAACTGTTTTAAAGACAGCTTGAGAAAAATGCAATGCGTTGGCCGGGAATCGAACGCATACAGCAAGAATGGACAGACCCAGGAATCTAACCCATAGCAAGAATGCTCGTAGTCAAGGTCTTTAATTTACAAATGTGATGCGTTGGCAGGGAATCGAACCCGGCTCAACTGCTTGGAAGGCAGCTATGCTCACCACTATACCACCAACACAAGACTGTTGGATGCAGACTGGAAGCCCTCTTCTTCGGTCAGCAAGAATGTTCGCAATATATTAGCAGCTGGCAGGTGCAGATGAATTGAAACTCTCTTTGTTTGGACCTGGCACTTAAAAAAATTGCATGAACTTATTGACCTGACCTACCAGGCACCATATTAAAAAAAAGTGTCTCTAATTTAATAATGTAACACGTTTTATACAGACACTTCATATTTAAACGGTATTAGATTATTTTTTGGATTCACTGGCTTCTGTGAAGCGTTGAGCTAAAATGACGCATGACGCCGTTCCTGGAAGCCGGGCTGATCGGATATAACTACCTGTCTCTGCAACTCCTCGTTAGTATAGTGGAAAGTATCTCCGCCTGTCACGCGGAAGACCGGGGTTCGATTCCCCGGCGGGGAGATCCAGTCCTTTACTGCTGCCAAAAGACCTTAACAAATGTTTTGCTCCAGCAAACAAGTTACAGGAGAAGTTGGCAAGGGGCCACCGACGACTGTTTTAAAGACAGCTTGAGAAAAATGCAATGCGTTGGCCGGGAATCGAACGCATACAGCAAGAATGGACAGACCCAGGAATCGAACCCATAGCAAGAATGCTCGTAATCAAGGTCTTTAATTTACAAATGTGATGCGTTGGCCGGGAATCGAACCCGGGTCAACTGCTTGGAAGGCAGCTATGCTCACCACTATACCACCAACACAAGTCTGTTGGATGTAGACTGGAAGCCCTCTTCTGCGGTCAGCAAGAATGTTCGCAATATATTAGCAGCTGGCAGGTGCAGATGAATTGAAACTCTCTTTGTTTGGACCTGGCACTTAAAAAAATTGCATGAACTTATTGACCTGACCTACCAGGCACCATATTAAAAAAAAGGGTCTCTAATTTAATAATGTAACACGTTTTATACAGACACTTCATATTTAAACGGTATTAGATTATTTTTTGGATTCACTGGCTTCTGTGAAGCGTTGAGCTAAAATGACGCATGACGCCGTTCCTGGAAGCCGCGCTGATCGGATACAACTACCTGTCTCTGCAACTCCTCGTTAGTATAGTGGAAAGTGTCTCCGCCTGTCACGCGGAAGACCGGGGTTCGATTCCCCGACGGGGAGATCCAGTCCTTTACTGCTGCCAAAAGACCTTAACAAATGTTTTGCTCCAGCAAACAATTACAGGAGAAGTTGGCAAGGGGCCGCCAACGACTGTTTTAAAGACAGCTTGAGAAAAATGCAATGCGTTGGCCGGGAATCGAACGCATACAGCAAGAATGGACAGACCCAGGAATCAAACCCATAGCAAGAATGCTCGTAATCAAGGTCTTTAATTTACAAATGTTATGCGTTGGCCGGGAATCGAACCCGGCTCAACTGCTTGGAAGGCAGCTATGCTCACCACTATACCACCAACACAAGACTGTTGGATGTAGACTGGAAGCCCTCTTCTGCGGTCAGCAAGAATGTTCGCAATATATTAGCAGCTGGCAGGTGCAGATGAATTGAAACTCTCTTTGTTTGGACCTGGCACTTAAAAAAATTGCATGAACTTATTGACCTGACCTACCAGGCACCATATTAAAAAAAAGGGTCTCTAATTTAATAATGTAACACGTTTTATACAGACACTTCATATTTAAACGGTATTAGATTATTTTTTGGATTCACTGGCTTCTGTGAAGCGTTGAGCTAAAATGACGCATGACGCCGTTCCTGGAAGCCGCGCTGATCGGATACAACTACCTGTCTCTGCAACTCTTCGTTAGTATAGTGGAAAGTATCTCCGCCTGTCACGCGGAAGACCGGGGTTCGATTCCCCGACGGGGAGATCCAGTCCTTTACTGCTGCCAAAAGACCTTAACAAATGTTTTGCTCCAGCAAACAAGTTACAGGAGAAGTTGGCAAGGGGCCACCGACGACTGTTTTAAAGACAGCTTGAGAAAAATGCAATGCGTTGGCCGGGAATCGAACGCATACAGCAAGAATGGACAGACCCAGGAATCTAACCCATAGCAAGAATGCTCGTAATCAAGGTCTTTAATTTACAAATGTGATGCGTTGACCGGGAATCGAACCCGGTCACCTGCTTGGAAGGCAGCTATGCTCACCACAATACCACCAACACAGGCCTTTGAACGTAGACTGGAAGCCCGGTTGTGCGGTCAGCAATAATTTTTGCAATACTTTAGCAGCTGGCAGGTGCAGATGAATTGAAACTCTCTTTGTTTGGACCTGGCACTTAAAAAAATTGCATGAACTTATTGACCTGACCTACCAGGCACCATATTAAAAAAAGGGTCTCTAATTTAATAATGTAACACGTTTTATACAGACACTTCATATTTAAACGGTATTAGATAATTTTTTTGGATTCACTGGCTTCTGTGAAGCGTTGAGCTAAAATGACGCATGACGCCGTTCCTGCAAGCCGTGCTGATCGGATACAACTACCTGTCTCTGCAACTCCTTGTTAGTATAGTGGAAAGTATCTCCGCCTGTCACGCGGAGACTGGGGTTCGATTCCCCGACGGGGAGATTCAGTCCTTTACTGCTGCCAAAAGACCTTAACAAATGTTTTGCTCCAGCAAACAAGTTACAGGGAAGTTGGCAAGGGGCCCGGACGACTGTTTTAAAGACAGCTTGAGAAAAATGCAATGCGTTGGCCGGGAATCGAACCCATACAGCAAGAATGGACAGACCCAGGAATCGAACCCATAGCAAGAATGCTCGTAATCAAGGTCTTTAATTTACAAATGTGATGCGTTGGCCGGGAATCGAACCCGGTCACCTGCTTGGAAGGCAGCTATGCTCACCACAATACCACCAACACAGGCCTTTGAATGTAGACTGGAAGCCCGGTTGTGCGGTCAGCAAGAATTTTCGCAATACATTATCAGCTGGCAGGTGCAGATGAACTGAAACTCTCTTTGTTTGGACCTGGCACTTAAAAAAATTGCATGAACTTATTGACCTGACCTACCAGGCACTGTAGTGATCTTTTTCTTTGTAGAAAAGTTAGAAGCTCAGACCAGGAGACAGTGGAAGTTTTCCAAGCAGAAGTTCTTTATTGCTTGTCGGTAGCTGCAGTCATTCCAACATCGTCTAACTAAGGGAACTTTACATTGTAGTTTATATACATTTCAAGGGGGAGGGATTACATTGTGAGGAACAAAGCATTAAATGAGCTGAAACATGAGAACAGAACGGTGCAGGACTTCTCGCACTGAGATAAGAACTCCAAGACAAATGGTCTCAGTAATAAAATGGCAGGATTTCAAACTTGCTCAGCATGCCTCTTCACCCGGTAAAACAATGAGAACAGGAAAAGCCTAGCCTTCTCGTACTGAGATGGGACAGTCAGGAATATCCTGCTGGGAACCCCTACCATTTGCAGAGATTTCCTGGTCTCATCATTTATAAACTTTCTCAATATAAAATACTATTGTATTGGAAATCTAAATTAAACATTTAAATAAAATTTGTAATCCTACAGCACCATATTTATAAACAAGGTCTCTAATTTAATAATGTAACACGTTTTATACAGACACTTCATATTTAAACGGTATTAGATTATTTTTTGGATTCACTGGCTTCTGTGAAGCGTTGAGCTAAAATGACGCATGACGCCGTTCCTGGAAGCCGCGCTGATCGGATACAACTACCTGTCTCTGCAACTTCTCGTTAGTATAGTGGAAAGCATCTCCGCCTGTCACGCGGAAGACCGGGGTTAGATTCCCCGACGGGGAGATCCAGTCCTTTACTGCTGCCAAAAGACCTTAACAAATGTTTTGCTCCAGCAAACAAGTTACAGGAGAAGTTGGCAAGGGGCCACCGACGACTGTTTTAAAGACAGCTTGAGAAAAATGCAATGCGTTGGCCGGGAATCGAACGCATACAGCAAGAATGGACAGACCCAGGAATCTAACCCATAGCAAGAATGCTCGTAGTCAAGGTCTTTAATTTACAAATGTGATGCGTTGGCCGGGAATCGAACCCAGGTCAACTGCTTGGAAGGCAGCTATGCTCCCCACTATACCACCAACGCAAGACTGTTGGATGTAGACTGGAAGCCCTGTTCTGCGGTCAGCAATAATTTTTGCAATACTTTAGCAGCTGGCAGGTGCAGATGAACTGAAACTCTCTTTGTTTGGACCCGGCACTTAAAAAAATTGCATGAACTTATTGACCTGACCTACCAGGCACCATATTAAAAAACAAGGTCTCTAATTTAATAATGTAACACGTTTTATACAGACACTTCATATTTAAACGGTATTAGATTATTTTTTGCATTCACTGGCTTCTGTGAAGCGTTGAGCTAAAATGACGCATGACGCCGTTCCTGCAAGCCGCGCTGATCGGATACAACTACCTGTCTCTGCAACTCCTTGTTAGTATAGTGGAAAGTATCTCCGCCTGTCACGCGGAGACTGGGGTTCGATTCCCTGACGGGGAGATTCAGTCCTTTACTGCTGCCAAAAGACCTTAACAAATGTTTTGCTCCAGCAAACAAGTTACAGGGAAGTTGGCAAGGGGCCCGGACGACTGTTTTAAAGACAGCTTGAGAAAAATGCAATGCGTTGGCCGGGAATCGAACCCATACAGCAAGAATGGACAGACCCAGGAATCGAACCCATAGCAAGAATGCTCGTAATCAAGGTCTTTAATTTACAAATGTGATGCGTTGGCCGGGAATCGAACCCGGTCACCTGCTTGGAAGGCAGCTATGCTCACCACAATACCACCAACACAGGCCTTTGAATGTAGACTGGAAGCCCGGTTGTGCGGTCAGCAAGAATTTTCGCAATACATTATCAGCTGGCAGGTGCAGATGAACTGAAACTCTCTTTGTTTGGACCTGGCACTTAAAAAAATTGCATGAACTTATTGACCTGACCTACCAGGCACTGTAGTGATCTTTTTCTTTGTAGAAAAGTTAGAAGCTCAGACCAGGAGACAGTGGAAGTTTTCCAAGCAGAAGTTCTTTATTGCTTGTCGGTAGCTGCAGTCATTCCAACATCGTCTAACTAAGGGAACTTTACATTGTAGTTTATATACATTTCAAGGGGGAGGGATTACATTGTGAGGAACAAAGCATTAAATGAGCTGAAACATGAGAACAGAACGGTGCAGGACTTCTCGCACTGAGATAAGAACTCCAAGACAAATGGTCTCAGTAATAAAATGGCAGGATTTCAAACTTGCTCAGCATGCCTCTTCACCCGGTAAAACAATGAGAACAGGAAAAGCCTAGCCTTCTCGTACTGAGATGGGACAGTCAGGAATATCCTGCTGGGAACCCCTACCATTTGCAGAGATTTCCTGGTCTCATCATTTATAAACTTTCTCAATATAAAATACTATTGTATTGGAAATCTAAATTAAACATTTAAATAAAATTTGTAATCCTACAGCACCATATTTATAAACAAGGTCTCTAATTTAATAATGTAACACGTTTTATACAGACACTTCATATTTAAACGGTATTAGATTATTTTTTGGATTCACTGGCTTCTGTGAAGCGTTGAGCTAAAATGACGCATGACGCCGTTCCTGGAAGCCGCGCTGATCGGATACAACTACCTGTCTCTGCAACTTCTCGTTAGTATAGTGGAAAGCATCTCCGCCTGTCACGCGGAAGACCGGGGTTAGATTCCCCGACGGGGAGATCCAGTCCTTTACTGCTGCCAAAAGACCTTAACAAATGTTTTGCTCCAGCAAACAAGTTACAGGAGAAGTTGGCAAGGGGCCACCGACGACTGTTTTAAAGACAGCTTGAGAAAAATGCAATGCGTTGGCCGGGAATCGAACGCATACAGCAAGAATGGACAGACCCAGGAATCTAACCCATAGCAAGAATGCTCGTAGTCAAGGTCTTTAATTTACAAATGTGATGCGTTGGCCGGGAATCGAACCCAGGTCAACTGCTTGGAAGGCAGCTATGCTCCCCACTATACCACCAACGCAAGACTGTTGGATGTAGACTGGAAGCCCTGTTCTGCGGTCAGCAATAATTTTTGCAATACTTTAGCAGCTGGCAGGTGCAGATGAACTGAAACTCTCTTTGTTTGGACCCGGCACTTAAAAAAATTGCATGAACTTATTGACCTGACCTACCAGGCACCATATTAAAAAACAAGGTCTCTAATTTAATAATGTAACACGTTTTATACAGACACTTCATATTTAAACGGTATTAGATTATTTTTTGCATTCACTGGCTTCTGTGAAGCGTTGAGCTAAAATGACGCATGACGCCGTTCCTGCAAGCCGCGCTGATCGGATACAACTACCTGTCTCTGCAACTCCTTGTTAGTATAGTGGAAAGTATCTCCGCCTGTCACGCGGAGACTGGGGTTCGATTCCCTGACGGGGAGATTCAGTCCTTTACTGCTGCCAAAAGACCTTAACAAATGTTTTGCTCCAGCAAACAAGTTACAGGGAAGTTGGCAAGGGGCCCGGACGACTGTTTTAAAGACAGCTTGAGAAAAATGCAATGCGTTGGCCGGGAATCGAACCCATACAGCAAGAATGGACAGACCCAGGAATCTAACCCATAGCAAGAATGCTCGTAATCAAGATCTTTAATTTACAAATGTGATGCGTTGGCCGGGAATCGAACCCGGTCACCTGCTTGGAAGGCAGCTATGCTCACCACTATACCACCAACGCAGGCCTTTGAACGTAGACTGGAAGCCCGGTTGTGCGGTCAGCAAGAATTTTCGCAATACATTAGCAGCTGGCAGGTGCAGATGAACTGAAACTCTCTTTGTTTGGACCTGGCACTTAAAAAAATTGCATGAACTTATTGACCTGACCTACCAGGCACTGTAGTGATCTTTTTCTTTGTAGAAAAGTTAGAAGCTCAGACCAGGAGACAGTGGAAGTTTTCCAAGCAGAAGTTCTTTATTGTTTGTCGGTAGCTGCAGTCATTCCAACATCGTCTAACTAAGGGAACTTTACATTGTAGTTTATATACATTTCAAGGGGGAGGGATTACATTGTGAGGAACAAAGCATGTAAATGAGCTGAAACATGAGAACAGAACAGTGCAGGACTTCTCGCACTGAGATAAGAACTCCAAGACAAATGGTCTCAGTAATAAAATAGCAGGTGTTCAAACTTGCTCAGCATGACTCTTCACCCGGTAAAACAATGAGAACAGGAAAAGCCTAGCCTTCTCGCACTTAGATGGGACAGTCAGGAATATCCTGCTGGGAACCCCTACCGTTTGCAGAGATTTCCTGGTCTCATCATTTATAAACTTTCTCAATATAAAATACTATTGTATTGGAAATCTAAATTAAACATTTAAATAAAATTTGTAATCCTACAACACCATATTAAAAAACAAGGTCTCTAATTTAATAATGTAACACGTTTTATACAGACACTTCATATTTAAACGGTATTAGATTATTTTTTTGATTCACTGGCTTCTGTGAAGCGTTGAGCTAAAATGACGCATGACGCCGTTCCTGGAAGCCGCGCTGATCGGATACAACTACCTGTCTCTGCAACTCCTCGTTAGTATAGTGGAAAGTATCTCCGCCTGTCACGCTGAAGACCGGGGTTCGATTCCCCGACGGGGAGATCCAGTCCTTTACTGCTGCCAAAAGACCTTAACAAATGTTTTGCTCCAGCAAACAAGTTACAGGAGAAGTTGGCAAGGGGCCACCAACGACTGTTTTAAAGACAGCTTGAGAAAAATCCAATGCGTTGGCCGGGAATCGAACGCATACAGCAAGAATGGACAGACCCAGGAATCGAACCCATAGCAAGAATGCTCGTAATCAAGGTCTTTAATTTACAAATGTGATGCGTTGCCCGGGAATCGAACCCGGCTCAACTGCTTGGAAGGCAGCTATGCTCACCACTATACCACCAACACAAGACTGTTGGATGTAGACTGGAAGCCCTCTTCTGCGGTCAGCAAGAATGTTCGCAATATATTAGCAGCTGGCAGGTGCAGATGAATTGAAACTCTCTTTGTTTGGACCTGGCACTTAAAAAAATTGCATGAACTTATTGACCTGACCTACCAGGCACCATATTAAAAAAAAGGGTCTCTAATTTAATAATGTAACACGTTTTATACAGACACTTCATATTTAAACGGTATTAGATTCTTTTTTGGATTCACAGGCTTCTGTGAAGCGTTGAGCTAAAATGACGCATGACGCCGTTCCTGGAAGCCGCGCTTATCAGGTACAACTACCTGTCTCTGCAACTTCTCGTTAGTATAGTGGAAAGTATCTCCGCCTGTCACGCGGAAGACCGGGGTTCGATTCCCCGACGGGGAGATCCAGTCCTTTACTGCTGCCAAAAGACCTTAACAAATGTTTTGCTCCAGCAAACAAGTTACAGGAGAAGTTGGCAAGGGGCCACCGACGACTGTTTTAAAGACAGCTTGAGAAAAATGCAATGCGTTGGCCGGGAATCCAACGCATACAGCAAGAATGGACAGACCCAGGAATCTAACCCATAGCAAGAATGCTCGTAGTCAAGGTCTTTAATTTACAAATGTGATGCGTTGGCCGGGAATCGAACCCAGGTCAACTTCTTGGAAGGCAGCTATGCTCCCCACTATACCACCAACGCAAGACTGTTGGACGTAGACTGGAAGCCCTGTTCTGTGGTCAGCAATAATTTTTGCAATACTTTAGCAGCTGGCAGGTGCAGATGAACTGAAACTCTCTTTGTTTGGACCTGGCACTTAAAAAAATTGCATGAACTTATTGACCTGACCTACTAGGCACCATATTAAAAAAAAGGGTCTCTAATTTAATAATGTAACACGTTTTATACAGACACTTCATATTTAAACGGTATTAGATTATTTTTTGGATTCACTGGCTTCTGTGAAGCGTTGAGCTAAAATGACGCATGACGCTGTTCCTGGAAGCCGCGCTGATCGGATACAACTACCTGTCTCTCCAACTCCTCGTTAGTATAGTGGAAAGTATCTCCGCCTGTCACGCGGAAGACCGGGGTTCGATTCCCCGACGGGGAGATCCAGTCCTTTACTGCTGCCAAAAGACCTTAACAAATGTTTTGCTCCAGCAAACAAGTTACAGGAGAAGTTGGCAAGGGGCCACCGACGACTGTTTTAAAGACAGCTTGAGAAAAATGCAATGCGTTGGCCGGGAATCGAACGCATACAGCAAGAATGGACAGACCCAGGAATCGAACCCATAGCAAGAATGCTCGTAATCAAGGTCTTTAATTTACAAATGTGATGCGTTGGCAGGGAATCGAACCCGGCTCAACTGCTTGGAAGGCAGCTATGCTCACCACTATACCACCAACACAAGACTGTTGGATGCAGACTGGAAGCCCTCTTCTTCGGTCAGCAAGAATGTTCGCAATATATTAGCAGCTGGCAGGTGCAGATGAATTGAAACTCTCTTTGTTTGGACCTGGCACTTAAAAAAATTGCATGAACTTATTGACCTGACCTACCAGGCACCATATTAAAAAAAAGTGTCTCTAATTTAATAATGTAACACGTTTTATACAGACACTTCATATTTAAACGGTATTAGATTATTTTTTGGATTCACTGGCTTCTGTGAAGCGTTGAGCTAAAATGACGCATGACGCCGTTCCTGGAAGCCGGGCTGATCGGATATAACTACCTGTCTCTGCAACTCCTCGTTAGTATAGTGGAAAGTATCTCCGCCTGTCACGCGGAAGACCGGGGTTCGATTCCCCGACGGGGAGATCCAGTCCTTTACTGCTGCCAAAAGACCTTAACAAATGTTTTGCTCCAGCAAACAAGTTACAGGAGAAGTTGGCAAGGGGCCACCGACGACTGTTTTAAAGACAGCTTGAGAAAAATGCAATGCGTTGGCCGGGAATCGAACGCATACAGCAAGAATGGACAGACCCAGGAATCGAACCCATAGCAAGAATGCTCGTAATCAAGGTCTTTAATTTACAAATGTGATGCGTTGGCCGGGAATCGAACCCGGGTCAACTGCTTGGAAGGCAGCTATGCTCACCACTATACCACCAACACAAGTCTGTTGGATGTAGACTGGAAGCCCTCTTCTGCGGTCAGCAAGAATGTTCGCAATATATTAGCAGCTGGCAGGTGCAGATGAATTGAAACTCTCTTTGTTTGGACCTGGCACTTAAAAAAATTGCATGAACTTATTGACCTGACCTACCAGGCACCATATTAAAAAAAAGTGTCTCTAATTTAATAATGTAACACGTTTTATACAGACACTTCATATTTAAACGGTATTAGATTATTTTTTGGATTCACTGGCTTCTGTGAAGCGTTGAGCTAGAATGACGCATGACGCCGTTCCTGGAAGCCGCGCTGATCGGATACAACTACCTGTCTCTGCAACTCCTCGTTAGTATAGTGGAAAGTGTCTCCGCCTGTCACGCGGAAGACCGGGGTTCGATTCCCCGACGGGGAGATCCAGTCCTTTACTGCTGCCAAAAGACCTTAACAAATGTTTTGCTCCAGCAAACAATTACAGGAGAAGTTGGCAAGGGGCCGCCAACGACTGTTTTAAAGACAGCTTGAGAAAAATGCAATGCGTTGGCCGGGAATCGAACGCATACAGCAAGAATGGACAGACCCAGGAATCGAACCCATAGCAAGAATGCTCGTAATCAAGGTCTTTAATTTACAAATGTTATGCGTTGGCCGGGAATCGTACCCGGCTCAACTGCTTGGAAGGCAGCTATGCTCACCACTATACCACCAACACAAGACTGTTGGATGTAGACTGGAAGCCCTCTTCTGCGGTCAGCAAGAATGTTCGCAATATATTAGCAGCTGGCAGGTGCAGATGAATTGAAACTCTCTTTGTTTGGACCTGGCACTTAAAAAAATTGCATGAACTTATTGACCTGACCTACCAGGCACCATATTAAAAAAAAGGGTCTCTAATTTAATAATGTAACACGTTTTATACAGACACTTCATATTTAAACGGTATTAGATTATTTTTTGGATTCACTGGCTTCTGTGAAGCGTTGAGCTAAAATGACGCATGACGCCGTTCCTGGAAGCCGCGCTGATCGGATACAACTACCTGTCTCTGCAACTCTTCGTTAGTATAGTGGAAAGTATCTCCGCCTGTCACGCGGAAGACCGGGGTTCGATTCCCCGACGGGGAGATCCAGTCCTTTACTGCTGCCAAAAGACCTTAACAAATGTTTTGCTCCAGCAAACAAGTTACAGGAGAAGTTGGCAAGGGGCCACCGACGACTGTTTTAAAGACAGCTTGAGAAAAATGCAATGCGTTGGCCGGGAATCGAACGCATACAGCAAGAATGGACAGACCCAGGAATCTAACCCATAGCAAGAATGCTCGTAATCAAGGTCTTTAATTTACAAATGTGATGCGTTGACCGGGAATCGAACCCGGTCACCTGCTTGGAAGGCAGCTATGCTCACCACAATACCACCAACACAGGCCTTTGAACGTAGACTGGAAGCCCGGTTGTGCGGTCAGCAATAATTTTTGCAATACTTTAGCAGCTGGCAGGTGCAGATGAATTGAAACTCTCTTTGTTTGGACCTGGCACTTAAAAAAATTGCATGAACTTATTGACCTGACCTACCAGGCACCATATTAAAAAAAGGGTCTCTAATTTAATAATGTAACACGTTTTATACAGACACTTCATATTTAAACGGTATTAGATAATTTTTTTGGATTCACTGGCTTCTGTGAAGCGTTGAGCTAAAATGACGCATGACGCCGTTCCTGCAAGCCGTGCTGATCGGATACAACTACCTGTCTCTGCAACTCCTTGTTAGTATAGTGGAAAGTATCTCCGCCTGTCACGCGGAGACTGGGGTTCGATTCCCCGACGGGGAGATTCAGTCCTTTACTGCTTCCAAAAGACCTTAACAAATGTTTTGCTCCAGCAAACAAGTTACAGGGAAGTTGGCAAGGGGCCCGGACGACTGTTTTAAAGACAGCTTGAGAAAAATGCAATGCGTTGGCCGGGAATCGAACCCATACAGCAAGAATGGACAGACCCAGGAATCGAACCCATAGCAAGAATGCTCGTAATCAAGGTCTTTAATTTACAAATGTGATGCGTTGGCCGGGAATCGAACCCGGTCACCTGCTTGGAAGGCAGCTATGCTCACCACAATACCACCAACACAGGCCTTTGAATGTAGACTGGAAGCCCGGTTGTGCGGTCAGCAAGAATTTTCGCAATACATTATCAGCTGGCAGGTGCAGATGAACTGAAACTCTCTTTGTTTGGACCTGGCACTTAAAAAAATTGCATGAACTTATTGACCTGACCTACCAGGCACTGTAGTGATCTTTTTCTTTGTAGAAAAGTTAGAAGCTCAGACCAGGAGACAGTGGAAGTTTTCCAAGCAGAAGTTCTTTATTGCTTGTCGGTAGCTGCAGTCATTCCAACATCGTCTAACTAAGGGAACTTTACATTGTAGTTTATATACATTTCAAGGGGGAGGGATTACATTGTGAGGAACAAAGCATTAAATGAGCTGAAACATGAGAACAGAACGGTGCAGGACTTCTCGCACTGAGATAAGAACTCCAAGACAAATGGTCTCAGTAATAAAATGGCAGGATTTCAAACTTGCTCAGCATGCCTCTTCACCCGGTAAAACAATGAGAACAGGAAAAGCCTAGCCTTCTCGTACTGAGATGGGACAGTCAGGAATATCCTGCTGGGAACCCCTACCATTTGCAGAGATTTCCTGGTCTCATCATTTATAAACTTTCTCAATATAAAATACTATTGTATTGGAAATCTAAATTAAACATTTAAATAAAATTTGTAATCCTACAGCACCATATTTATAAACAAGGTCTCTAATTTAATAATGTAACACGTTTTATACAGACACTTCATATTTAAACGGTATTAGATTATTTTTTGGATTCACTGGCTTCTGTGAAGCGTTGAGCTAAAATGACGCATGACGCCGTTCCTGGAAGCCGCGCTGATCGGATACAACTACCTGTCTCTGCAACTTCTCGTTAGTATAGTGGAAAGCATCTCCGCCTGTCACGCGGAAGACCGGGGTTCGATTCCCCGACGGGGAGATCCAGTCCTTTACTGCTGCCAAAAGACCTTAACAAATGTTTTGCTCCAGCAAACAAGTTACAGGAGAAGTTGGCAAGGGGCCACCGACGACTGTTTTAAAGACAGCTTGAGAAAAATGCAATGCGTTGGCCGGGAATCGAACGCATACAGCAAGAATGGACAGACCCAGGAATCTAACCCATAGCAAGAATGCTCGTAGTCAAGGTCTTTAATTTACAAATGTGATGCGTTGGCCGGGAATCGAACCCAGGTCAACTGCTTGGAAGGCAGCTATGC
Organism: Siphateles boraxobius; assembly: GCF_051911475.1. Classification (NCBI taxonomy): domain Eukaryota; kingdom Metazoa; phylum Chordata; class Actinopteri; order Cypriniformes; family Leuciscidae; genus Siphateles; species Siphateles boraxobius. The sequence continues at coordinate 788,908 of NW_027509186.1, forward strand.
TCCCCACTATACCACCAACGCAAGACTGTTGGATGTAGACTGGAAGCCCTGTTCTGCGGTCAGCAATAATTTTTGCAATACTTTAGCAGCTGGCAGGTGCAGATGAACTGAAACTCTCTTTGTTTGGACCCGGCACTTAAAAAAATTGCATGAACTTATTGACCTGACCTACCAGGCACCATATTAAAAAACAAGGTCTCTAATTTAATAATGTAACACGTTTTATACAGACACTTCATATTTAAACGGTATTAGATTATTTTTTGCATTCACTGGCTTCTGTGAAGCGTTGAGCTAAAATGACGCATGACGCCGTTCCTGCAAGCCGCGCTGATCGGATACAACTACCTGTCTCTGCAACTCCTTGTTAGTATAGTGGAAAGTATCTCCGCCTGTCACGCGGAGACTGGGGTTCGATTCCCTGACGGGGAGATTCAGTCCTTTACTGCTGCCAAAAGACCTTAACAAATGTTTTGCTCCAGCAAACAAGTTACAGGGAAGTTGGCAAGGGGCCCGGACGACTGTTTTAAAGACAGCTTGAGAAAAATGCAATGCGTTGGCCGGGAATCGAACCCATACAGCAAGAATGGACAGACCCAGGAATCTAACCCATAGCAAGAATGCTCGTAATCAAGATCTTTAATTTACAAATGTGATGCGTTGGCCGGGAATCGAACCCGGTCACCTGCTTGGAAGGCAGCTATGCTCACCACTATACCACCAACGCAGGCCTTTGAACGTAGACTGGAAGCCCGGTTGTGCGGTCAGCAAGAATTTTCGCAATACATTAGCAGCTGGCAGGTGCAGATGAACTGAAACTCTCTTTGTTTGGACCTGGCACTTAAAAAAATTGCATGAACTTATTGACCTGACCTACCAGGCACTGTAGTGATCTTTTTCTTTGTAGAAAAGTTAGAAGCTCAGACCAGGAGACAGTGGAAGTTTTCCAAGCAGAAGTTCTTTATTGTTTGTCGGTAGCTGCAGTCATTCCAACATCGTCTAACTAAGGGAACTTTACATTGTAGTTTATATACATTTCAAGGGGGAGGGATTACATTGTGAGGAACAAAGCATGTAAATGAGCTGAAACATGAGAACAGAACAGTGCAGGACTTCTCGCACTGAGATAAGAACTCCAAGACAAATGGTCTCAGTAATAAAATAGCAGGTGTTCAAACTTGCTCAGCATGACTCTTCACCCGGTAAAACAATGAGAACAGGAAAAGCCTAGCCTTCTCGCACTTAGATGGGACAGTCAGGAATATCCTGCTGGGAACCCCTACCGTTTGCAGAGATTTCCTGGTCTCATCATTTATAAACTTTCTCAATATAAAATACTATTGTATTGGAAATCTAAAGTAAACATTTAAATAAAATTTGTAATCCTACAACACCATATTAAAAAACAAGGTCTCTAATTTAATAATGTAACACGTTTTATACAGACACTTCATATTTAAACGGTATTAGATTATTTTTTTGATTCACTGGCTTCTGTGAAGCGTTGAGCTAAAATGACGCATGACGCCGTTCCTGGAAGCCGCGCTGATCGGATACAACTACCTGTCTCTGCAACTCCTCGTTAGTATAGTGGAAACTATCTCCGCCTGTCACGCGGAAGACCGGGGTTCGATTCCCCGACGGGGAGATCCAGTCCTTTACTGCTGCCAAAAGACCTTAACAAATGTTTTGCTCCAGCAAACAAGTTACAGGAGAAGTTGGCAAGGGGCCACCAACGACTGTTTTAAAGACAGCTTGAGAAAAATCCAATGCGTTGGCCGGGAATCGAACGCATACAGCAAGAATGGACAGACCCAGGAATCGAACCCATAGCAAGAATGCTCGTAATCAAGGTCTTTAATTTACAAATGTGATGCGTTGCCCGGGAATCGAACCCGGCTCAACTGCTTGGAAGGCAGCTATGCTCACCACTATACCACCAACACAAGACTGTTGGATGTAGACTGGAAGCCCTCTTCTGCGGTCAGCAAGAATGTTCGCAATATATTAGCAGCTGGCAGGTGCAGATGAATTGAAACTCTCTTTGTTTGGACCTGGCACTTAAAAAAATTGCATGAACTTATTGACCTGACCTACCAGGCACCATATTAAAAAAAAGGGTCTCTAATTTAATAATGTAACACGTTTTATACAGACACTTCATATTTAAACGGTATTAGATTCTTTTTTGGATTCACAGGCTTCTGTGAAGCGTTGAGCTAAAATGACGCATGACGCCGTTCCTGGAAGCCGCGCTTATCGGATACAACTACCTGTCTCTGCAACTTCTCGTTAGTATAGTGGAAAGTATCTCCGCCTGTCACGCGGAAGACCGGGGTTCGATTCCCCGACGGGGAGATCCAGTCCTTTACTGCTGCCAAAAGACCTTAACAAATGTTTTGCTCCAGCAAACAAGTTACAGGAGAAGTTGGCAAGGGGCCACCGACGACTGTTTTAAAGACAGCTTGAGAAAAATGCAATGCGTTGGCCGGGAATCCAACGCATACAGCAAGAATGGACAGACCCAGGAATCTAACCCATAGCAAGAATGCTCGTAGTCAAGGTCTTTAATTTACAAATGTGATGCGTTGGCCGGGAATCGAACCCAGGTCAACTTCTTGGAAGGCAGCTATGCTCCCCACTATACCACCAACGCAAGACTGTTGGACGTAGACTGGAAGCCCTGTTCTGCGGTCAGCAATAATTTTTGCAATACTTTAGCAGCTGGCAGGTGCAGATGAACTGAAACTCTCTTTGTTTGGACCTGGCACTTAAAAAAATTGCATGAACTTATTGACCTGACCTACTAGGCACCATATTAAAAAAAAGGGTCTCTAATTTAATAATGTAACACGTTTTATACAGACACTTCATATTTAAACGGTATTAGATTATTTTTTGGATTCACTGGCTTCTGTGAAGCGTTGAGCTAAAATGACGCATGACGCCGTTCCTGGAAGCCGGGCTGATCGGATACAACTACCTGTCTCTGCAACTCTTCGTTAGTATAGTGGAAAGTATCTCCGCCTGTCACGCGGAAGACCGGGGTTCGATTCCCCGACGGGGAGATCCAGTCCTTTACTGCTGCCAAAAGACCTTAACAAATGTTTTGCTCCAGCAAACAAGTTACAGGGAAGTTGGCAAGGGGCCACCGACGACTGTTTTAAAGACAGCTTGAGAAAAATGCAATGCGTTGGCCGGGAATCGAACGCATACAGCAAGAATGGACAGACCCAGGAATCGAACCCATAGCAAGAATGCTCGTAATCAAGGTCTTTAATTTACAAATGTGATGCGTTGACCGGGAATCGAACCCGGGTCAACTGCTTGGAAGGCAGCTATGCTCACCACTATACCACCAACACAAGACTGTTGGATGTAGACTGGAAGCCCTCTTCTGCGGTCAGCAAGAATGTTCGCAATATATTAGCAGCTGGCAGGTGCAGATGAATTGAAACTCTCTTTGTTTGGACCTGGCACTTAAAAAAATTGCATGAACTTATTGACCTGACCTACCAGGCACCATATTAAAAAAAGGGTCTCTAATTTAATAATGTAACACGTTTTATACAGACACTTCATATTTAAACGGTATTAGATAATTTTTTTGGATTCACTGGCTTCTGTGAAGCGTTGAGCTAAAATGACGCATGACGCCGTTCCTGCAAGCCGTGCTGATCGGATACAACTACCTGTCTCTGCAACTCCTTGTTAGTATAGTGGAAAGTATCTCCGCCTGTCACGCGGAGACTGGGGTTCGATTCCCCGACGGGGAGATTCAGTCCTTTACTGCTGCCAAAAGACCTTAACAAATGTTTTGCTCCAGCAAACAAGTTACAGGGAAGTTGGCAAGGGGCCCGGACGACTGTTTTAAAGACAGCTTGAGAAAAATGCAATGCGTTGGCCGGGAATCCAACCCATACAGCAAGAATGGACAGACCCAGGAATCGAACCCATAGCAAGAATGCTCGTAATCAAGGTCTTTAATTTACAAATGTGATGCGTTGGCCGGGAATCGAACCCGGTCACCTGCTTGGAAGGCAGCTATGCTCACCACAATACCACCAACACAGGCCTTTGAATGTAGACTGGAAGCCCGGTTGTGCGGTCAGCAAGAATTTTCGCAATACATTATCAGCTGGCAGGTGCAGATGAACTGAAACTCTCTTTGTTTGGACCTGGCACTTAAAAAAATTGCATGAACTTATTGACCTGACCTACCAGGCACTGTAGTGATCTTTTTCTTTGTAGAAAAGTTAGAAGCTCAGACCAGGAGACAGTGGAAGTTTTCCAAGCAGAAGTTCTTTATTGCTTGTCGGTAGCTGCAGTCATTCCAACATCGTCTAACTAAGGGAACTTTACATTGTAGTTTATATACATTTCAAGGGGGAGGGATTACATTGTGAGGAACAAAGCATTAAATGAGCTGAAACATGAGAACAGAACGGTGCAGGACTTCTCGCACTGAGATAAGAACTCCAAGACAAATGGTCTCAGTAATAAAATGGCAGGATTTCAAACTTGCTCAGCATGCCTCTTCACCCGGTAAAACAATGAGAACAGGAAAAGCCTAGCCTTCTCGTACTGAGATGGGACAGTCAGGAATATCCTGCTGGGAACCCCTACCATTTGCAGAGATTTCCTGGTCTCATCATTTATAAACTTTCTCAATATAAAATACTATTGTATTGGAAATCTAAATTAAACATTTAAATAAAATTTGTAATCCTACAGCACCATATTTATAAACAAGGTCTCTAATTTAATAATGTAACACGTTTTATACAGACACTTCATATTTAAACGGTATTAGATTATTTTTTGGATTCACTGGCTTCTGTGAAGCGTTGAGCTAAAATGACGCATGACGCCGTTCCTGGAAGCCGCGCTGATCGGATACAACTACCTGTCTCTGCAACTTCTCGTTAGTATAGTGGAAAGCATCTCCGCCTGTCACGCGGAAGACCGGGGTTCGATTCCCCGACGGGGAGATCCAGTCCTTTACTGCTGCCAAAAGACCTTAACAAATGTTTTGCTCCAGCAAACAAGTTACAGGAGAAGTTGGCAAGGGGCCACCGACAACTGTTTTAAAGACAGCTTGAGAAAAATGCAATGCGTTGGCCGGGAATCGAACGCATACAGCAAGAATGGACAGACCCAGGAATCTAACCCATAGCAAGAATGCTCGTAGTCAAGGTCTTTAATTTACAAATGTGATGCGTTGGCAGGGAATCGAACCCGGCTCAACTGCTTGGAAGGCAGCTATGCTCACCACTATACCACCAACACAAGACTGTTGGATGCAGACTGGAAGCCCTCTTCTTCGGTCAGCAAGAATGTTCGCAATATATTAGCAGCTGGCAGGTGCAGATGAATTGAAACTCTCTTTGTTTGGACCTGGCACTTAAAAAAATTGCATGAACTTATTGACCTGACCTACCAGGCACCATATTAAAAAAAAGTGTCTCTAATTTAATAATGTAACACGTTTTATACAGACACTTCATATTTAAACGGTATTAGATTATTTTTTGGATTCACTGGCTTCTGTGAAGCGTTGAGCTAAAATGACGCATGACGCCGTTCCTGGAAGCCGGGCTGATCGGATATAACTACCTGTCTCTGCAACTCCTCGTTAGTATAGTGGAAAGTATCTCCGCCTGTCACGCGGAAGACCGGGGTTCGATTCCCCGACGGGGAGATCCAGTCCTTTACTGCTGCCAAAAGACCTTAACAAATGTTTTGCTCCAGCAAACAAGTTACAGGAGAAGTTGGCAAGGGGCCACCGACGACTGTTTTAAAGACAGCTTGAGAAAAATGCAATGCGTTGGCCGGGAATCGAACGCATACAGCAAGAATGGACAGACCCAGGAATCGAACCCATAGCAAGAATGCTCGTAATCAAGGTCTTTAATTTACAAATGTGATGCGTTGGCCGGGAATCGAACCCGGGTCAACTGCTTGGAAGGCAGCTATGCTCACCACTATACCACCAACACAAGTCTGTTGGATGTAGACTGGAAGCCCTCTTCTGCGGTCAGCAAGAATGTTCGCAATATATTAGCAGCTGGCAGGTGCAGATGAATTGAAACTCTCTTTGTTTGGACCTGGCACTTAAAAAAATTGCATGAACTTATTGACCTGACCTACCAGGCACCATATTAAAAAAAAGGGTCTCTAATTTAATAATGTAACACGTTTTATACAGACACTTCATATTTAAACGGTATTAGATTATTTTTTGGATTCACTGGCTTCTGTGAAGCGTTGAGCTAAAATGACGCATGACGCCGTTCCTGGAAGCCGCGCTGATCGGATACAACTACCTGTCTCTGCAACTCCTCGTTAGTATAGTGGAAAGTGTCTCCGCCTGTCACGCGGAAGACCGGGGTTCGATTCCCCGACGGGGAGATCCAGTCCTTTACTGCTGCCAAAAGACCTTAACAAATGTTTTGCTCCAGCAAACAATTACAGGAGAAGTTGGCAAGGGGCCGCCAACGACTGTTTTAAAGACAGCTTGAGAAAAATGCAATGCGTTGGCCGGGAATCGAACGCATACAGCAAGAATGGACAGACCCAGGAATCGAACCCATAGCAAGAATGCTCGTAATCAAGGTCTTTAATTTACAAATGTTATGCGTTGGCCGGGAATCGAACCCGGCTCAACTGCTTGGAAGGCAGCTATGCTCACCACTATACCACCAACACAAGACTGTTGGATGTAGACTGGAAGCCCTCTTCTGCGGTCAGCAAGAATGTTCGCAATATATTAGCAGCTGGCAGGTGCAGATGAATTGAAACTCTCTTTGTTTGGACCTGGCACTTAAAAAAATTGCATGAACTTATTGACCTGACCTACCAGGCACCATATTAAAAAAAAGGGTCTCTAATTTAATAATGTAACACGTTTTATACAGACACTTCATATTTAAACGGTATTAGATTATTTTTTGGATTCACTGGCTTCTGTGAAGCGTTGAGCTAAAATGACGCATGACGCCGTTCCTGGAAGCCGCGCTGATCGGATACAACTACCTGTCTCTGCAACTCTTCGTTAGTATAGTGGAAAGTATCTCCGCCTGTCACGCGGAAGACCGGGGTTCGATTCCCCGACGGGGAGATCCAGTCCTTTACTGCTGCCAAAAGACCTTAACAAATGTTTTGCTCCAGCAAACAAGTTACAGGAGAAGTTGGCAAGGGGCCACCGACGACTGTTTTAAAGACAGCTTGAGAAAAATGCAATGCGTTGGCCGGGAATCGAACACATACAGCAAGAATGGACAGACCCAGGAATCTAACCCATAGCAAGAATGCTCGTAATCAAGGTCTTTAATTTACAAATGTGATGCGTTGACCGGGAATCGAACCCGGTCACCTGCTTGGAAGGCAGCTATGCTCACCACAATACCACCAACACAGGCCTTTGAACGTAGACTGGAAGCCCGGTTGTGCGGTCAGCAATAATTTTTGCAATACTTTAGCAGCTGGCAGGTGCAGATGAATTGAAACTCTCTTTGTTTGGACCTGGCACTTAAAAAAATTGCATGAACTTATTGACCTGACCTACCAGGCACCATATTAAAAAAAGGGTCTCTAATTTAATAATGTAACACGTTTTATACAGACACTTCATATTTAAACGGTATTAGATAATTTTTTTGGATTCACTGGCTTCTGTGAAGCGTTGAGCTAAAATGACGCATGACGCCGTTCCTGCAAGCCGTGCTGATCGGATACAACTACCTGTCTCTGCAACTCCTTGTTAGTATAGTGGAAAGTATCTCCGCCTGTCACGCGGAGACTGGGGTTCGATTCCCCGACGGGGAGATTCAGTCCTTTACTGCTGCCAAAAGACCTTAACAAATGTTTTGCTCCAGCAAACAAGTTACAGGGAAGTTGGCAAGGGGCCCGGACGACTGTTTTAAAGACAGCTTGAGAAAAATGCAATGCGTTGGCCGGGAATCGAACCCATACAGCAAGAATGGACAGACCCAGGAATCGAACCCATAGCAAGAATGCTCGTAATCAAGGTCTTTAATTTACAAATGTGATGCGTTGGCCGGGAATCGAACCCGGTCACCTGCTTGGAAGGCAGCTATGCTCACCACAATACCACCAACACAGGCCTTTGAATGTAGACTGGAAGCCCGGTTGTGCGGTCAGCAAGAATTTTCGCAATACATTATCAGCTGGCAGGTGCAGATGAACTGAAACTCTCTTTGTTTGGACCTGGCACTTAAAAAAATTGCATGAACTTATTGACCTGACCTACCAGGCACTGTAGTGATCTTTTTCTTTGTAGAAAAGTTAGAAGCTCAGACCAGGAGACAGTGGAAGTTTTCCAAGCAGAAGTTCTTTATTGCTTGTCGGTAGCTGCAGTCATTCCAACATCGTCTAACTAAGGGAACTTTACATTGTAGTTTATATACATTTCAAGGGGGAGGGATTACATTGTGAGGAACAAAGCATTAAATGAGCTGAAACATGAGAACAGAACGGTGCAGGACTTCTCGCACTGAGATAAGAACTCCAAGACAAATGGTCTCAGTAATAAAATGGCAGGATTTCAAACTTGCTCAGCATGCCTCTTCACCCGGTAAAACAATGAGAACAGGAAAAGCCTAGCCTTCTCGTACTGAGATGGGACAGTCAGGAATATCCTGCTGGGAACCCCTACCATTTGCAGAGATTTCCTGGTCTCATCATTTATAAACTTTCTCAATATAAAATACTATTGTATTGGAAATCTAAATTAAACATTTAAATAAAATTTGTAATCCTACAGCACCATATTTATAAACAAGGTCTCTAATTTAATAATGTAACACGTTTTATACAGACACTTCATATTTAAACGGTATTAGATTATTTTTTGGATTCACTGGCTTCTGTGAAGCGTTGAGCTAAAATGACGCATGACGCCGTTCCTGGAAGCCGCGCTGATCGGATACAACTACCTGTCTCTGCAACTTCTCGTTAGTATAGTGGAAAGCATCTCCGCCTGTCACGCGGAAGACCGGGGTTAGATTCCCCGACGGGGAGATCCAGTCCTTTACTGCTGCCAAAAGACCTTAACAAATGTTTTGCTCCAGCAAACAAGTTACAGGAGAAGTTGGCAAGGGGCCACCGACGACTGTTTTAAAGACAGCTTGAGAAAAATGCAATGCGTTGGCCGGGAATCGAACGCATACAGCAAGAATGGACAGACCCAGGAATCTAACCCATAGCAAGAATGCTCGTAGTCAAGGTCTTTAATTTACAAATGTGATGCGTTGGCCGGGAATCGAACCCAGGTCAACTGCTTGGAAGGCAGCTATGCTCCCCACTATACCACCAACGCAAGACTGTTGGATGTAGACTGGAAGCCCTGTTCTGCGGTCAGCAATAATTTTTGCAATACTTTAGCAGCTGGCAGGTGCAGATGAACTGAAACTCTCTTTGTTTGGACCCGGCACTTAAAAAAATTGCATGAACTTATTGACCTGACCTACCAGGCACCATATTAAAAAACAAGGTCTCTAATTTAATAATGTAACACGTTTTATACAGACACTTCATATTTAAACGGTATTAGATTATTTTTTGCATTCACTGGCTTCTGTGAAGCGTTGAGCTAAAATGACGCATGACGCCGTTCCTGCAAGCCGCGCTGATCGGATACAACTACCTGTCTCTGCAACTCCTTGTTAGTATAGTGGAAAGTATCTCCGCCTGTCACGCGGAGACTGGGGTTCGATTCCCTGACGGGGAGATTCAGTCCTTTACTGCTGCCAAAAGACCTTAACAAATGTTTTGCTCCAGCAAACAAGTTACAGGGAAGTTGGCAAGGGGCCCGGACGACTGTTTTAAAGACAGCTTGAGAAAAATGCAATGCGTTGGCCGGGAATCGAACCCATACAGCAAGAATGGACAGACCCAGGAATCTAACCCATAGCAAGAATGCTCGTAATCAAGATCTTTAATTTACAAATGTGATGCGTTGGCCGGGAATCGAACCCGGTCACCTGCTTGGAAGGCAGCTATGCTCACCACTATACCACCAACGCAGGCCTTTGAACGTAGACTGGAAGCCCGGTTGTGCGGTCAGCAAGAATTTTCGCAATACATTAGCAGCTGGCAGGTGCAGATGAACTGAAACTCTCTTTGTTTGGACCTGGCACTTAAAAAAATTGCATGAACTTATTGACCTGACCTACCAGGCACTGTAGTGATCTTTTTCTTTGTAGAAAAGTTAGAAGCTCAGACCAGGAGACAGTGGAAGTTTTCCAAGCAGAAGTTCTTTATTGTTTGTCGGTAGCTGCAGTCATTCCAACATCGTCTAACTAAGGGAACTTTACATTGTAGTTTATATACATTTCAAGGGGGAGGGATTACATTGTGAGGAACAAAGCATGTAAATGAGCTGAAACATGAGAACAGAACAGTGCAGGACTTCTCGCACTGAGATAAGAACTCCAAGACAAATGGTCTCAGTAATAAAATAGCAGGTGTTCAAACTTGCTCAGCATGACTCTTCACCCGGTAAAACAATGAGAACAGGAAAAGCCTAGCCTTCTCGCACTTAGATGGGACAGTCAGGAATATCCTGCTGGGAACCCCTACCGTTTGCAGAGATTTCCTGGTCTCATCATTTATAAACTTTCTCAATATAAAATACTATTGTATTGGAAATCTAAATTAAACATTTAAATAAAATTTGTAATCCTACAACACCATATTAAAAAACAAGGTCTCTAATTTAATAATGTAACACGTTTTATACAGACACTTCATATTTAAACGGTATTAGATTATTTTTTTGATTCACTGGCTTCTGTGAAGCGTTGAGCTAAAATGACGCATGACGCCGTTCCTGGAAGCCGCGCTGATCGGATACAACTACCTGTCTCTGCAACTCCTCGTTAGTATAGTGGAAAGTATCTCCGCCTGTCACGCTGAAGACCGGGGTTCGATTCCCCGACGGGGAGATCCAGTCCTTTACTGCTGCCAAAAGACCTTAACAAATGTTTTGCTCCAGCAAACAAGTTACAGGAGAAGTTGGCAAGGGGCCACCAACGACTGTTTTAAAGACAGCTTGAGAAAAATCCAATGCGTTGGCCGGGAATCGAACGCATACAGCAAGAATGGACAGACCCAGGAATCGAACCCATAGCAAGAATGCTCGTAATCAAGGTCTTTAATTTACAAATGTGATGCGTTGCCCGGGAATCGAACCCGGCTCAACTGCTTGGAAGGCAGCTATGCTCACCACTATACCACCAACACAAGACTGTTGGATGTAGACTGGAAGCCCTCTTCTGCGGTCAGCAAGAATGTTCGCAATATATTAGCAGCTGGCAGGTGCAGATGAATTGAAACTCTCTTTGTTTGGACCTGGCACTTAAAAAAATTGCATGAACTTATTGACCTGACCTACCAGGCACCATATTAAAAAAAAGGGTCTCTAATTTAATAATGTAACACGTTTTATACAGACACTTCATATTTAAACGGTATTAGATTCTTTTTTGGATTCACAGGCTTCTGTGAAGCGTTGAGCTAAAATGACGCATGACGCCGTTCCTGGAAGCCGCGCTTATCAGGTACAACTACCTGTCTCTGCAACTTCTCGTTAGTATAGTGGAAAGTATCTCCGCCTGTCACGCGGAAGACCGGGGTTCGATTCCCCGACGGGGAGATCCAGTCCTTTACTGCTGCCAAAAGACCTTAACAAATGTTTTGCTCCAGCAAACAAGTTACAGGAGAAGTTGGCAAGGGGCCACCGACGACTGTTTTAAAGACAGCTTGAGAAAAATGCAATGCGTTGGCCGGGAATCCAACGCATACAGCAAGAATGGACAGACCCAGGAATCTAACCCATAGCAAGAATGCTCGTAGTCAAGGTCTTTAATTTACAAATGTGATGCGTTGGCCGGGAATCGAACCCAGGTCAACTTCTTGGAAGGCAGCTATGCTCCCCACTATACCACCAACGCAAGACTGTTGGACGTAGACTGGAAGCCCTGTTCTGTGGTCAGCAATAATTTTTGCAATACTTTAGCAGCTGGCAGGTGCAGATGAACTGAAACTCTCTTTGTTTGGACCTGGCACTTAAAAAAATTGCATGAACTTATTGACCTGACCTACTAGGCACCATATTAAAAAAAAGGGTCTCTAATTTAATAATGTAACACGTTTTATACAGACACTTCATATTTAAACGGTATTAGATTATTTTTTGGATTCACTGGCTTCTGTGAAGCGTTGAGCTAAAATGACGCATGACGCTGTTCCTGGAAGCCGCGCTGATCGGATACAACTACCTGTCTCTCCAACTCCTCGTTAGTATAGTGGAAAGTATCTCCGCCTGTCACGCGGAAGACCGGGGTTCGATTCCCCGACGGGGAGATCCAGTCCTTTACTGCTGCCAAAAGACCTTAACAAATGTTTTGCTCCAGCAAACAAGTTACAGGAGAAGTTGGCAAGGGGCCACCGACGACTGTTTTAAAGACAGCTTGAGAAAAATGCAATGCGTTGGCCGGGAATCGAACGCATACAGCAAGAATGGACAGACCCAGGAATCGAACCCATAGCAAGAATGCTCGTAATCAAGGTCTTTAATTTACAAATGTGATGCGTTGGCAGGGAATCGAACCCGGCTCAACTGCTTGGAAGGCAGCTATGCTCACCACTATACCACCAACACAAGACTGTTGGATGCAGACTGGAAGCCCTCTTCTTCGGTCAGCAAGAATGTTCGCAATATATTAGCAGCTGGCAGGTGCAGATGAATTGAAACTCTCTTTGTTTGGACCTGGCACTTAAAAAAATTGCATGAACTTATTGACCTGACCTACCAGGCACCATATTAAAAAAAAGTGTCTCTAATTTAATAATGTAACACGTTTTATACAGACACTTCATATTTAAACGGTATTAGATTATTTTTTGGATTCACTGGCTTCTGTGAAGCGTTGAGCTAAAATGACGCATGACGCCGTTCCTGGAAGCCGGGCTGATCGGATATAACTACCTGTCTCTGCAACTCCTCGTTAGTATAGTGGAAAGTATCTCCGCCTGTCACGCGGAAGACCGGGGTTCGATTCCCCGACGGGGAGATCCAGTCCTTTACTGCTGCCAAAAGACCTTAACAAATGTTTTGCTCCAGCAAACAAGTTACAGGAGAAGTTGGCAAGGGGCCACCGACGACTGTTTTAAAGACAGCTTGAGAAAAATGCAATGCGTTGGCCGGGAATCGAACGCATACAGCAAGAATGGACAGACCCAGGAATCGAACCCATAGCAAGAATGCTCGTAATCAAGGTCTTTAATTTACAAATGTGATGCGTTGGCCGGGAATCGAACCCGGGTCAACTGCTTGGAAGGCAGCTATGCTCACCACTATACCACCAACACAAGTCTGTTGGATGTAGACTGGAAGCCCTCTTCTGCGGTCAGCAAGAATGTTCGCAATATATTAGCAGCTGGCAGGTGCAGATGAATTGAAACTCTCTTTGTTTGGACCTGGCACTTAAAAAAATTGCATGAACTTATTGACCTGACCTACCAGGCACCATATTAAAAAAAAGTGTCTCTAATTTAATAATGTAACACGTTTTATACAGACACTTCATATTTAAACGGTATTAGATTATTTTTTGGATTCACTGGCTTCTGTGAAGCGTTGAGCTAAAATGACGCATGACGCCGTTCCTGGAAGCCGCGCTGATCGGATACAACTACCTGTCTCTGCAACTCCTCGTTAGTATAGTGGAAAGTGTCTCCGCCTGTCACGCGGAAGACCGGGGTTCGATTCCCCGACGGGGAGATCCAGTCCTTTACTGCTGCCAAAAGACCTTAACAAATGTTTTGCTCCAGCAAACAATTACAGGAGAAGTTGGCAAGGGGCCGCCAACGACTGTTTTAAAGACAGCTTGAGAAAAATGCAATGCGTTGGCCGGGAATCGAACGCATACAGCAAGAATGGACAGACCCAGGAATCGAACCCATAGCAAGAATGCTCGTAATCAAGGTCTTTAATTTACAAATGTTATGCGTTGGCCGGGAATCGAACCCGGCTCAACTGCTTGGAAGGCAGCTATGCTCACCACTATACCACCAACACAAGACTGTTGGATGTAGACTGGAAGCCCTCTTCTGCGGTCAGCAAGAATGTTCGCAATATATTAGCAGCTGGCAGGTGCAGATGAATTGAAACTCTCTTTGTTTGGACCTGGCACTTAAAAAAATTGCATGAACTTATTGACCTGACCTACCAGGCACCATATTAAAAAAAAGGGTCTCTAATTTAATAATGTAACACGTTTTATACAGACACTTCATATTTAAACGGTATTAGATTATTTTTTGGATTCACTGGCTTCTGTGAAGCGTTGAGCTAAAATGACGCATGACGCCGTTCCTGGAAGCCGCGCTGATCGGATACAACTACCTGTCTCTGCAACTCTTCGTTAGTATAGTGGAAAGTATCTCCGCCTGTCACGCGGAAGACCGGGGTTCGATTCCCCGACGGGGAGATCCAGTCCTTTACTGCTGCCAAAAGACCTTAACAAATGTTTTGCTCCAGCAAACAAGTTACAGGAGAAGTTGGCAAGGGGCCACCGACGACTGTTTTAAAGACAGCTTGAGAAAAATGCAATGCGTTGGCCGGGAATCGAACGCATACAGCAAGAATGGACAGACCCAGGAATCTAACCCATAGCAAGAATGCTCGTAATCAAGGTCTTTAATTTACAAATGTGATGCGTTGACCGGGAATCGAACCCGGTCACCTGCTTGGAAGGCAGCTATGCTCACCACAATACCACCAACACAGGCCTTTGAACGTAGACTGGAAGCCCGGTTGTGCGGTCAGCAATAATTTTTGCAATACTTTAGCAGCTGGCAGGTGCAGATGAATTGAAACTCTCTTTGTTTGGACCTGGCACTTAAAAAAATTGCATGAACTTATTGACCTGACCTACCAGGCACCATATTAAAAAAAGGGTCTCTAATTTAATAATGTAACACGTTTTATACAGACACTTCATATTTAAACGGTATTAGATAATTTTTTTGGATTCACTGGCTTCTGTGAAGCGTTGAGCTAAAATGACGCATGACGCCGTTCCTGCAAGCCGTGCTGATCGGATACAACTACCTGTCTCTGCAACTCCTTGTTAGTATAGTGGAAAGTATCTCCGCCTGTCACGCGGAGACTGGGGTTCGATTCCCCGACGGGGAGATTCAGTCCTTTACTGCTTCCAAAAGACCTTAACAAATGTTTTGCTCCAGCAAACAAGTTACAGGGAAGTTGGCAAGGGGCCCGGACGACTGTTTTAAAGACAGCTTGAGAAAAATGCAATGCGTTGGCCGGGAATCGAACCCATACAGCAAGAATGGACAGACCCAGGAATCGAACCCATAGCAAGAATGCTCGTAATCAAGGTCTTTAATTTACAAATGTGATGCGTTGGCCGGGAATCGAACCCGGTCACCTGCTTGGAAGGCAGCTATGCTCACCACAATACCACCAACACAGGCCTTTGAATGTAGACTGGAAGCCCGGTTGTGCGGTCAGCAAGAATTTTCGCAATACATTATCAGCTGGCAGGTGCAGATGAACTGAAACTCTCTTTGTTTGGACCTGGCACTTAAAAAAATTGCATGAACTTATTGACCTGACCTACCAGGCACTGTAGTGATCTTTTTCTTTGTAGAAAAGTTAGAAGCTCAGACCAGGAGACAGTGGAAGTTTTCCAAGCAGAAGTTCTTTATTGCTTGTCGGTAGCTGCAGTCATTCCAACATCGTCTAACTAAGGGAACTTTACATTGTAGTTTATATACATTTCAAGGGGGAGGGATTACATTGTGAGGAACAAAGCATTAAATGAGCTGAAACATGAGAACAGAACGGTGCAGGACTTCTCGCACTGAGATAAGAACTCCAAGACAAATGGTCTCAGTAATAAAATGGCAGGATTTCAAACTTGCTCAGCATGCCTCTTCACCCGGTAAAACAATGAGAACAGGAAAAGCCTAGCCTTCTCGTACTGAGATGGGACAGTCAGGAATATCCTGCTGGGAACCCCTACCATTTGCAGAGATTTCCTGGTCTCATCATTTATAAACTTTCTCAATATAAAATACTATTGTATTGGAAATCTAAATTAAACATTTAAATAAAATTTGTAATCCTACAGCACCATATTTATAAACAAGGTCTCTAATTTAATAATGTAACACGTTTTATACAGACACTTCATATTTAAACGGTATTAGATTATTTTTTGGATTCACTGGCTTCTGTGAAGCGTTGAGCTAAAATGACGCATGACGCCGTTCCTGGAAGCCGCGCTGATCGGATACAACTACCTGTCTCTGCAACTTCTCGTTAGTATAGTGGAAAGCATCTCCGCCTGTCACGCGGAAGACCGGGGTTCGATTCCCCGACGGGGAGATCCAGTCCTTTACTGCTGCCAAAAGACCTTAACAAATGTTTTGCTCCAGCAAACAAGTTACAGGAGAAGTTGGCAAGGGGCCACCGACGACTGTTTTAAAGACAGCTTGAGAAAAATGCAATGCGTTGGCCGGGAATCGAACGCATACAGCAAGAATGGACAGACCCAGGAATCTAACCCATAGCAAGAATGCTCGTAGTCAAGGTCTTTAATTTACAAATGTGATGCGTTGGCCGGGAATCGAACCCAGGTCAACTGCTTGGAAGGCAGCTATGCTCCCCACTATACCACCAACGCAAGACTGTTGGATGTAGACTGGAAGCCCTGTTCTGCGGTCAGCAATAATTTTTGCAATACTTTAGCAGCTGGCAGGTGCAGATGAACTGAAACTCTCTTTGTTTGGACCCGGCACTTAAAAAAATTGCATGAACTTATTGACCTGACCTACCAGGCACCATATTAAAAAACAAGGTCTCTAATTTAATAATGTAACACGTTTTATACAGACACTTCATATTTAAACGGTATTAGATTATTTTTTGCATTCACTGGCTTCTGTGAAGCGTTGAGCTAAAATGACGCATGACGCCGTTCCTGCAAGCCGCGCTGATCGGATACAACTACCTGTCTCTGCAACTCCTTGTTAGTATAGTGGAAAGTATCTCCGCCTGTCACGCGGAGACTGGGGTTCGATTCCCTGACGGGGAGATTCAGTCCTTTACTGCTGCCAAAAGACCTTAACAAATGTTTTGCTCCAGCAAACAAGTTACAGGGAAGTTGGCAAGGGGCCCGGACGACTGTTTTAAAGACAGCTTGAGAAAAATGCAATGCGTTGGCCGGGAATCGAACCCATACAGCAAGAATGGACAGACCCAGGAATCTAACCCATAGCAAGAATGCTCGTAATCAAGATCTTTAATTTACAAATGTGATGCGTTGGCCGGGAATCGAACCCGGTCACCTGCTTGGAAGGCAGCTATGCTCACCACTATACCACCAACGCAGGCCTTTGAACGTAGACTGGAAGCCCGGTTGTGCGGTCAGCAAGAATTTTCGCAATACATTAGCAGCTGGCAGGTGCAGATGAACTGAAACTCTCTTTGTTTGGACCTGGCACTTAAAAAAATTGCATGAACTTATTGACCTGACCTACCAGGCACTGTAGTGATCTTTTTCTTTGTAGAAAAGTTAGAAGCTCAGACCAGGAGACAGTGGAAGTTTTCCAAGCAGAAGTTCTTTATTGTTTGTCGGTAGCTGCAGTCATTCCAACATCGTCTAACTAAGGGAACTTTACATTGTAGTTTATATACATTTCAAGGGGGAGGGATTACATTGTGAGGAACAAAGCATGTAAATGAGCTGAAACATGAGAACAGAACAGTGCAGGACTTCTCGCACTGAGATAAGAACTCCAAGACAAATGGTCTCAGTAATAAAATAGCAGGTGTTCAAACTTGCTCAGCATGACTCTTCACCCGGTAAAACAATGAGAACAGGAAAAGCCTAGCCTTCTCGCACTTAGATGGGACAGTCAGGAATATCCTGCTGGGAACCCCTACCGTTTGCAGAGATTTCCTGGTCTCATCATTTATAAACTTTCTCAATATAAAATACTATTGTATTGGAAATCTAAATTAAACATTTAAATAAAATTTGTAATCCTACAACACCATATTAAAAAACAAGGTCTCTAATTTAATAATGTAACACGTTTTATACAGACACTTCATATTTAAACGGTATTAGATTATTTTTTTGATTCACTGGCTTCTGTGAAGCGTTGAGCTAAAATGACGCATGACGCCGTTCCTGGAAGCCGCGCTGATCGGATACAACTACCTGTCTCTGCAACTCCTCGTTAGTATAGTGGAAAGTATCTCCGCCTGTCACGCTGAAGACCGGGGTTCGATTCCCCGACGGGGAGATCCAGTCCTTTACTGCTGCCAAAAGACCTTAACAAATGTTTTGCTCCAGCAAACAAGTTACAGGAGAAGTTGGCAAGGGGCCACCAACGACTGTTTTAAAGACAGCTTGAGAAAAATCCAATGCGTTGGCCGGGAATCGAACGCATACAGCAAGAATGGACAGACCCAGGAATCGAACCCATAGCAAGAATGCTCGTAATCAAGGTCTTTAAGTTACAAATGTGATGCGTTGCCCGGGAATCGAACCCGGCTCAACTGCTTGGAAGGCAGCTATGCTCACCACTATACCACCAACACAAGACTGTTGGATGTAGACTGGAAGCCCTCTTCTGCGGTCAGCAAGAATGTTCGCAATATATTAGCAGCTGGCAGGTGCAGATGAATTGAAACTCTCTTTGTTTGGACCTGGCACTTAAAAAAATTGCATGAACTTATTGACCTGACCTACCAGGCACCATATTAAAAAAAAGGGTCTCTAATTTAATAATGTAACACGTTTTATACAGACACTTCATATTTAAACGGTATTAGATTCTTTTTTGGATTCACAGGCTTCTGTGAAGCGTTGAGCTAAAATGACGCATGACGCCGTTCCTGGAAGCCGCGCTTATCGGATACAACTACCTGTCTCTGCAACTTCTCGTTAGTATAGTGGAAAGTATCTCCGCCTGTCACGCGGAAGACCGGGGTTCGATTCCCCGACGGGGAGATCCAGTCCTTTACTGCTGCCAAAAGACCTTAACAAATGTTTTGCTCCAGCAAACAAGTTACAGGAGAAGTTGGCAAGGGGCCACCGACGACTGTTTTAAAGACAGCTTGAGAAAAATGCAATGCGTTGGCCGGGAATCCAACGCATACAGCAAGAATGGACAGACCCAGGAATCTAACCCATAGCAAGAATGCTCGTAGTCAAGGTCTTTAATTTACAAATGTGATGCGTTGGCCGGGAATCGAACCCAGGTCAACTTCTTGGAAGGCAGCTATGCTCCCCACTATACCACCAACGCAAGACTGTTGGACGTAGACTGGAAGCCCTGTTCTGTGGTCAGCAATAATTTTTGCAATACTTTAGCAGCTGGCAGGTGCAGATGAACTGAAACTCTCTTTGTTTGGACCTGGCACTTAAAAAAATTGCATGAACTTATTGACCTGACCTACTAGGCACCATATTAAAAAAAAGGGTCTCTAATTTAATAATGTAACACGTTTTATACAGACACTTCATATTTAAACGGTATTAGATTATTTTTTGGATTCACTGGCTTCTGTGAAGCGTTGAGCTAAAATGACGCATGACGCTGTTCCTGGAAGCCGCGCTGATCGGATACAACTACCTGTCTCTCCAACTCCTCGTTAGTATAGTGGAAAGTATCTCCGCCTGTCACGCGGAAGACCGGGGTTCGATTCCCCGACGGGGAGATCCAGTCCTTTACTGCTGCCAAAAGACCTTAACAAATGTTTTGCTCCAGCAAACAAGTTACAGGAGAAGTTGGCAAGGGGTCACCGACGACTGTTTTAAAGACAGCTTGAGAAAAATGCAATGCGTTGGCCGGGAATCGAACGCATACAGCAAGAATGGACAGACCCAGGAATCGAACCCATAGCAAGAATGCTCGTAATCAAGGTCTTTAATTTACAAATGTGATGCGTTGGCAGGGAATCGAACCCGGCTCAACTGCTTGGAAGGCAGCTATGCTCACCACTATACCACCAACACAAGACTGTTGGATGCAGACTGGAAGCCCTCTTCTTCGGTCAGCAAGTATGTTCGCAATATATTAGCAGCTGGCAGGTGCAGATGAATTGAAACTCTCTTTGTTTGGACCTGGCACTTAAAAAAATTGCATGAACTTATTGACCTGACCTACCAGGCACCATATTAAAAAAAAGTGTCTCTAATTTAATAATGTAACACGTTTTATACAGACACTTCATATTTAAACGGTATTAGATTATTTTTTGGATTCACTGGCTTCTGTGAAGCGTTGAGCTAAAATGACGCATGACGCCGTTCCTGGAAGCGGGGCTGATCGGATATAACTACCTGTCTCTGCAACTCCTCGTTAGTATAGTGGAAAGTATCTCCGCCTGTCACGCGGAAGACCGGGGTTCGATTCCCCGACGGGGAGATCCAGTCCTTTACTGCTGCCAAAAGACCTTAACAAATGTTTTGCTCCAGCAAACAAGTTACAGGAGAAGTTGGCAAGGGGCCACCGACGACTGTTTTAAAGACAGCTTGAGAAAAATGCAATGCGTTGGCCGGGAATCGAACGCATACAGCAAGAATGGACAGACCCAGGAATCGAACCCATAGCAAGAATGCTCGTAATCAAGGTCTTTAATTTACAAATGTGATGCGTTGGCCGGGAATCGAACCCGGGTCAACTGCTTGGAAGGCAGCTATGCTCACCACTATACCACCAACACAAGTCTGTTGGATGTAGACTGGAAGCCATCTTCTGCGGTCAGCAAGAATGTTCGCAATATATTAGCAGCTGGCAGGTGCAGATGAATTGAAACTCTCTTTGTTTGGACCTGGCACTTAAAAAAATTGCATGAACTTATTGACCTGACCTACCAGGCACCATATTAAAAAAAAGGGTCTCTAATTTAATAATGTAACACGTTTTATACAGACACTTCATATTTAAACGGTATTAGATTATTTTTTGGATTCACTGGCTTCTGTGAAGCGTTGAGCTAAAATGACGCATGACGCCGTTCCTGGAAGCCGCGCTGATCGGATACAACTACCTGTCTCTGCAACTCCTCGTTAGTATAGTGGAAAGTGTCTCCGCCTGTCACGCGGAAGACTGGGGTTCGATTCCCCGACGGGGAGATCCAGTCCTTTACTGCTGCCAAAAGACCTTAACAAATGTTTTGCTCCAGCAAACAATTACAGGAGAAGTTGGCAAGGGGCCGCCAACGACTGTTTTAAAGACAGCTTGAGAAAAATGCAATGCGTTGGCCGGGAATCGAACGCATACAGCAAGAATGGACAGACCCAGGAATCGAACCCATAGCAAGAATGCTCGTAATCAAGGTCTTTAATTTACAAATGTTATGCGTTGGCCGGGAATCGAACCCGGCTCAACTGCTTGGAAGGCAGCTATGCTCACCACTATACCACCAACACAAGACTGTTGGATGTACACTGGAAGCCCTCTTCTGCGGTCAGCAAGAATGTTCGCAATATATTAGCAGCTGGCAGGTGCAGATGAATTGAAACTCTCTTTGTTTGGACCTGGCACTTAAAAAAATTGCATGAACTTATTGACCTGACCTACCAGGCACCATATTAAAAAAAAGGGTCTCTAATTTAATAATGTAACACGTTTTATACAGACACTTCATATTTAAACGGTATTAGATTATTTTTTGGATTCACTGGCTTCTGTGAAGCGTTGAGCTAAAATGACGCATGACGCCGTTCCTGGAAGCCGCGCTGATCGGATACAACTACCTGTCTCTGCAACTCTTCGTTAGTATAGTGGAAAGTATCTCCGCCTGTCACGCGGAAGACCGGGGTTCGATTCCCCGACGGGGAGATCCAGTCCTTTACTGCTGCCAAAAGACCTTAACAAATGTTTTGCTCCAGCAAACAAGTTACAGGAGAAGTTGGCAAGGGGCCACCGACGACTGTTTTAAAGACAGCTTGAGAAAAATGCAATGCGTTGGCCGGGAATCGAACGCATACAGCAAGAATGGACAGACCCAGGAATCTAACCCATAGCAAGAATGCTCGTAATCAAGGTCTTTAATTTACAAATGTGATGCGTTGACCGGGAATCAAACCCGGTCACCTGCTTGGAAGGCAGCTATGCTCACCACAATACCACCAACACAGGCCTTTGAACGTAGACTGGAAGCCCGGTTGTGCGGTCAGCAAGAATTTTCGCAATACATTATCAGCTGGCAGGTGCAGATGAACTGAAACTCTCTTTGTTTGGACCTGGCACTTAACAAAATTGCATGAACTTATTGACCTGACCTACCAGGCACTGTAGTGATCTTTTTCTTTGTAGAAAAGTTAGAAGCTCAGACCAGGAGACAATGGAAGTTTTCCTAGCAGAAGTTCTTTATTGCTTGTCGGTAGCTGCAGTCATTCCAACATCGTCTAACTAAGGGAACTTTACATTGTAGTTTATATACATTTCAAGGGGGAGGGATTACATTGTGAGGAACAAAGCATTAAATGAGCTGAAACATGAGAACAGAATGGTGCAGGACTTCTCGCACTGAGATAAGAACTCCAAGACAAATGGTCTCAGTAATAAAATGGCAGGATTTCAAACTTGCTCAGCATGCCTCTTCACCCGGTAAAACAATGAGAACAGGAAAAGCCTAGCCTTCTCGTACTGAGATGGGACAGTCAGGAATATCCTGCTGGGAACCCCTACCATTTGCAGAGATTTCCTGGTCTCATCATTTATAAACTTTCTCAATATAAAATACTATTGTATTGGAAATCTAAATTAAACATTTAAATAAAATTTGTAATCCTACAGCACCATATTTATAAACAAGGTCTCTAATTTAATAATGTAACACGTTTTATACAGACACTTCATATTTAAACGGTATTAGATTATTTTTTGGATTCACTGGCTTCTGTGAAGCGTTGAGCTAAAATGACGCATGACGCCGTTCCTGGAAGCCGCGCTGATCGGATACAACTACCTGTCTCTGCAACTTCTCGTTAGTATAGTGGAAAGCATCTCCGCCTGTCACGCGGAAGACCGGGGTTCGATTCCCCGACGGGGAGATCCAGTCCTTTACTGCTGCCAAAAGACCTTAACAAATGTTTTGCTCCAGCAAACAAGTTACAGGAGAAGTTGGCAAGGGGCCACCGACGACTGTTTTAAAGACAGCTTGAGAAAAATGCAATGCGTTGGCCGGGAATCGAACGCATACAGCAAGAATGGACAGACCCAGGAATCTAACCCATAGCAAGAACGCTCGTAGTCAAGGTCTTTAATTTACAAATGTGATGCGTTGGCCGGGAATCGAACCCAGGTCAACTGCTTGGAAGGCAGCTATGTTCCCCACTATACCACCAACGCAAGACTGTTGGATGTAGACTGGAAGCCCTGTTCTGCCGGTCAGCAATAATTTTTGCAATACTTTAGCAGCTGGCAGGTGCAGATGAACTGAAACTCTCTTTGTTTGGACCTGGCACTTAAAAAAATTGCATGAACTTATTGACCTGACCTACCAGGCACCATATTAAAAAACAAGGTCTCTAATTTAATAATGTAACACGTTTTATACAGACACTTCATATTTAAACGGTATTAGATTATTTTTTGCATTCACTGGCTTCTGTGAAGCGTTGAGCTAAAATGACGCATGACAAGCCGCGCTGATCGGATACAACTACCTGTCTCTGCAACTCCTCGTTAGTATAGTGGAAAGTATCTCCGCCTGTCACGCGGAAGACCGGGGTTCGATTCCCTGACGGGGAGATCCAGTCCTTTACTGCTGCCAAAAGACCTTAACAAATGTTTTGCTCCAGCAAACAAGTTACAGGAGAAGTTGGCAAGGGGCCACCGACGACTGTTTTAAAGACAGCTTGAGAAAAATGCAATGCGTTGGCCGGGAATCGAACCCATACAGACAGAATGGACAGACCCAGGAATCGAACCCATAGCAAGAATGCTCGTAATCAAGGTCTGTAATTTACAAATGTGATGCATTGGCCGGGAATCGAACCCGGGTCAACTGCTTGGAAGGCAGCTATGCTCACCACTATACCACCAACGCAAGACTGTTGGATGTAGGCTGGAAGCCCTCTTGTGCGGTCAGCAAGAATTTTCGCAATACATTAGCATTCACTGGCTTCTGTGAAGCGTTGAGCTAAAATGACGCATGACGCCGTTCCTGCAAGCCGCACTGATCGGATACAACTACCTGTCTCTGCAACTCCTTGCTAGTATAGTGGAAAGTATCTCCGCCTGTCGCGCGGAGACTGGGGTTCGATTCCCCGACGGGGATATTCAGTCCTTTACTGCTGCCAAAAGACCTTAACAAAAGTTTTGCTCCAGAAAACAAGTTACAGGGAAGTTGGCAAGGGGCCCGGACGACTGTTTTAAAGACAGCTTGAGAAAAATGCAATGCGTTGGCCGGGAATCGAACCCATACAGCCAGAATGGACAGACCCAGGAATCTAACCCATAGCAAGAATGCTTGTAATCAAGGTCTTTAATTTACAAATGTGATGCGTTGGCCGGGAATCGAACGCGGGTCAACTGCTTGGAAGGCAGCTATGCTCACCACTATACCACCTACGCGAGGTGGTATAGTGGTGGTAAAAAAATTGCATGAACTTATTGACCTGACCTACCAGGCACCATATTAAAAAAAGGGTCTCTAATTTAATAATGTAACACGTTTTATACAGACACTTCATATTTAAACAGTATTAGATTATTTTTTGGATTCACTGGCTTCTGTGAAGCGTTGAGCTAAAATGACGCATGAAGCCGTTCCAGGAAGTGCCGCCTATCGGGGACAACTACCTGTCTCTGCAACTCCTCGTTAGTATAGTGGAAAGTATCTCCTCCTGTCACGCGGAAGACCGGGGTTCGATTCCCTGACGGGGAGATCCAGTCCTTTACTGCTGCCAAAAGACCTTAACAAATGTTTTGCTCCAGCAAACAAGTTACAGGAGAAGTTGGCAAGGGGCCTCTCACAACTGTTTTAAAGACAGCTTGAGAAAAATGCAATGCGTTGGCCGGGAATCGAACGCACACAGCAAGAATGGACTGCCCCAGGAATCGAACCCATAGCAAGAATGCTCGTAATCAAGGTCTTTAATTTACAAATGTGATGCGTTGGCCGGGAATCGAACCCGGGTAAACTGCTTGGAAGGAAGCTATGCTCACCACTATACCACCAACGCAAGACTGTTGGATGTAGACTGGAAGCCCTGTTCTGCGGTCAGCAATAATTTTCGCAATACTTTAGCAGCTGGCAGGTGCAGATGAACTGAAACTCTCTTTGTTTGGACCTGGCACTTAAAAAAATTGCATGAACTTATTGACCTGACCTACCAGGCACCATATTAAAAAAAGGGTCTCTAATTTAATAATGTAACACTTTTTATACAGACACTTCATATTTAAACGGTATTAGATTATTTTTTGCATTCACTGGCTTCTGTGAAGCGTTGAGCTAAAATGACGCATGACGCTGTTCCTGGAAGCCGCGCTGATCGGATACAACTACCTGTCTCTGCAACTCCTTGTTAGTATAGTGGAAAGTATCTCCGCCTATCACACGGAGACTGGGGTTCGATTCCCCGACGGGGAGATCCAGTCCTTTACTGCTGCCAAAAGACCTTAACAAATGTTTTGCTTCAGCAAACAAGTTGCAGGAGAAGTTGGCAAGGGGCCTCGGACGACTGTTTTAAAGACAGCTTGAGAAAAATGCAATGCGTTGGCCGGGAATCGAACGCATACAGCAAGAATGGACAGACCCAGGAATCGAACCCATAGCAAGAATGCTCGTAATCAAGGTCTTTAATTTACAAATGTGATGCGTTGGCCGGGAATCGAACCAAGGTCAACTGCTTGGAAGGCAGCTATGCTCACCACTATACGACCAACGCAAGACTGTTGGATGTAGACTGGAAGCCCTGTTCTGCGGTCAGCAATAATTTTCGCAATACATTAGCAGCTGGCAGGTGGAGATGAACTGAAACTCTCTTTGTTTTGACCTGGCACTTAAAAAAATTGCATGAACTTATTGACCTGACCTACCAGGCACCATATTAAAAAACAAGGTCTCTAATTTAATAATGTAACACGTTTTATACAGACACTTCATATTTAAACGGTATTAGATTATTTTTTGCAATCACTGGCTTATGTGAAGCGTTGAGCTAAAATGACGCATGAAGCCGTTCCTGGAAGCCGCGCTGATCGGTTACAACTACCTGTCTCTGCAACTCCTTGTTAGTATAGTGGCAAGTATCTCCGCCTGTCACGCGGAGACTGGGTTTCGATTCCCCGACGGGGAGATCCAGTCCTTTACTGCTGCCAAAAGACCTTAACAGGAATCGAACCCATAACAAGAATGCTCATAATCAAGGTCTTTAATTTACAAATGTGATGCGTTGGCCGGGAATCGAACCCGATCACCTGCTTGGAAGGCAGCTATGCTCACCACAATACCACCAACGCAGGCCTTTGAACGTAGACTGGAAGCCCAGTTGTGCGGTCAGCAAGAATTTTCGCAATACATTAGCAGCTGGCAGGTGCAGATGAACTGAAACTCTCTTTGTTTGGACCTGGCACTTAAAAAAATTGCATGAACTTATTGACCTGACCTACCAGGCACTGTAGTGATCTTTTTCTTTGTAGAAAAGTTAGAAGCTCAGACCAGGAGACGGTGGAACTTTACATTGTAGTTTATATACATTTCAAGGGGGAGGGATTACATTGTGAGGAACAAAGCATGTAAATGAGCTGAAACATGAGAACAGAACGGTGCAGGACTTCTCGCACTGAGATAAGAACTCCAAGACAAATGGTCTCAGTAATAAAATAGCAGGTGTTCAAACTTGCTCAGCATGACTCTTCACCCGGTAAAACAATGAGAACAGGAAAAGCCTAGCCTTCTCGCACTGAGATGGGACAGTCAGGAATATCCTGCTGGGAACCCCTACCGTTTGCAGATATTTCCTGGTCTCATCATTTATAAACTTTCTCAATATAAAATACTATTGTATTGGAAATCTAAATTAAACATTTAAATAAAATTTGTAATCCTACATTTCCCCCTTTGAGAGTTCTAAATAACTCTCACAAAATACAAATTTAAACACTTAAACAAACATGCAATTTTAGGGTCCGTGACGTCCCTACGGGTAATAATCTTCAGTCATCTGGTGTAATTTGCTGAAAGATCAAGAATGTCTTGTTGGCCCACCATGTTTGCGCACAAGTGAGTCCTGGAATGCAGTCATCTTCAGATGTGACATGCACACTTTCTTTCCAGCAAACAAGGCATTTGTGACATATTCATCAGCTCTAAGAATATGTTGTTTCTGGAGTCCGGACTTTGTGCGATCTTCATGATGTGTAGTAGTAGGACAATCTTGATCATGTCGATGGATGATTGAAGGTTTCGTATGTGAGTCTCTGCGTTGTGTATTTTTTTTTCTTTCGTGATAGTAGGTTCGGCAGTGGGTCTAGTTGTTTTCTGGAGGTTGTGGCTTCATACGCAGGTGAGGAGGTTGATGCGTATGGGTCTCGGGACAGTCATCAGTGGTGTCTGCACAGAGTAAGAAAGAAAAAACAAAAGACAGTAGAGCAGTATTTGTTCAAACACTAGGATTGTGAACTTTTTCTGAGTCTGCTAGACAGTGGAGCAGTATTTGTTCAAACACTAGGGTTGTAAACTTTTCTGAGTCAGCTTTTGTTGTTTCCTCTTTCCCTATTTCTTAAACCTTTGACACCTAAGGAACAGTGAGGTAAGGATGGACTAGGATAGGGCCTATGAGGGAAGTCTTCACCCCAGGGTTAACCCCCGAAGCCTGTTGCGTTGGGTACTTCCCGGGGCTCCTCACTGGTTCCGTGTCCTAACCTATCCCTGTAGGTGGGGGAACAACCTTACAGTGTGTACAATGAGTCCAGGTTTTCCTTCCCTGACACAATACTGCAGCTGCTGTAATCAACATCACTTGATGTGGCCCATGCCACTTTGGTTCTAATGGAGGAAACGTTTTTGTACAGATCAATTATTGATTCAGGAGGCATAATTTTCTTCTGTGCTGCACTACCTGAACAAATTTGTACAGTTGCATAGAAACAAGCCTGTTTAGCTGCCATATCAGCAAGATAATTATCTTTAGCTTCCGTAGTATTAGTTGTGAGATGTGCTTTCACTTTGATCACTGCTAATTTCTTTGGAAGTTTCATGGAAAACATTAGATCTTTCACTAATTCAGCATGCTTAATGGGGGATCCAGCAGAAGTTAGAAACTGTCTGGTTTGCCAAATGACACCAAAATCATGAATTACCCCAAAAGCATATCTGGAATCTGTGTAGATATTAGCAACTGATCCTGAAGCTAGCGTGCATGCTCTTGTTGGGGCTACTAGTTCTGCAGCTTGAGCTGAAAAATGATCTGGAAGACGTCCTGAAGCTAACACTTCCGTGATGGACGTTACTGCATAACCTGCTCGTCTGTAGTAATTTCTCCTTCATCCTCTAACAAAACTTCAGTCATAGCAGACATCGTACATGAGGACGGATTCGTGACAGGTGCAAGCTGTAAGACAATATTCGGCATTATTGTGGACAGTGCATGATGGCTTTTTTTACGTTTACAGTCTGACCTAACACTATTAATGATGAAAGGCCTGTGCTGTAAAATAACATTTAAGGCTGTGAGTCTACTTTAACCAGTGTCCCCCAAAGGAGAAACTGAGATAGTTACTTTCCTTTTGTTCTATTAAACAAAAACAGAAGTCTTTTATCTCTGTTGTAAGTTAGTAGGGAAATTAAGCACTCACAGCCCAACTGGTTAACAACTAAAACAGCCGCCCAACGAGCTTAATGACGAGGGGAGTGGCTGCTTCAGAGGAGCCAGCAGGCTGAGCAGAAGCTGAGTTACATTGTTAGTTTCTCTAACATTCTTTTTGTTTTTTCTACACTCTTTTCCCCAATGTCCATGTTTACCACAATAATAACAACTGCTGCCTTCTCTCTTAGGACATTTGCGTTTCTGTTGCTTCTCTGCGTTGACCTTAAAGGATGCTGCTGCAATTTTCACTCTTGCCTTGACATCAGAGTTTCTTTCCCAAGTAACTAAACTGTCCAAGTTGTTTTGCAGGGTTCTAGTGACCCATGTGACATTTAAGAAATGCAATGCATTTCTATGCTCTGACAAAAGACCATCACACCATGTGCGAGCTAAGGGGCCATTATCATTTAACACCTTCTCTGAAGTGTCCGCTATACCACTGTATGCAGCAGCTGACTGACAAAATATTTCTGTGTACTGACTAACAGTTTCATTCTTCTTCTGTACACAACTAGTTATCTTTGACCAGTCCACTTTTGGTCCAACAATGCTTTTTAACGCTCTCATAACTATCTCTCAAGTCATCTTTTCTAGCATTTTGAAACTCAAAATAGTTTACAGAATTTTCAAAATCACTGAATTCTGACTGTTGCTTTTGTGTTTTCCCGCTTTATTTTCTCTTCAGGTGCTGATTGTAGACACCTGAAGTTTTGCTGTTTTTCTTTTCACTTTATTTTTGTTATAGGTAATTAAGAAGATTAAAATTTAGTTAGGATAGTTTTGTTTATTATTTTTGCTCCCTCCTGAAGCTTTTATTCCCTTTTTTCCCTGTTTTAATGAATTACGCTTCAGTTTTACCTTTGGTTGGCAATATTCTTTCTTGAGCTGGGGCTGGACATGAGAAGTTCCCCATGGTCTCTCTCATCTCTTTGTTACATTTTCCCTTAACACCAAAAACAGGAAACTGAGGCTGCAATTCACATCAGCTCAATAAAACCTAAGAATAGAAGATTGGAAAAACGTTGCCTGGTCTGCTAGTCTCAATTTCTCCTGCAACATTTAGATGGGTCTCCTGCAAAAACTTGAAAGCATAGATTCATCCTGCCTTGTATCAATGGTTTAGGCTGTGGTGTGAGGGAAACTGGTTTCTTGAACACGAAAATGAGTTCACTAAACTCGAATGGCCCCCAAAGTCACCAGATCTCAATCCGAAAGAGCCCTTTTGGCATGTGCTGAAACGGAAGATTAGCATCTTGGATATGCAGTTGACAAATCAGCAACTGTGTGATGCAATCATGTCAATATGGACCAAAATCTCTGAGGAATGTTTCCAGCATCTTGTTGAATCTATGCAACAAAGGATTAAGTTCTGAAGGAAAAAACATGTCTAACCTAGTACTAGCAAAGTGTACTTATTGAATGGCCAGTGAGAACAACTCCCTGTTGTTTTCTGACTCATATACACTGTATTATCTAATAAAGGCACAACACATATTAAAGTGTTCTAATTTTGTAAGGACAGCACTCACTTTTGCACCACTATGAATGTGGGTGTCTGATCGACGAGTTCCCTGTCTGATGAAGTGAGCCGGAGTCTCTTCCAGGTGGAGCAGAGATCTCTTTGGTCATGCACACATATAATCATTTCATCATAGAATATTTTTTTTAATCTTTTAGCTAAGGATTATGAGTTTGAGTATGTTTTGAACTTTGATGTTATTCACTATAAATCTTCATAGAAATATATTAATTGAATTTTATAAATACTCACTGTGCTCGTCACACGTGGAGTCTAGATCCATTCTGAGAGCCCGGTTTGATGATTTGGTACAAGGTAAATAAATGGGCCTGTGTAGAAAGTTATAAGATGTAAAGCATTAATTGGCCATACAGAACTCCAAGGAAGTCTGCTTGTTAAGCCATGACATATGGAATACTGTTTTTGGTCCAAGACTTTACTCCGTTTCAACTGAGAATACCATCTCAACAGCTGTTTATAAGCCTTATTTATTTACTTATAGCAAACATTTAAGATAAAAACAAAACACTCAAAAAAATGATGTGTTGGCTTTACTAAACTTTTTTATGTAAAAAGGTTCCACCGGTTCCACATAACTGGGTTTTGTTAAACAAACATACTTTGTTTAACGAATAACTTCAACATCATGAAAGTCATTTTAAGCGGCCCAATTAAACTCTGAGCTGGGTGTTAAATGAACACTGGAGCAGTGTTGAAGTTAATGAGATAATTAAGTGAATAATTGATTGATGATTGAGCATTATTGAAGACACCTGATGTTAACAAGCAGAATCACTGAAGGAGAAAACCGGAATTTCAGGTCACCAATATGGTTATCAGTGTTTGTTTTAGTTGGGCTCTTGACCCCCACATTATTAACTTTATATTTTGTCTGGCTGCTGTATCTGAGTTACAATAGCCAGATAATCAAATAGAAAATGTGATCTGTAGATGTTGGTTGTGTTTTAACATAATCATTATATCACAATCATTTGACCTGAATCACTGAACTCATACAGAAGCCAAATTCTGAGTTAAGTTTACCTTATGGATTATCGCAGCACTGCCATTGTAGAGCAACTATAAGTTACATGAACAAATTATGTTTGTTTAACGAAACCCAGTAATGTGGAACCGGTGGAACCTTTTTACATAAAAAAGTTTAGTAAAGCCAATACATCATTTTTTTGACTGCAGAATAGGTTTGCAAGCATCTAAATATATATCCAAGGAATGGGTAGTTGAATCTTACCTTGCCATCAAAGATATCGTAATGTTTTCTCTCATCCTAACCAGAGCAATGTCGTAATCATAAAACTCCTTTACATTTTTGTCCTTAAGGCCTCTCAAATTAAACAGTGGATGAAGAATCAACTCCATAGCTTTAACTTCACCAATACCTTTGTAAGAGAATTGAAGCAAAGTATAGTTTGTATAAAAAAGTATAATCAATGTAGTTTAGCGTCTGTGCATGACAGGATACAATCAACATAAATTCACAATTATATATATATTTTTTTTATTTAAACTTTCTTCGATTTGGCTTTGATTTTTTAGCGGACTTATAAGAGATACTCTCTGAGTAGCATGAGTCACCTTGAATTATTCCATAACATTGTTGACTAAAGCAACAATTCTTACCATGGTGAACTGTTATGTCATCAGCACTGGCAAATGATACAGATTCATCTGTATTCACCTTTATAAAGCAGTGTGCAGCTGTCAATACCATGCTCTTAGTCACTAGACAAGCAGTGTGCATCTGTCAATACCATGCTCTTAGTCACTAGACTCCCTTTGCATTTTTCAGCTCTCTGGATGACAAAAAAAGTAAAATATGATCTACCATCTGAAAGCAGTGCTTTTATAGAAGTCTTTATCTCAAGTTTTATTAAATCATTAAACTCTTGATATAAATTTACTAACCCAGCAAACATTGACATGCCAGGGTCTGGTGTAAGTGGTCTTCTCTTGCTCGTCTTGGTCATCTTGCTCTTGTGCCAATCCACACTTAGTCACAACACAATCCAAACACAAACACGTCTATGAAACATAAATGCACACAACTGGTAAAACTAAGAAAAAAAGGCTGTATTTTTTTGAAACCTTGGATCAGGGCTTGCACAACCACACTGCTACACAAAACACACCCACAGGTAAATAATGTATGATGAACTGGCTTGCTTACACTACCTACAGTTGTGGTCAGAATTATTGGCATCCCTGGTGAATATGATCAAATATGGCTGTAAATTTAAATCTGCATTGTTTATCCTTTTGATCTTTCATTTAAAAATCTAACCGTTCATTGTAGGAAAATAATTGAAATCACACTATGAAGTAAATGATTTTCTCCAAAACAAGTTGGCCATCATTTTTGGCAATTTTTAATTGTTGCCAATAAACCTTTTTATTTTATATAACATCCTTGTGCCAAGATAACAGCTCTGAGTTTCCTCCTATAGCTCGGAGAACAACTGACAAAAGATCAGAGACTGTTCCTCCATAGAGAATCTCTTCGACCTATAATTGACCAATGTCTAGGACCTCCAGCAAAAAATAGGCCCTCAAGATTAAAGATCCAGCAGTATATTTAACCGTGGACATGGGGTACTGTTTATTCCTGTTTTCCCCAAACCCATCTGGTGGCTTTGCTGCCAAAAAGCTCTTTTTTTTACACTGTAAAAAACTGGCAGCTGTGGTTGCCAGTATTTTACCGTAGAAAATATGGTGGCAACCTTTTATGTTTTATGGGGCTTAAATTTACGGGCAAAAAAAAAAAACACAATGTAAAAAAAACTGTGAAATTTATGGTAGAAAAACGTCAGGGTTGGTTGCCAGCATTTTACCGTAAAAAAATATGGTAGAATCCTTACTTTGGACGAAAAACAAAACAAAAAAACATCAGCAGGACTTAACTCTCTGATGGTCTTCAAAAAAAAAATCACACTCGTGGTCTTCGGGGTCTATTTGACCCCAGACAAC
The DNA here is from genome assembly GCF_051911475.1 of Siphateles boraxobius. Classification (NCBI taxonomy): domain Eukaryota; kingdom Metazoa; phylum Chordata; class Actinopteri; order Cypriniformes; family Leuciscidae; genus Siphateles; species Siphateles boraxobius. The sequence goes on from NW_027509186.1 coordinate 822,307, forward strand.
AACATTTAATTTTGTAACCGAACAATATTTTTTTTTTAACAAATATAATTTTACTCGGTTCATTAATGTTTTTACTCAACATTTGTGCAGTTTTTGTAGAATTTATGATTTTTAAAAAATTTCTATAAATAAATAAATAAATATTTAATTAAATAGGATTTTTACAAAAAAAACAGCATTTTATGTTAAATAAACTTTATAAAAGACCCAGATTTCTAACTTTCATTCCTGGGGATACCATGGATAATTTTACAAGGTTTAATGTAAGATTTTTGCCCATTTTTTGGAAAATACAGATTAAAATTTGTAATAAATCACTTTAACCACTAGATGGCTATAGAGCTCCATTATATGCTATTTGCTATTTGAATTACTGAAAGATATAGTTTCTAAAGTTGGATTCAGTTGGATTCATATCTAAATATTATAAAATCACAATTATAACAAAAATAAAATAATTTTTGTCAAAATTTTGCATTTTTTGTACTGAAAAAACACAGCACACACAAAAACAACCACAACAGTGAAGTGCCAAACCTGCAGACAGGGTTGGAGCAAACACAGGGTGTGTGTGTGTGTACATTTTATTTTTATTTTTATGTGTACAGTGTCACCAATTTATTTTTGAGGTGGTTCTTCATTTTGTATGATTTTATTTGACAAATTATAAGACTTATAGCCTTACAAAGGTATTTCTGTGTGTGTGTGTCTGTGTGTGTGTGTGTGTGTGTGTGTGTGTGTGTGTGTGTGTGTGTGTGTGTGTGTGTGTGTGTGTGTGTGTGTGTGTGTGTGTGTGTGTGTGTGTGTGTGTGTGTGTTGCGCACGCACATTTTCAATGCGTCTAAGTGTTACCAATTTATTTTTTCTGGTGGTTCTGCATTTTAGATTATTTTATTTTACAAATGATAAGAGAACAGTTTTTATAGTCTGTATGTATTCCTGTATAAATGTATTCCTCTTTATGTGTGTGTTTGTGTGTGTGTGTATGCCTGTGGTGAGCATGATAATTTTGGATTGTGGATGTTTTTTGCATTGTTGGAAGTGTGCCACTTTATTTCTGTCATTTCTGTCTATGTGTTCTACGTTGTTTCTGATTTTGATGATGTTATTTTGTTTATTTTGATTGCGGGGTCCAATAGACCCCGAAGACCACGAGTGTGACTATTTTTGTCACGCCAACATAAAAACAGATATCATAAAAAAATTTGTTGTAGATCTAGAAAGTGTTGAGAGCCGTAGAAAGTTTCAAACCATTTGGACAAAGAGAACATTTTTTTTAATTTGAGCAAAAGTCATTTGGGGTCCAATAGACCCCGAAGACCATCATAGGGTTAAATGTGTGGTTAAAAAAAACATCATATGTGGTTCCCAGTACTTTACCAAAAAGAATATAGTAGTAACTCTTTAGTTTCCACAGGACAACCCTTATATTTCATTAAATGATAAACGTCATCATTCACTTTCACTAGAGTATTAAAATCTGCTTTATATCTTAATATTATACTGATAACCACCATAATAATGCAGGCTGTAAAAAAAAACACATGATGATTCAAAGTTCATCACCATTTGACACAAGCTGAGGCACATGTTAATATAAAGAAGGTGCAGAGTGTGACACACAAATACAAAACACAATCATGTTGATACACACATGACTCCAAAAAAATGCCATTAATATCCATTAAACAATATATAATGTAATACAAACCCCAAATGTACATAACTAATAACAAAACCCAAGAAGGAACATGATTAATTAAAACCAATAACATCAAATGTGAAGTGTCACTCAAGGGAATTTAGGCAATGTCAATTTAGAGAAACAACAAGAACAGAAAAAAGAGAAGCGACGAGCAGAAACAAAATAACTACTTCAGCCACAGCCTTAGATCAACTGAAGATAACAAACATTAAATCTCTGAAGATCTCAGCAGTGGAGGATTAAACAACTCCACAAACAGTATTACCAGCTTCACTTATTACTAACCAGACTGACTTTATTTCTGTCATACATCTATAGTTCTGTTTGAGAATTAACAGAGGTTTAGATGTTGATGATTTATTTTATTTCAACCCAAGAGAGAGACTAGGGGGCTTTTACACTGGGCTCGTTTGCTGCGGTCCGAAGCCGAGCGCGATTGTTCCCGGCGCCCCCCGCAATGTTGGTCTGGTTTCACACTCAACTTGATTCTATCGAACTCTGGTGCGATTGCGTCACCTTACGTCATTGCAAACGTGCACGGTGCATGATAGAAAACACCACGGGAGGCTGCCAAGATGGCGCTCTTACTATACGTGCTTTGAGGAGCTTCGCAAATTCAAACTAATAATTCGATTTGTAGTGCGGTAAGAAAGACCGTCTATCTTTCTTTTGGTGCATAGGATATTGTTTCTACGAATATAATGATTGAAAATGGGAAAATCTGAAAAAAGAAAGAACAAGAACATGAGCCAAGCCAAAGTTAATCCTGCTAAAGCTACACCGACAAAACAGCAAGTTTCAAACAAACTTTTGAGTGACAATTTGCATGATTACTTCGAGTCAGAGGTGGATTGTGTCGATATTATGCCTGCTGAAGTAGATTTCCCTCCTCTCCCCGAAACGTCATGTAAGTCTCCTGTTATAAAACAGTGGAAGATTGAGAACATTGATGCAGCTAATGTCCTCTCACAACTCAAAGAACGTATCGGTTACCTAACGTAACCTCGGTTCTCTCTTAAAGAGGGAACGAGTATTGTGTAAGTTAGCTTACGCTACGGGAGAGATTCATCTTTTCGAGATATTGAAGCCAAAAAATTATCCTTAATTTTGTATCCATTGTCAACGCAGTGCAGCAGCTAGCAGACCTAGAGCAGGCTGTCTAGCGTGCTCATAGGCTGCCCTGCGGGAACTGCAGCAGCCTACCACTGAGCCCGACGTGATGTCACGTCCAGTGAAGGGTGCCCGCGCCTTCACAGGTTCAAAGCCCGCCAGTATGGGCATGGCTTAGCGTATATAAGCAGGGCTCGTAGGCTGATTCCCTGGTTTCCATCGACTGAAGCGAAAACGCTCGTGGCGTGAGCACGGCATGTTACATAAGACTCATTCCCTCTTCTAGAGAGAACCGAGGGTTACGTTAGGTAACCGGTACGTTCTCTTACGAGAGGTACTCTCGTATTGCATAAGTTAGCTTACGCTACGGGAACCCTTTGTCAACGCCGTGCGCGCCAAGCATCCACAATGTGTCCCAGGGTTTTCCGGGGAACCCAGATAAGTGGGAAATAAGGCGGCCAGCAACGTGGGCCAGCACTTGTACATAAGCACTCATAGGGAATACAGAGCGGCGTCGCCGGTCTGTATAAGCATATAGCATATACCCAATAGTGCAGCTCAACCAGAAGAGCTATTATACGTGAGAGTAGCCTGCACACGAACATATCTGGACAGAACGTACCACTCACTTAAACTGACAGAAGTTTTGCCTGCAGAGCGGGAACTTCTAGGTTATAAAACCTGACAAAGGTGGACGGGGAGGCCCAGCCCGCCGCGACACATATGTTGTGAATAGAAATTCTGCTTGACCATGCCCACGATGAGGCCATGCCTCTGGTGGAATGAGCCCTGATGCCCAGGGGGCATTGCAGACCTGTCGAAGTGTAAGCGACTGCTATAGCGTACACATTCCATCTGGATAGGCTTTGTTTCAAGGCAGCGAGACCCTTGGTGCGCCCACCAAACGAAACGAAAAGCTGCTCCGAGAGCCTGAAAGGGGCGGAGCGCGCAGTGTAAACCCTCAGCGCCCTGACTGGACTGAATGTCGCTCCCGTTATCAGATGAAGGCAGAGCCGATAGAGAAATGACCTGCGCACTGAAGGGAGTGCCAATCACTTTAGGAACATAGCCGTGTCTAGGTTTGAGGATGACTTTTGAGTCATTTGGCCCGAACTCGAGACACGCGGCGCTGACAGACAGCGCGTGTAAGTCCCCCACACGTTTCACTGATGACAGGGCTGTCAGAAAAACGTTTTTGAGTGATAGGTACTTTAACTCCACGGAGTCTAGTGGTTCAAAGGGGTAAGCTTTCAGGGCCTCGAGGACCAACGAAAGATCCCACATAGGAACCGACGGGGGGTGCGGAGGGTTCATCCTTCTGGCTCCTCTAAGGAAGCGGATGACAAGCTCGTTTTTTTCCTAGTGACCGTCCGCGTGTCGACTCAGCGTACGCTGCAACGGCCGCCACATAGACTTTGAGTGTGGATGGGGACCTCCCCTTATCCAACAGCTCTTGTAGGAAACTGAGCAGCCACGAGACCCCACACGTCCGTGGGTCCAGGTTTTTGTCGGTGCACCATTTGGAGACCACAGACCATTTAGACGCGCAAAGCTTTCTAGTAGAGGGATCTCTAGACTGCGTGATCGTGTTCATCACTCCTTCTGGCATGGCAGCGGGTACCCGTTGATCACCTATGCTTGCAGAGACCAGCGCTCTGGATGGGGATGCCAGATCAAGCCGCGAGCTGGCGAGAGGAGATCCGTTCTCACCAGAATCGGCCAGGGGGCTGTTAGTGACAGCCGCGTCAGCTCCGGGAACCAAATCTGATTCTCCCAGCGCGGGGCTATGAGGAGCACCGAGTGGCGCGTTTCCCTGATTATCTTGATTACCTGCGGTAGCAGAGAGATCGGAGGGAAGGCATACAGAGGGCGGCTGGCCCAGACTTGGGCCAAAGACCGGTCTGCCCTCGAGGAGCGCACCCCAACCTGAGTTGGACGCATCTGTCGAGATGACCTTTCGGTACGAAACCGCTCCCATCATCACACCCCGCTGATACCAGTCGGCTGTTAACCAGGGCTGCAGAGCCGTAATACAGGTCTGAGTCACTCTGATTTGTTCGCAGCCAGCAGCCCAAGCTCGGCGAGACACACGAGCATTGAGCCAGCGTTGGAGCGGACGCATGCGCAGTAAGCCCAGCTGAAGCACTGCTGCAGCTGAGGCCATACAGCCCAGGATCCTCTGGAATGTCTTCAGAGGGATGATGCTGCCCTTCTGGAAAGTGCGCTGTGCCAATAAACGAGCCGTCATGGCCACAGAGTCCAGTTCTATTCCTAGAAAGGAAATTGACTGACTGCCTGCTCTAGGTCTGCTAGCTGCTGCCCTGCGTTGACAATGGATTCAAAAATTAAGGATAATTTTTTGGCTTCAATATCTCGAAAAGATTAATCTTTCCCGTAGCGTAAGCTAACTTACGCAATACGAGAGAACCTCTCTAAAGAGAACTCTCGTTCCCAATTAATAGTCGATCTGATGCCCTGGAAAGAATGGTGGCGGAGAATGCACGAGCGATCGCGAGTATGAAAGAGACCGCTAACGAAAACCCCAAACAGATAGCCGACGTGAAGACAGCTGTTGAGTTTGTATGTGCCGAAGTTAATGATGTTAAAATCCAGCTCGGTGTTATACAGAAACAAGTGAAGAAGATTGAGGTGAAATCATCTTAGCATGAACAACGTTTATCTCATCTCAAAGGATACACACGTCGTTGGAATCTGAGAATCTATGGGATCCCTAAAAAAGGAGAGGGAGGATGTTCGGGAGAGGGTTATCCAGGTCTGTCAGCAGCTTTTACCAGAAGCATAGGACAAACTTCAACACACTGTCAATTCTGTACATCGACTTGGGTGTAAACAAGGGAGCAACTACAAACCTTGAGGGATCATCTTTCAGTTTACCGCGCACTTCTACCGTGATGCCATTTGGCGGGCTGCGAAGGACTCTCCTTTTCTCAGGAATAACAACTTAAAGTTGTCTGAGGATCTGTCCCCGACAGATAGAGAAAAGAGGAACAAACTATGGCCTCTCGTGGACAAATCACGGCGGGACAACAAGCGGGCATACACAAAAATACATAGCAATTAACCTTAACATATGCACAAGAGAAAAACAATATGTCCTTGGACGTAACATATGGGATGAAGATCCAGAGAGTTGCAAGGATCTCTGAGCGACTTCGTTGTCACTTTTGCCTTGTGACATGTTGCTCCATCATGCTGGAAAATGCACGGATCATCACCAAATTGCTCCTGAGTCATTGGGAGAAGTTTCTCTTGCAGGACCTTTTGATACCATTCTTAATTAAGCAGCATTTTTGGGCAGAATTGTGAGAGCGCCCACTCCCAGAGATGTGAGAGGACAGAACATGAATGGCCTCAGGATGTTTCGCTGTTGGAACGACACGGGACTCATGGTAGCGTTCACCTTTTCTTCTCCAGACAATCTATTTTCCTGATGTCCCAAATAGTGGGAAGTGAGCTTCATCTGAGAAAATAACTTTGCACTAGTCTTCAGCTGTCCAATCCTTGTACCTCCTGCAGAATTTCAGTATGCTCTTGATGTTTGTCATGGAGAGAAGTGGCTTCTTTGCTGCTCTTCTTGACACCAGGCCATTATCCAGAAGACTTGGCCTCAATATGCATAAAGATGCATCACAGCCACCTGCTGACAATACTGAACAAGCTCTGCACTGGTGGTGACACGATTCTGTAGCCATTTACTCATTCTAGACACTCTGGGACATCCTGAAACATTCTTCACTACAGTCAAACCTCTCTCCTTGAAGTTCTCGATGCTGCGGTAAATGGTTCTTTTAAGCGCAATATTCTTTGCAGCAATTTTCTTGCATGTGAGGCAATGTTAATGCAAAGTGATGATGGCTGCAAGTCTTTTTTTGGAGGCAACCATTGCTAACACAAGAACACAATGATTGGAAGCACTTCTTTCCTTCCTTTAATACAACAAGATTGTTCTGTTAATTCAATCAGAATGATAGAGTGATTCGTTCACATTTTCTCATGAGCTATTGATATGATTAGTGAAATTATTTTAGATGCCAGGGCCAAAAAAACAACAACATATTTTGGGGTTTTTGTGATAAAGTGAAGCTTTTTGCTGTTCTATAAAATGTATCTGATCCCTCTGCACAATAATCTAGAAGCAATGTGCATCCAAGCAGCAAACTTCATTTTGCAGTGATTTCTTTGCACAGAATTTGTCACTGCCTAATCTTCTGGCCACAGCTGTACATAGAGCAACAATTAAAACAGGAAGTAAGAACACATCTGTAACGTTCGGAATCCACTGAAGACAAAGATAAAGATATCAAAGTTTATTTAACAGGAACTTACAAAAGCCAACAATACGAAACAGCATGCAAGGCACAAAAATGTGCATTAACCACAAACAATAACCAACACTGCACATTGACATGAGCGGAACTTAAATACACAGAGGAATAAAGAGGACAACAGCTGAAGACGGTGAGTGGTGAGGATGATTGCTGGCAGGTGCGAGTAATGGTGAAGGAGGTGCAGGTGTGGGCCAAGGAGGATGCTGGGAACTGTAGTGCAGACAGGGACTAACACATGACAGTGACGATGACAGTGACAGAGACATTAGGTGTGTTCGATATCTGATGTAACTGATCGGCGAGAGTTGCCGCGTGCAGGCGGGGAGGAGCTGCAAACGGAGACGTGAAGTCGGACACTTTCTGGTGCATACTTTACCACACCTGAAGTGAATAAATGCAATATTTGCAAAATACACAGATGTTTCAGAGACATTTTCATTCAATACTTTATGTACTGCTTCATACAGCGTCTGTTTGAACAAGTATAAAGTTCAACATAAGCCTACAGCTACTATCAATGAAGTGGAATCAACGTTTTTTAATCAGTTTTATTTTGATAAACATGACACAATATAACATTGCGACTACATGAAAAGAGTGTTTACTGTTATAAAAAACTGATTTGTGAGCTTTAGTGGAACTAAAGGTGTGAGAATAAACACGAAAAAAACGTGATCGTTGTCATGCGGTGAATCCGGCCAATCGTGGAACAGCTGTGTCGTCATCAGAGCTCGTGCAGCCGCTCTTGAGAAGCTGCGCTGGCTGAGTTCTCCGGCTTCTCTCGAATTGCTCTCGCGGTACTTTGATGGTATATGTCACAGTCACGTGGCGTCGGCGCTGTATCAAGTCAGACAAAATTTCTAACCGGCATGCACTATTTCAAGTCAGCCACCGATCGATCTGCGCAGAGCTGTATGAAGTCGAACAAGCCTGATGACAGTGACGATGACCATTAGGTGGTGACTGTGACAACATCCTTTGTGAATAAACATGTAGGACTGAAGGACAGTAGGCGTGTTTCCGTTACAGATTTGCACAAAACTTTTGCGATTTTTTTCTAAATGTCTACAAAAAACTATTGCGAAATGACACCGTTTCCATTAAGCGATGTTATGCGACTAAAACGTATTTTTTTCTTCTCAAGATAAGTCATTCCAAAAATCATGCCGTCTGATATTGGTAGATTTACTATATCCCAGCCATTGCACTGGCCATTATTATTAATCGTATGTGTGTTATCCATGCTTTAATGGTAAGGAAAGACCCTTATACTTAGTGCGGCTGGTGTTTCTGGGTGTTTCTCCCTCATATCTGCTTCGAGGTCTTGATTGTGGCATTTCTTTGAGGTTTAGACTCCAGTATTACTCCATGTAATTCTATTGTATTTTATGAATTTAATAAAGAACTCTTGTCTTTTATTCTATCCAAACAAACCGCGTCATCTACGTCAGGTGACCTGTAAATGTGCAAAACTGTTTTCATTGCAGTTTTGCAAAATATTTATTTTTCAAATTGCCTGAAAAAGCACCTCATGTGAGCGTAAAAACTTTTTTTCGATAAATGGGAGTTTTTGCGAAATTGATGTGTTTCACAATGTGTTTCAATTTGCCCAATTTGAAGGGTAATGGAAACGCAGCTAGTGATAGACTTGTGTTCAATAAAATGGAAATAAAACAAACAATAATTCACTTGTAATGTGATTACTTGTGAACCATTTGATTAATTAATCAGTGCATCCTATCATTTTACTTAATTTAATGTACTTCCACAGAGAGGTGAATGCTTAAAGAAAGCAAGATCCACCTTCCCTGCAAACAGCAGCGCATCACTGTCAGACGTGATCACAGACAGGTTCATGTGCACTGGAGGAACAGAGACAATCAGACATGAAATGACTTGCAAAGGTTTGATTTAAGAAATAAAATAAATAATATATATATATATTCAAGTGAGTGCTGTGTCGTTTACTTTCAAATTTCTTTCATCTTGATAAAGAGAGAGCCCCCGAGGTGGAAGTTAAAGTGCACAGCAAAAAACTAAAATAATTATTTATTTATTTTTGTCCTAATAATAATTTTACTTGAGTCAAAACAATGTAAGATAATAATACGTGTTTTTAAAGAATATGTCTTGATATCACTGACAAATAATAAGACATTTCTAGGATGACTTTCCACTTCATATTCCAATACTTCCAATATGCATATTGCAATATATGCAAACAATATTTATCACCAGGATAAGTGAATTGGTTCCCAACCCTGCTCCTGGAGGACCCCCAACATGGCACGTTTCTTTGTCTCTCTAATCAAACACACCAGATTCAACTCATCAGCTCATTATCACATTGGTTTATGAGCTAATGAGTTGAATCAGGTGTGTTTGATTAGGGAGACAAAGAAAACGTGCAGTGTTGGGGGTACTCCAGGAGCAGGGTGGGGAACCACTGAATTAGAGAGATCCGTGTCCATAAGTGTGAATATGTACAGTAGTGGCAAAAAGTGATGTCTGGAGCAGATATTTGTTTTTAATGACCCTAAAAGTTTGTTTAAACCATCAAAATATGAGGAAAATATAATTTTTTTTTAAATATGATGGAGCAAAAAAATACATAGCAAAAACAAAAAAGCTCATGGGGAAAAGAATACACTGACTACAACATAGAAATTATAAACGCATGCAAAAACATATTAAAAATTGATTTTGTATGACAGCCTCATTTTGAATAAGTACTTACTGTGTACTAGTACTAAAGTACTAAAAAAGTATGTTCTATATAGTATGAATGTGTATAGTATGAATGTAATCCAAATGACTACATCCGCTATGTTGTCATTACAATGTGTTGCGTCGTTTTACTGCCACTCATAAATCTCCTGTGGCCTCAATCTAACTGAAAGTAGTCATCATCTTCAGGAGGGTCAATCGGGACTGACGACCCTTCGGGTGGCCATGGCGGAGAAGACCCTTCGGGTGGCCATGGCAGAGAAGACCCTTCGGGTGGCCATGACAGATAAGACCCTTCGGGTGGCCATGGCAGAGAAGACCCTTCGGGTGGCCATGGCGGAGAAGACCCTTCGGGTGGCCTTGGCGGATCGGCCTTCGTGGCCTTTCCGTGGGAGCCCGGTCTGGTCACTAAGGCCGAGGACGTATAGCCCCTTTCCAAAATTTTCTTGGGCGGAGCTATAGGTTTAGGCTCAGAGAATGGTTCAGGGATAGGCTCAGGGACAGGCTTTGAGGCAGGCACAACGTGAACGGTCTCTGGCCAGCAGGCGCGACGTGAACCGTCTCTGGCTGCTGTTCCTGATCCTGATCGATTGCTCCTGTCTGCCTAGCTGCCTGCTGTGTTTTGTTTGCTTCGAGGCTGTAAGCTCCGTCTAAGCCTCGTATTAGCTTTGTATTTCTTTCTGTTTTGAACCATCATTTACTACCATTTCTAGTTGTTTATACTACTAAATACAGCTTAGACAACATCTCAGATTAACCTGACATCGCTAGCTTCCGTTATTGTTAGCCCTAGTATAGCCCTCCCCGTCGGCAATATAGGGTTTATATGTGATAAATGCAAGGAAACAGTCAGGCTGACAGAGAAGATTTCAGAATTAGAAACACCCATCCAAACTTTAATTGAGGATAGTAAGTGTGCTAGAGCTTTAGATTCTATTTTGGATGCGCCTAGCATTGTGAACTCTTTACATGATTCGGTTCCGGCTGAATTATTGCCTGTGCAGCCAGGCAGATGGGTGACAGTGAGGGATCGCTCTAGTCGCGGATCAAAAAAACACTCTTCTGTTCCGATTACCACAACAAATCGATTTGCCCCACTCAGTTAAACACCCACTGAGAATTCTGTTGATTGTGCCCTGGTAATTGGCGATTATATTACACGGAACGTGAAAATAGGGACACCAGCCAACATAGTCACATGTTTGCCGGGTGCCAGAGCGCCTGACATCAAAGCAAATTTAAAAGTGCTTGCTAATGCTAATCGTAAATTCTGTAAGATTGTTATTCACGTCGGCACTAATGATGTTCGACTCCGCCAGTCGGAGATCACCAAAATTAATATTAAAGAGGTGTTTGAACTCGCAAGTAGGATGTCAGGCAATGTGATTGGCTCTGGCCCCCTTCCTGTTCGAAGGAGTGACGAGATAGTTAGCAGATTGTCATCACTCAATGGCTGGCTGTCTAAGTGGTGTCCGCAAAATAATATAGAATTCATAGACAATTGGAAAAGTTTTTGGGGCAAACCTGACCTGTTGAAAAGAGATGGTATTCTTCTCTCCTGGGATGGTGCTGCTCTTCTCTCTAATAATTTGGCTCATAGTCTGAGAGATAAAACATGACAATCTGGGCCTCAGGTCAGGAAGCAGACAAACTGGCTAAACCGACCGTCTGCTAGCGGCCTCGCGTCACCAAGGTCAGATAAATCCCATCACATAGAGCCTCTTTCACCTAGATATCATCATATAGAGACTGTGTCTGTTCCCCGAATTTGGAAATCCAAAAAATGTCCAAACCGATCTAAGGTTAAAAATGTAATTGATACTCAACAAATAAAAAATAGATATAATGCAGATGAGCAAACGATAAAGCTTGGGTTGCTGAATATTCGATCCCTTACTTCAAAAGCGCTCATAGTTAATTATATGATTTCAGATTATAACTTAGATGTGCTGTGTATGACAGAAACCTGGCTAAAACCAGACGATTACATTACTTTAAATGAGTCCACCCCCCATGATTACTGTTATAAACATGAACCTCGCCTGAAAGGCAAAGGGGGAGGTGTTGCTGTAATTTATATTAATATTTTCAAAACCATTAAAAAATCTAGTTTTAAATATACTTCTTTTGAAGTGTTGGTGCTTAATGTAAAAATATATAATGTAAACGATAAAACAAGTTTGAGAATTCTGCTGGCAACTGTATACAGGCCACCAGGGCACCATAAAGATTTTATCAAAGAATTTGCTGACTTTCTATCAGAATTAGTATTGACTGCAGATAAAGTCCTAATTGTTGGTGATTTTAACATACATGTAGATAATGGAAAAGATGCAATGGGATTGGCATTTAAAGACATTCTTAACTCTATTGGAGTTAGACAATACGTGTCAGGACCTACTCATTGTCGTAATCATACTCTAGATCTAATATTATCACATGGAATCAATGTTCAATCACCAGGATACTGTTATAAGCATGAGCCCCGTCTGATCGGTCGTGGCGGCGGTGTTGCAACAATCTATAGAGATATTCTTAATGTTACTCAGGAAACAGGTCACAGGTTTAATTCGTTTGAAGTACTTGTACTAAATATTACGCTCTTAGATGTAAGAAAGAAATCCCTATTATCTCTAGCCTTGGCTACTGTATATAGACCTCCAGGGCCCTATGCTGATTTCCTAAAAGAGTTTGCAGACTTTCTCTCAGATCTATTGGTCAATACCGATAAAGCAATAATTGTTGGAGATTTTAACATACACGTAGATAACACAAATGATGCGTTAGGGACTGCGTTTACAGATTTATTAAACTCTTTTGGGGTCAAGCAAAACGTCAGTGGTCCCACTCATCGTCTAAATCATACACTAGACTTAATTATATCATATGGAACCAATCCAACTGATATAGATATTATACCGCAAAGTGACGATCTCACTGATCATCACATGGTAACTTGTATAATACGTACTGCTGAAATTTGTCATGTTGCGCCACGTTATAGACCAGGCAGAACAATCGTTCCAACCACTATAGATAGATTCTCAAACAGCTTACCTGATCTATCTCAGCTGCTCAGTGAACCCAAACAAACAGATGAACTAGAGGAAATGACTAGCAGTTTGAGCACCATTTTCTCTAGTACATTAGATATTGTTGCACCAATTAGATCAAAAAAGGTTAGAGAGAAAACTAAAGCACCATGGTACAACATGTTATCAAGAGAGAAACTCGTAACTTAGAGCGTAAATGGAAACAAACTAATTTAGAGGTCTTTAGAATCGCGTGGAAAGACAGTATGTCACGTTATAAAAAGGCTCTAAAAGCAGAGGCTGAGCGTCTCCACAAACTAATAGAAAATAACCAAAATAATCCAAGGTTTTTATTTAACACCGTGGCTAGACTAACAAATATACAGACATCACCAGAGCAAAATATTCCGTTACAGTATAGTAGTAATGATTTTTTGAACTACTTTAATGAGAAAATAGAAAGCATCCGTAACACAATTGTAAATGTACACTCTTTTATGGTGTCTTATGATTCAGCCTCAATTATCGCCCCTCTGGAACAACTACACCGCTTTACAACTATAGGACAGGAAGAGCTAAATAAACTTATCATTGCATCGAAACCAACAACAGGTTTATTAGATCCAATACCCACTAAACTACTGAAAGAAGTGTTACCTGTAGTGGAAGAGCCTCTTCTCAATATTATTAACTCGTCTTTATTTTTAGGTCATGTTCCAAGAATATTCAAGCTGGCAGTAATACAACCTCTCATTAACAAACCGCAATTAGACCCAAATACCTTAGCAGATTACAGACCCATTTCATATCTTCCATTTATGTCTAAAATACTAGAAAAAATTGTGTCCGCTCAATTGTGCTCTTTCTTGCAAGAAAATGAGATATATGAAAAATTCCAGTCAGGATTCAGACTGCATCATAGCACAGAAACTGCGCTAGTTAAAATTACAAATGATTTACTTTTAGCTTCTGACCAAGGCTGTATCTCAATACTAGTTCTACTCGATCTTAGCGCTGCGTTCGACACTATAGATCATAAAATACTCTTGGATCGACTACAAAACTACACTGGTGTTCAGGGACAGGCATTAAGCTGGTTTAGATCGTACTTATCAGACCGTTATCATTTTGTCTGTTTAAATGGGGAAAAATCAAAGATAACGTCAGTAGACTATGGAGTACCGCAAGGATCGGTGTTAGGCCCTCTGCTATTCTCAATATATATGCTCTCACTTGGTAATATTATAAGAAAACATGGAATTAATTTCCACTGTTATGCTGATGACACTCAATTATATATTTCATCACGGCCAGATGAAAACACTAACTTATCAAATTTGACAGAGTGTCTCAAAGATATAAAATGCTGGATGACGGGTAATTTCCTGCTACTAAATTCAGATAAAACGGTGGTATTACTTATTGGTCCAAAAAACTACCCACAAACTCACTTACAATACAACTTTAATATAGAAGGATGTCCTTTTACTTTATCCACTACAGTAAAAGACCTGGGTGTTATACTAGACCGCAACTTGTCTTTCGAAAATCATATTTCATATGTTACAAGAACAGCCTTTTTCCACCTTAGAAACATTACAAAGCTACGTAACATGCTATCTGTTTCTGATGCAGAAAAGTTAGTTCATGCATTCATGACCTCGAGACTAGATTATTGTAATGCTATATTAGCTGGCTGTCCTGCATCCTCAATAAACAAGCTACAGTTAGTGCAAAATGCAGCTGCTAGAGTTCTTACTAGGTCAAGAAAATTTGATCATATAACACCAATTTTATCATCTCTACACTGGTTACCTATCAAATTCCGTATCAATTACAAAGTACTATTACTGACCTATAAAGCCCTAAATGGTTTAGCTCCTGTGTATTTAATGGACCTTCTATCGCCCTACAATCCATCGCGTTCTTTAAGATCACTAAATTCGAGGCTTCTGGTCATTCCTAGGATATCTAAGTCCACTAAAGGAGGAAGGGCGTTCTCACATTTAGCTCCAAAACTCTGGAATAGCCTTCCTGATATTGTTCGAGGCTCTGACTCGCTGTCCCAGTTTAAAACTAGATTAAAGACGCATCTCTTTAGCCAAGCATTTACATAATGCTTACCTTTTATACCACTGCTGAATCAGATCAAATGCATTTAATATTATAAAACTTGAAGAGTCTGTAGGTTATTTGTATAGGTTGCATAGTATTTACAGTCATTACGTTCCTGTGTATATTGCGTGAATGACGGGTGGTTGGGTAGATATTGTGTTTTGCGGTAGGTGGTATGCCGTACGGAACCGTTGCCACTTAACCTGCTTTAACGACGACAGTGGGGCTCGACAGCCTTAGTCAAACGGGTCGGCGCGTATGGTTGGGCTGCGGAGAGATTGTGAGATTGTGGTTGGGACTCAGCAGCAGGAGGGATGTAGAGGTCAGTAAGCAGGGCTGAGTTGAGTGGGGGATGGAGGGGGGTGACTCTGGGACGCAAGAATCACTGTCTTAATGTTTTTTATCATTTACGCCCGTGTTATGGAAATCATTATGAACAGCAGTTACGCTAATTTTTTTCCCTTTTTGCTTTTCTGCTGTTAAAAACGGCGTTCGTCAGCTCCAGTTTGTATCCAGCCTTTCACGGAGACTTCAGATACCCCAATCACAAAGCCTGTGAAGAGACGACTCAACACCGGCGATATGGACCCTCTATGGTGGACGGCACTGATTCTCAACAACTCGTTTCAACACCGGCGTGATTACTTGGACTTCCAAAAAATGGAAATGGATAAATATTCTAAATGTTCCGATCCAATCTGCCTTGTAATGCTGCCCGAATCATAAATCATGCACTGTTCCTTCGTTGGCCAGAGGAGAACAGGCCCTCCGACTGAGTCTGGTTTCTCCCAAGGTTTTTTCTCCATTCTGTCACCTGATGGAGTTTTGGTTCCTTGCCACTGTTGCCTTGGCTTTTGGCTTGCTTAGTTGGGGACATTTAATATTCAATAATATTATTGATCTGCCTTACTTAAGGTGGATGTTGACTCAATTTTCTTTTAGAAACAAACTCTGTTATATTATTTTCATGTTATCACTGTGAAGCTGCTTTGATACAATCTGTATTGTAAAAAGCGCTATATAAATAAAGGTGACTTGACTTGACTTGACTTGACTTGTATGTGACAGAAGTTTCTCTGTGAAGTCCAACCTGACTCGGCACATGCAGCTACATGGTCCAAAGGAACATGTGTGTGAAGTGTGTGGGAAAAGCTTCTCACTGAAACAGCAGATGAGCAGCCACCAAAAACAGCACCTGTACCCATGCATCCATCTGTACAGGCAGGGAGAGGCCAAGCTGCAGTGTACTGATGCAGCTAAGAGTGTGGCAATGGCCCCCAGCAAAGCAGTAGACCCCAGCTGTCTGGATTCTGAAAAGGCGGAGGCTGCTGCAAAGAAAGCTGGAGGGGAAATGTGGAAAGGCCAGCTAGTTGTCACATTCGGCAAATATGAAGGACAGTCTTTCAGGTGGCTGCTTGAAAATGATGTGGGCTGGGTCATATGGCTGCTGTCTGAATATTGCCAGAAGGGTGAGAAGAACGATCTCCTAAAGTGGCAAAAGGAGCGATTGCTGCAGTTCCCGCCTGTCACCTTTCATCTTGACAAACGCTTGGAGGTAACTTTAACCCTTTAACCCTTCGGAGTCTTGGGATATTTTGGCTGTTTTTGAGTACTTTTTATTTTTTTTATTTTGCGACATAAACAAATGTTTACCATACCAATATTGGGTATCATTTTTTTCAGCACAACATCTCCTATATGACCAGATAATTAGTTTTTCACTTTGATGTACTTTATCAACATACTGGACCCAAAATCACACAAAAAACACAAAATCCGAATTGAAAAATTATAGTTTTTTTACTACAAAAAACACAAACATGCTCAATGAAGTATTTTAAAAGGTTTAAAATATAAACACAAGTTGTACATGGCAACATATACAGGAACAATTCAAATATAATCAAGCTATATACAAAAAAAAAAGATTTACAAAAAAAAAGCGGGTGTAGCCATAGGCTTTTTTTTTTCTTTCTAGCTTTGCCACTTTTTAAAACAGTTTATGCACACAATTATACAGAGAGCTATATTTAAGGCCTTGCATTCCCAGAGTATGAGGGTTCCCAAATAGGGCAAATACAACATAAAAAAGGTAAAATTGAGATAAAATCAAACTATATACAGCAAAAAAGCAGGTGTGGCAATAGGCGTTTTTATCTTTTCTTTTTTGCTTAGAAACTCAAAACAATTCATGTACAATTACACAGACAGCTAGATTACAGGGCTTTCATTCATTGAGTAAGAAGGGTTCCTAAATAGTGGAAATATACTATAAAAAAGGTGAATGAACACAAAATCAAACTATACATACTACTATTTACAACAAATATCAGGTGTTTTTTTTTTTTTTTTATCTGTGCCACTCCTCAAAACAGTTTCTGTCAACAATGAGACAGAGGGCTACATCACAGGCCTTGCATTTCCATAGTGTGAGGTTCCTTTTCTTCTCCACTTGCCGGCAATGATGTCAGATCCTGCGGCCTTGTGTGGCTTTCTCTTTGACATCTGTAGCCACGCCAATGGCAACAGGAACATGGTCGGTGCTCCTCTGGATGGCAACTCCTGTCTTGTCCACTCCCCACAGCTGGGACACCAGTTCTTCCAGGAAGTTCTTGTGTGTCATGTGCTGAACCTGTTGTGTGTGGCTTATCTCACAGTGTAGGATGTAGGCATTCGTTGTAGCAATGTCCACAAAGTGCAGAAACAGGGTACGGTACCAGCGAGCAGTTCTGCGATGGGTCGAGTAATACTGGAGAAGCTGGTCTGACAGGTCAACCCCTCCCATGTTCTTGTTGTAGGCAACGATGGGGGTAGGGCAGGGAATGTCTTTCACTGCCCAGTGTCCATCTCCACCCTTCACTCTCCTCTGGACAGCCTCACCAGAAAACGCTGGATGGATTGTGGAGCACAGCGACACCTCCCGTGTGTCCATCCACTTCACAAAGACCAGGGGGCCTGATCCATCTTATGGTGCCTCTCTTGGATTATTTGTTGAGGGCATTTGCTCTTTTACTTGGACACCCTTTCCTGTTGTCCCTGTAAGTACCACAGGCTCCAAAGTTAATGTTAGCCAAACCAAGGAACAGTTTGGGGCTTGTGTAGAAGTTGTCCATATAAATATGGTGTCCTGTCCCAAGATGTGATGGCTGAATGAGGTCAATGACAGCATCATACGACAGTCCATGCACGCTTGGTGTGTGTGACTTGCCCACATACAGGTTGAAGTTGAGTGTGTAGCCATTACTTGACTCTGCCAACACAAACAGCTTGATCCCCCATTTTGTTGGTTTGTCCTTCATATATTGGGTCATGCCAGTTTTTGCTTTGGTTGCCACCATTCTCTCATCGACTGCCAGTTCCTTCCTTGGGTGGTAATGAGCGTTGCAGGCATTCCGAATGTCATCCATCAAAGGTTGGATTCTGAACAGCTTGTCATGCTGTGGTGTTCCCTTCTTCTGGTCATTTTTGACATCCTCCTCTGGATCACTGAGGTGGATGTTCCACGATAACGCCCTGAATCTGTCTCTTGTCATGACAGTGGCTGACGACAAACGGCACAGACATGAAGTGGTTTTTTCTCCAGTAGTCCTGGAGACTTGGCAGTGACACTAATGATGTGTACATGAGGAGACCTAGGTATTTGTATAGTTCCTCAACTTCAACATCAGTCCATTTGTACTTATTCCCCATTTCCTGTTTTTTTGCTGCCTGCTTGTTGGTGTTTTTGCAGAGTGTCTTCATGGTATTCCTGGTAAAGTACAGCTGGAACAGGTCCATTGGTGAGTGTACTGAATGCATATTCACCTGGGCTCCTGGTGTTCTGCGGGGCATGAACCTACTGGTTTGTGGGGCAGTATCAGGATCACTCTCGGTTTTCCAGGGCTCAGAACTGTGGTGTGGCTGTCCTGACTTTGCTGGAGATCTTGATCTGGTTTGACTCTTCCTTCCACCCCCTCTCTGTGTAGGCCTCTGTCTGCTTGTTGTCGGAGTGGTAGATGAACCAGGCTGCTCATCATCTCTGTACATGTCAAGACACATGTAAAATGATTAAAGATTGTACATCAAAGTACAAGATGCTCATTGGCACATATGCACAACAATTACAGTGAAGAAGTCGTTGGCAATGAAATTCTTGTTCACACAGCCACACACACACACAGACAAAGAGACACACACACACACACACACACACACACACACACACACACACACATACAGACTGACACACACACACACACACTCACAATATAATATACAATAAGCTAGCAATAAATGTACAGTACAATACACAATGTACAATAACAGACAGACACACACAGATAGACAGAGACACACAGACAAAGACACACACAGACAGACAGACAGACAGACAGACACACACACACAGACAGATACACAGACATACACAGACACACACACACACACACACAGAGACAAAGACAGAAACACACACACACGCACGCACGGAAACACACACGTGCGCGCGCGCACACACACACGCGCGGGCGCGCACACACACACACACACACACACACACACACACACACACACACACACACACACACACACACACACACACACAATATAATATACAATAAGCTAGCAATAAATGTTCACAAAAAGTTTGTCTCACCTCTCGTTGTGAACCACAAAAGCCGAGTCGTCAATCTCATCATCACCACTTTCTGATTCCGACGATGAACTGTAAACAGCGTCCTGGTCGTCCAATCGATAGAACAAGTCGAGGGCTTGTTCAACCGAAAACATTTGCTTCATTTTACTTCCACAAAAAACTCTAAATCTACTCCTAAACTACCTAAACTATCTACACTACTCCACTCCTCTAAACTAGCAATAATATCTCTCTCAGTACGTCTCTCCTTGTCAACTCTGTCAATCTCCCGCCTTTCAATTTCGCTTCTTTGCTCAGTTGGCTCCTCCTCCACTCCCTAAAGTGTGCAGCCTGAAGAGCAGATTCAGCAGATTTACACATTTTTCTCCGTTTTGTTTTATGACAAAAACCGACAAAGTTATTAGAATAAATGCAACGCCTGTCGCATCCCATCTTGCGTTCTTTTACGAACGCGTCAATATTTTTCAATATTTTTTTATATAAAGTTTAAATGATCATATCTCCGTTTTTACTTGGTCAATCAACACAAAACAAAAAGTAGAATAGAGTTTCAAGCCAGCACTTTCGACAGAAGTGGACGGCAGTGCTCAACGAGACTTTGTTTTTATGCTTCGACGTCTTAAACTGGTCATGTGACTTGATCACGCCGGCGTGATCGGCGACTCGGAAGAGTTAACTGAGATTAAATTATATTTACTTTTTTGTTTATAAAAACAATGTAGTGCATGTGTAAATCAGTTAGGCACATGTAATGCACCTTCGATAGTAAAATCATCAATGTTTACTCTGCACAAAAGCTTGTGCTTTAGACATAGGAAGTGGTAACAGTGTAAGTACTTGTGTTTATGTGGTACAATACAACTTTGTATGTGTTTTTATACAATTTCTTTATTTTCTGCATGAACAGGAGTCAAGGAAAGACAAAGGAAAGAAGGCTGAATCTACCCTTTCCAAGTTCCAGCAGGATCCTGACTATGCCAGTGATGCTGAATTGTTGGCAGCTGCAGGTATTTAACATTTAACTCGCCATAACTCTTATTTTAAAATTCATATAACATTTTCTTACTGATGTATTTCAAACATCTGACTAAATACACTACAGAAATATCACACATTTTATGGCACTGATAATGACGATAGTAGGTTTAGTATTTCACTTTAATTTTCAGCAGGGTGAGGGATATTATCAAGCTAGCTGCCCTTTTTCAGTGTAACAGATTAATGTCTAAATTCTTTGTTGGCATTTAGATAACGCATACACAAATCAATTTAATTTGATGTGATATGTTGGATTTGTTTTAAACTATTGCCTATATTTTTTGTAGCAGGTCTATACTAAAATGTTTGTATCAAATATAATTTGTGTTCTCTAAAATAAGATCTGATAACATGGAAAAAAGAAACAAAATTTGTTTATTGTGATAATGCTAGTGTTTGTCATTATATTCACATCTTACGCAATGTGCTCAATACATTTTGTCTGATTTTTTCTACAGAGACAGTCCTTGAAGATTCTGAGGTAGCGGTCTCCACACGGCTGACCACCTGGGGAGAGCTCACACCGGCTGTGAGACAGGACTCTTCCCACAGCCTCAGCACATCTCAGGGAAGACCTTCTTCCCCTGTAGACACCTCTGCCTCAGAAACCGGTGGCATCTTGCTGGAGGGCTGGCAGAAATACTGGGAGCATCCACCTCCATCTACACAAGCCAATGGTATAGCTCCTCCTAACATCACGTGGCTGAAATGTGATGAGATGTATGGTCTGTTTAAGAGGCCTTCCAAGTACAAGAATGCCAAAGGAGAGATTTTGGAGAGAAGGCTTTTAAAGGAGAAGATGGAGTTCCACCCACCCCCAATTCCTACTTCTGTCAAGGGAGGACTGCCCAACATGATGGCCTTTTTCACAACCCCTGCCTTGTTCTGGCGCCTAGTTGGTGTGATGCAAGCCAAGATCTGCTGCCCTAGCTCCAACTGCCCTGCACCACCAGGTGAATACCTTGAGAAGAAAGGCTTTGGTAGTTATGCCAGGCAAGTGTGTGGGATGAAGTACAATTACACCCTGTTGACGGAGAAGCTGAAGTCTTCACATTGTGAAAAGATGAGGCGGGCAGTGAGTAAGACACATAGTGAAGCAGACAGTGAAGATGAGGACAGTCATCATGTTCAGCAGTACATTTGGCTGGCACACAGTCCCAAGATTGTGATGAACCTGGCCCCGGCCATCAGAAGCATGTTTCCTGCCATACTGTGTGGGAAGCGTGCTATTGACAAAGGCGTGGTTACTCTTCTGAATGACAGGGTCAACAGTGTGTCCATGAACAAAGTCCAGAGACTGCTGCAGCAGGGACATGATGAGTGGTATGTGGAGCGCCGTGACCTGTACCAGACTCTCCTGTACGAAGCCCACACAGCTGGATCTGCATCGTCTCAGAAGAGCATCCTGTCCTTTGTCAAAGCTGCTGGTACTTACACCCCTCCTCTGCCCCGGACTCCCCTTCCTTCTGCCCGTGTGCTGAGACGTGCACACATGATCATGGAGATGGAGAAGATGCCTGTGTACAGAGCCTCAATCCTCAGTGTGACTGGAGAAATCCTCTGCATTGATGGTACAAAAAAGGTATGTGTATTGTATCAATTCTTGAAGTTAAAGCTGCAGTAGGGAGTTTTGAGAAAATGTTGACTTAGCCTGAAAATTTGAACAAGCACAATTTACAGTTCCAACCCCCTTGTTCTCTGCTGCGCTACAGCCCTCCCTCCACAGCTCCTCCCCCACAGCGGAGCCTGCCGTGAACGCGCAGGCTAGTAAGCAGGACCACCGATGACGGCTGATTATAAACAGTTATGGAACATTCACTAATAGGGACGAAACATCAACATTATGCTTTACATTGACTATGGCCTGCCCATACTTTGACTACAAACTTGGTCCTCAAATCATTATGTATTTTGCAATACATGTAACTTTATAAGGTTGCACTCTTTCTATAAGTTATAGCTACTAAGATAACGTTAAAGGATTAGTTCACTTAAAAAAAAAAAACTTTTGCTGATAATTTACTCACCCCCATGTCATCCAAGATGTCCATGTCTTTCTTTCTTCAGTCGAAAAGAAATTAAGTTTTTTGATGAAAACATTCCAGGCTTTTTCTCCATATAATGGACTTCAATAGGACACAAACGTTTAGAGGACCAAATGACAGTTTCAGCGCAGCTTCAAAGGGTTTTAAACGATACCAGACGATGAATAAGGATCTTATCTAGTGAAACGATCGGTCATTTCAAAAATATATAAAAAACTTTAAGTTTTATAAGCACAAATGCTCGCCTTGCTCTGTTCTGTGATGCACGATCGTGATCCTGTTCGAACTCGTTCATCCAAATGAACAAATCTTTTTTCGAGTCATTTCGTTCATTCAACGAACGAAATGACTCGAAAAAAGATTCGTTCATTTGGATGAACGAACAGGAGAGTAACGAACGACGGTACGCACTCGCGCTCCAAAGCCAAGGCTGCTGAAAGTTGGCAAAAAATATTTACCTATTGCCCAGCAACTAGGAAGTCCACCACTTCAGGTTTTGAAGGTGTTGTGTTCAACAGTTTTGAACACTTCAAAAGTGTAGTAGATGAGGAACTTAAAAAGAAGAAAAAATAACAACTAGAGAGTCAACTACATCTTCAATTTCATCCCCCAAATCACAATAGCAGATTTCTGGGGTATGGTTTGGACCTGATTCAGACCTGGATTAGACCTAGTTTATATTTTGCCCTAGTTTGGCCATGAATTAGACCTGGTTTAATCCCAGTTGTACTTACCTACAACCTCAATTCCAATGAAGTTGGGACATTGTGTAAAACGTAAATAAAACCAGAAAACAATGATTTGCAAATCCTTTACAACCTATGTTCAATTGAATACACCACAAAGACAAGATATTTAATGTTCAAACTGATAAACTTTATTGTTTTTTGCAAATACTCACTCACTTTGATCACAGCATAAAGATGCATTTGAAGTGCTGTACAGGGTGTAAAATCTCGGTGCTCTTTGGTTGCTTGGGATAGTAATGCTCAAAATCAAAGTAATAATCCAAGGCACTCGAATTATATACAAAAAAGTAAAAAGCCTTTATTGAATCATGGCTTCTATCATTAAAATTGGTGACAGATACACCTACGCGTTGCGGCTATTGCCTTCGTCAGGGTGTGTGTAACAAACAAAGTCACAAGTGCATTTTAAATAGCAGTTCATTAATCTAAATAGTAAACACCTGGTCACACACTACGCAAGGTAACCAACAGGGAGCAGAATTCAACAAATGAAATAGTATATTGCATAATATCAAGCCAAATCAAACCCCCAAAAAAAAAAAAAAAAAAAAATTATTTGAAATATTTTCAGCAATATCTAGATTACAGTATACAAATCAAAACATAACAATAAAATAGAGCAAAAAAACATCAAAATATACACGTCAATGGATGTATACATCTAATGATATACAATACGACTAATTTCATGAAAAATTTCACAGAAATGGTACAAAATCTAATTCTCCATTTAAACCTGGGAATGTGGTGGCTTTCAGTGAGTAAATCCAGAAAGATTCTCTTTGTAGTAACTTCTTAACCCTATCACCTCCTCTTATGGACTTGGGGATGTGTTCAATACCGATTATCTTGAGTGTATTCGGACTACCATGGTTTGTATCTCTGTAATGAATGGCCATAGGATATAGAGGGTTACAGATTCGAATGGCGTTTTTATGCTCTGATAGTCGTATCTTTAGTTTTCTAGTCGTCATCCCTATATAGAAACATCCACATGGACACTCTAACCTGTAGATCACAAATGAGGTATTACAATTAATGAAAGATCTTATTTTTAGTTCGGAGTCAGAGGTTACGTCTCTAAATGTTTTTGTCCTGATCATATTATCGCAGTGATTACAGTTGCCACACCTGTAATTTCCTGCACTTGAACTTAACCAGGTATTGGCTTTCTTAGGAGAAAGATGACTTCTCACTATTTTGTCTTTAATTGTTGGTGCTTTCCGAAATGCAATGGAAGGAGATTCGGGCATGACTTCCCTGAGATAAGGGTCACTCATAACTATTTCCCAATTCTTCTTCTAGATCAGTATATTGAAGAAGCCTTGAGACAACTTCAAAACCGTGAGTACTACCAGTGCCTGAGATCCAATCCAATAGAAGTAATGACAAATGAACTGACTGATATTTTATCACATGCTAAAGATGAGGGATGGATTTCAAAAAATGAATGTGATTTTCTTTCCTGTAAAAATCCTAGGATTCCTACATTTTATATGCTTCCTAAAATACATAAAAATCTTGAAAATCCGCCAGGGAGACCTATAATTAGTGGAAATGAATCTATTACTGTCACGGTGTGGGTTTTGTGTCTTGTTCCTTGTTCTTGTCTGTCATGTGATTCCCTGTTTGTCATGTGATCCTGCCATGTGTCTTGTCCCATGTTCAGCTGTTCCCCGTTATGTTGATTAGTCTTCCCAGGTGTTTCAGTTTAACCACGCCCCCTCGTTATCTTGTTTAGCTTGTGTTCCCTTGTATTTAAACCCTGTGTTTTAGTTCAGTCCTTGTGAGTTCTTGATGTTGTTATGTTTGCTATTCCTGTCTTCGTCTTCGTCTTCGTGTTCCTGTTCTGAGTTCCCTCGAGATTACTAGTTTGTTAAATAAAGTGCTTGCGATTGGATTCACTCTCTGCTTCATTCCTGCCAGTACGTAACAGAAGAACTCACCAAAATGAGTCCAGCAGCCAAAAGCAACCAGGCCCTAAGGAGATACCTTTCGTCTATGTCACAAGATGGCCAGCCCATAGTAAGGTATGTGAAGGATTTCTGGGTTTGCTGCCATTTAGCATCCCTAGACGACGCCCTGCTGATAGAGCTGTTCCGGAGTGACTAGACGAGGACATCGCTCTTATGATGCCAGATGACTATACCGATTGGACGCTAGAACGGTATATCGACCTGGCCCTTTCCTTGAGCATTTCTTTGTTTGCTGTGGACATGAAGGAGAAGAAACTCCGTCAACCTGCAGTATCCCTTCAGTCTGGTCTTTACGTCACTCCCATTATCAAGCCACCCACCAGATCGATCTATAGCCGTCCGGGATTGGTGTCCAGCGTGGTCGATCCCGCGCTGAAGTCAGCACGGGTTGCCAAGAAGGCTATCCTGCTTGGGACTCGGTTCGTCCAGACCGTCCCGCCTACCGAGTCTTCGCTTCACGTCAGCCCTGTAGAGCCTCGCCTCGTCTCAGCAGAGCTTCCAGAGCCTCGCCACGTCTCAGCAGAGCTTCCAGAGCCTCGCCACGTCTCAGCAGAGCTTCCAGAGCCTCGCCACGTCTCAGCAGAGCTTCCAGAGCCTCGCCACGTCTCAGCAGAGCTTCCAGAGCCTTCACCGCTGGTCCCGTCCAGCACAGAGACCGTCCAGCCAGAGACCGTCCAGCCAGAGACCGTCCAGCCAGAGACCGTCCAGCCAGAGACCGTCCAGCCAGAGACCGTCCAGCCAGAGACCGTCCAGCCAGAGACCGTCCAGCCAGAGACCGTCCAGCCAGAGACCGTCCAGCCAGAGACCGTCCAGCCAGAGACCGTCCAGCCAGAGACCGTCCAGCCAGAGACCGTCCAGCCAGAGACCGTCCAGCCAGAGACCGTCCAGCCAGAGACCGTCCAGCCAGAGACCGTCCAGCCAGAGACCGTCCAGCCAGAGACCGTCCAGCCAGAGACCGTCCAGCCAGAGACCGTCCAGCCAGAGACCGTCCAGCCAGAGACCGTCCAGCCAGAGACCGTCCAGCCAGAGACCGTCCAGCCAGAGCTTCACGTCAGCCACGTCCAGCCAGAGCTTCACGTCAGCCACGTCCAGCCAGAGCTTCACGTCAGCCACGTCCAGCCAGAGCTTCACGTCAGCCACGTCCAGCCAGAGCTTCACGTCAGCCACGTCCAGCCAGAGCTTCACGTCAGCCACGTCCAGCCAGTGCCGAGGCCCTCTTCGCCGCTGGTCCTGCCCAGCGCTCAGTCCTCTTCGCCGCTGGTCCTGCCCAGCTCAAGACCCTCTTCGCCGCTGGTCCTGCCCAGCGCTCAGTCCTCTTCGCCGCTGGTCCTGCCCAGCTCAAGACCCTCTTCGCCGCTGGTCCTGCCCAGCGCTCAGTCCTCTTCGCCGCTGGTCCCGCCCAGCGCTCAGTCCTCTTCGCCGCTGGTCCCGTCCAGCCCAGAACCCTCACCTCTGGTCCCGTCCAGCCCAGCCAGAGCTTCACGTCAGCCACGTCCAGCCAGAGCTTCACGTCAGCCACGTCCAGCCAGAGCTTCACGTCAGCCACGTCCAGCCAGTGCCGAGGCCCTCTTCGCCGCTGGTCCTGCCCAGCGCTCAGTCCTCTTCGCCGCTGGTCCTGCCCAGCTCAAGACCCTCTTCGCCGCTGGTCCTGCCCAGCGCTCAGTCCTCTTCGCCGCTGGTCCTGCCCAGCTCAAGACCCTCTTCGCCGCTGGTCCTGCCCAGCGCTCAGTCCTCTTCGCCGCTGGTCCCGCCCAGCGCTCAGTCCTCTTCGCCGCTGGTCCCGCCCAGCGCTCAGTCCTCTTCGCCGCTGGTCCCGTCCAGCCCAGAACCCTCACCTCTGGTCCCGTCCAGCCCAGCCAGAGCTTCACGTCAGCCACGTCCAGCCAGAGCTTCACGTCAGCCACGTCAAGCCAGAGCTTCACGTCAGCCACGTCCAGCCAGAGCTTCACGTCAGCCACGTCCAGCCAGAGCTTCACGTCAGCCACGTCCAGCCAGAGCTTCACGTCAGCCACGTCCAGCCAGAGCTTCACGTCAGCCACGTCCAGCCAGTGCCGAGGCCCTCTTCGCCGCTGGTCCTGCCCAGCGCTCAGTCCTCTTCGCCGCTGGTCCCGCCCAGCGCTCAGTCCTCTTCGCCGCTGGTCCCGCCCAGCGCTCAGTCCTCTTCGCCGCTGGTCCCGTCCAGCCCAGAACCCTCACCTCTGGTCCCGTCCAGCCCAGCGCCCTCTCGCTCTCGGAGACGGAGGAGGAAGAGGACTTCCCGCGTCCCGCAATGCCTGGAAGTCCTTCCTGTACTTCCTGTCAGCCCAGAGTCCTCGCCGCTAGTCACGTCTGCCGATCCAGAGACTGTTCGAGTCACGTCTGCCGATCCAGAGACTGTTCGAGTCACGTCTGCCGATCCAGAGACTGTTCGAGTCACGTCTGCCGATCCAGAGACTGTTCGAGTCACGTCTGCCGATCCAGAGACTGTTCGAGTCACGTCTGCCGATCCAGAGACTGTTCGAGTCACGTCTGCCGATCCAGAGACTGTTCGAGTCACGTCTGCCGATCCAGAGACTGTTCGAGTCACGTCTGCCGATCCAGAGACTGTTCGAGTCACGTCTGCCGATCCAGAGACTGTTCGAGTCACGTCTGCCGATCCAGAGACTGTTCGAGTCACGTCTGCCGATCCAGAGACTGTTCGAGTCACGTCTGCCGATCCAGAGACTGTTCGAGTCACGTCTGCCGATCCAGAGACTGTTCGAGTCACGTCTGCCGATCCAGAGACTGTTCGAGTCACGTCTGCCGATCCAGAGACTGTTCGAGTCACGTCTGCCGATCCAGAGACTGTTCGAGTCACGTCTGCCGATCCAGAGACTGTTCGAGTCACGTCTGCCGATCCAGAGACTGTTCGAGTCACGTCTGCCGATCCAGAGACTGTTCGAGTCACGTCTGCCGATCCAGAGACTGTTCGAGTCACGTCTGCCGATCCAGAGACTGTTCGAGTCACGTCTGCCGATCCAGAGACTGTTCGAGTCACGTCTGCCGATCCAGAGACTGTTCGAGTCACGTCTGCCGATCCAGAGACTGTTCGAGTCACGTCTGCCGATCCAGAGACTGTTCGAGTCACGTCTGCCGATCCAGAGACTGTTCGAGTCACGTCTGCCGATCCAGAGACTGTTCGAGTCACGTCTGCCGATCCAGAGACTGTTCGAGTCACGTCTGCCGATCCAGAGACTGTTCGAGTCACGTCTGCCGATCCAGAGACTGTTCGAGTCACGTCTGCCGATCCAGAGACTGTTCGAGTCACGTCTGCCGATCCAGAGACTGTTCGAGTCACGTCTGCCGATCCAGAGACTGTTCGAGTCACGTCTGCCGATCCAGAGACTGTTCGAGTCACGTCTGCCGATCCAGAGACTGTTCGAGTCACGTCTGCCGATCCAGAGACTGTTCGAGTCACGTCTGCCGATCCAGAGACTGTTCGAGTCACGTCTGCCGATCCAGAGACTGTTCGAGTCACGTCTGCCGATCCAGAGACTGTTCGAGTCACGTCTGCCGATCCAGAGACTGTTCGAGTCACGTCTGCCGATCCAGAGACTGTTCGAGTCACGTCTGCCGATCCAGAGACTGTTCGAGTCACGTCTGCCGATCCAGAGACTGTTCGAGTCACGTCTGCCGATCCAGAGACTGTTCGAGTCACGTCTGCCGATCCAGAGACTGTTCGAGTCACGTCTGCCGATCCAGAGACTGTTCGAGTCACGTCTGCCGATCCAGAGACTGTTCGAGTCACGTCTGCCGATCCAGAGACTGTTCGAGTCACGTCTGCCGATCCAGAGACTGTTCGAGTCACGTCTGCCGATCCAGAGACTGTTCGAGTCACGTCTGCCGATCCAGAGACTGTTCGAGTCACGTCTGCCGATCCAGAGACTGTTCACCTCAATACCTCCGAGCCAGTGTCTACGGACAAGATGGCCGCTTCTGAACCAGTGTCTACGGACAAGATGGCCGCCTCCGAGCCAGAGTCTGTTCCTGTTCCCGAGCCAGTGTGTGTGTTGTCTGTTCCTGAACCCGAGCCAGTGTGTGTGTTGTCTGTTTCTGAGCCCGAGCCAGTGTGTGTGTTGTCTGTTCCTGAGCCCGAGCCAGTGTGTGTGTCTGTTGTTCCTGAGCCCGAGCCAGGGTGTGTGTCTGCTGTTCCTGAGCCGGTGTCTGCTGTTCCTGCGCCTGAGTCACCGCCGTGGCCGCCCGAGGGGTCTTCACCGCCGTGGCCGCCCGAGGGGTCTTCACCGCCGTGGCCGCCCGAGGGGTCTTCACCGCCCTGGTCGCCTGCGCTGCCTGCCCCGCCCTGGTCGTCTGCAGTTCCTGCTCCGCCCTGGTTGCCCACGCTTCTCGACCCAGGTCGGCCATTGCAATGCCCTGGTCCTATTACCCTGCACGGACCTGGCCCTCCGTCCCTCCCCCAAGACCGCCTCCGCTTCACCACCCTCCTGAACTATTGTTTTTTGTTTTTTATGGGCGTCGGGAGCCGCCCATAGGGGAGGGGCTATGTCACGGTGTGGGTTTTGTGTCTTGTTCCTTGTTTTTGTCTGTCATGTGATTCCCTGTTTGTCATGTGATCCTGCCATGTGTCTTGTCCCATGTTCAGCTGTTCCCCGTTATGTTGATTAGTCTTCCCAGGTGTTTCAGTTTAACCACGCCCCCTCGTTATCTTGTTTAGCTTGTGTTCCCTTGTATTTAAACCCTGTGTTTTAGTTCAGTCCTTGTGAGTTCTTGATGTTGTTATGTTTGCTATTCCTGTCTTCGTCTTCGTGTTCCTGTTCTGAGTTCCCTCGAGATTACTAGTTTGTTAAATAAAGTGCTTGCGATTGGATTCACTCTCTGCTTCATTCCTGCCAGTACGTAACAATTACAGAGCCAGCTTCAAAATTTGTAGACAGCTTTATCAAACCATTGGTTGGAAAACTTCCTTCATTTATTCAGGATACTACCCATGTATTAAATACCATTAAAAAGACTAAAACTACTGAATCATCTATTTTGGTGACTATGGATGTTGAATCACTGTACACAAACATAGACCATAAAGATGGACTGGAAGCACTATTATACTATCTGGATATGAGATCATCTACCGAAAGGGCAACCTGCATGTTTTATTATACAACTAGCGGAATGGACATTGAAAAACAACATATTTTTGTTTCAAGATAAATTCTATAAACAAATTAAAGGTACAGCTATGGGTGCATGTTTTGCCCCTAATTATGCAAATTTGTTTTTGGGATTTTGGGAAAAGAATTTTGTATTTTCTGACTTAAACCCATATTTAAAATATGTGGAGTGGTGGGGAAGATATATAGATGACATTATATTGATATGGACAGGATCGGAGGTGGATTTAATAGCTTTTCACGCTTATCTTAATAATACCAATGTAAATCTGAAGCTGAGTCTTGACTATTCACATACTCAGATTAATTTCTTGGACTTAAAAATCTTCAAAGAAAGTAGTGGTGCGCTGCATACTACTATATTTAGAAAAGAAACTGACAGAAACACTATATTGAGAGCAGATAGCTTTCATCCTTTATGGATGACCGAGAATATTCCTGTTGGCCAGTTCCAGAGGCTGAAACGAATATGTGATAAGGAAGAAGATTTTAACATCAGAGCACAAGACATGACTCAAAGATTTAAGGAACGGGGTTACAAAAATAGCGTGATTAACAAAGCATACAATAAAGTGAGAAACATCAGTAGAGACGAACTATTACAACAAAAACGTAAATCACAGGATCCAGATAACTCTGTATATTTCGTGACACAGTATAGCACAGAGGCAAACAGAATTAAGAAAATTATAAAGAAGAATTGGGAAATAGTTATGAGTGACCCTTATCTCAGGGAAGTCATGCCCGAATCTCCTTCCATTGCATTTCGGAAAGCACCAACAATTAAAGACAAAATAGTGAGAAGTCATCTTTCTCCTAAGAAAGCCAATACCTGGTTAAGTTCAAGTGCAGGAAATTACAGGTGTGGCAACTGTAATCACTGCGATAATATGATCAGGACAAAAACATTTAGAGACGTAACCTCTGACTCCGAACTGAAAATAAGATCTTTCATTAATTGTAATACCTCATTTGTGATCTACAGGTTAGAGTGTCCATGTGGATGTTTCTATATAGGGATGACGACTAGAAAACTAAAGATACGACTATCAGAGCATAAAAACGCCATTCGAATCTGTAACCCTCTATATCCTATGGCCATTCATTACAGAGATACAAACCATGGTAGTCCGAATACACTCAAGATAATCGGTATTGAACACATCCCCAAGTCCATAAGAGGAGGTGATAGGGTTAAGAAGTTACTACAAAGAGAATCTTTCTGGATTTACTCACTGAAAGCCACCACATTCCCAGGTTTAAATGGAGAATTAGATTTTGTACCATTTCTGTGAAATTTTTCATGAAATTAGTCGTATTGTATATCATTAGATGTATACATCCATTGACGTGTATATTTTGATGTTTTTTTGCTCTATTTTATTGTTATGTTTTGATTTGTATACTGTAATCTAGATATTGCTGAAAATATTTCAAATAAAAGTTTTTTTTTTTTTTTTTTTGGGTTTGATTTGGCTTGATATTATGCAATATACTATTTCATTTGTTGAATTCTGCTCCCTGTTGGTTACCTTGCGTAGTGTGTGACCAGGTGTTTACTATTTAGATTAATGAACTGCTATTTAAAATGCACTTGTGACTTTGTTTGTTACACACACCCTGACGAAGGCAATAGCCGCAACGCGTAGGTGTATCTGTCACCAATTTTAATGATAGAAGCCATGATTCAATAAAGGCTTTTTACTTTTTTGTATATACAATTCGAGTGCCTTGGATTATTACTTTGATTTTGAACTCACTCACTTTGAATTTGATGCCTGCAATAGTTCCAAAAAAGCTGTATCTTGTCTTTGTAATGTATTAAATTGAATACAGGTTGAAAAGGATTTCCAAATGAATGTATTCTGGTTTTATTTATGTTTTACATAATGTCCCAGTTTAATTGGAATTGGGGTTGTTATTTGGTCCTGGTTTAGACATGGTGTGGGTTATTCAGAATTACCTGTGCACAGATTTACATGTCATCAACATTATTTGCACTTTGTGGGTTACAATGTAATTTAATTTGCCAAAAAAGATGTGTTTTTAGTGAATGTAAATATCTGCTTAACATTGCATACTATTGCACTGCATTACCTCATCCCTTTGTATATATTGTATGTATATTGTATATTGCTCAATGTGTACATGTATAAATCTTGTAAATATATATAAAAATCCTGTAAATAATAACTTATTAGTACCTTTTTTGCTATATTTTCTGCTAAATTACTTAATAATTAATGTTTATTCTATTCTGTTTACCTTGTTACCTGTGTTATTGTTATTATGGTTGTGTTGTTTATTTATTTCTGATATGTAGATATATATTGTTGAACAAATCCTATAAATAATAACTTGGTACATATTTTGCTATATTTTCTGCTAAATTACTTAATAATTAATGTTAATTCTATTCTGTTTACCTTGTTACCTGTTATTGTTATTATTGTTGTTGTTTATTTATTTCTGATATGTAGATAAATATTGTTGAACAAATCCTGTAAATTATAACTTATTAGTACCTATTTTGCTATATTTTCTGCTAAATTACTTAATCTTAATTCTATTCTGTCTTCCTTGTTACCTGTGTTATTGTTATTATTGTTGAGTTGTTTATTTATTTCTGATATGTAGATATATATTGTTGACCAAATTAAAAAAAATAATGTTTCCAAATATATGATTCCTCTCACTGCTGTTTCCCCATTTGTCCAATAGCCAAAGATAGGAAAAGGTAAAGTCTTAAAATCCATTAAGGCCCTTTTATGAGTACATTTTACATGCTTCCTTACAGGGCGAATAGGGCCTATAGAGTGGATAATATCATGAGCAAATTACACTTTGTTCAAGTAGCCTAATATAGTTAATTAGCTTTTTTAAGTGATCTTGCAAACATTGTAACTAAAAGTCTCAAGTTTATTTGTAAGTGCATCCATTTATACTTCAAACAGATATGAGCAAACATATTTATTTTATTACTTGTTTTTTATTGTTTTAATTGAAGCATTATGTTTGTTACATTACGTGACAGACATCATATTATACTTAATGAAGACCAAAATCTCTGACTTGAATGTTTTATTATCTTATTCACAAAAACATAAAAAAGATTTAAAAAAAAAAGAACAGTAAACCATTTTAGAGGTAAACAAGATTTAAGATATTGATGTCCTGAAGTGTGAAAACATATTTCCATTTGGCCCCTCCCCTCTCTCATCTCTCCTCCCCTCTCTCCTCCCTCCTGCTGATCTGTTTACTTTGTTTCCAAGGTGATCAGGACCCAGGATAAGGACTTGGAGGGGTCATGGGCCATTCCCAGGCATCCTCCCATCCAAGTACTAACCAGGCCCGACCCTGCTTAGCTTCCGAGATCAGACGAGATCGGGCGTGGTGGTATGGCCGTAAGCGAAAACTGCTGCCAAAATTGGGCTATTTAAAAGGTTAAACCATTAGTGAAGAAAACAAAAAAGCTCACAGCACCTGATATTCCCAGGCGGTCTCCCATCCAAGTACTAACCAGGCCCGACCCTGCTTAGCTTCCGAGATTGGACGAGATCGGGCGTGACTTTTTATTTATTTATTTATTTTTTATTAAGAAATTTCAATCAATAAAATACAATAAAAATAGATACAATAAAAAATACATATTTTCTTCTACATACATCTATACATCACATATCTTCCATTTACATACACATTTTTTTAAAAACTCCTTCACTTCCGGGCAGCTTCCACATTAAATCTTTTAAAACACAACAAACTTTTGGGGTAAAAACATCATAAAAAGCATGCACAATATTTTCACCTTTAAAATACAAATACAGTCTTTCCATATATAATTCAGTTTTCCTTTCAAACACAGTCCAAACATCCAACACAATTTTTTCCTTTTTAGCCACAGTTCTTCTCTCCCATATTGCACTTTTCATTAACATTACACACAGATTTATAAAACTTTTGTTCCCTTTCGTTGTCACTCCGAGTTACGTCGGATGACGACGAATGGGGTTTCGCTTATAAAGCCTATCAACTTCGAGTATTACAAAAGAGCCAATGGCAAAGAAATGCCATGGGTCTGCGGAATTTGCATAGCGTATCTCCGCCCTACCTCGTGGGTATAAAAGGATGACGCCGGCAACATGCAGGTATGTTTTTCGCTTCGGAGCCAAGTTTTATTCTTCGTTCCACAAGCCATCTCTGAACTGTCAGCTTTACAGATGAGCGAGATTCTCTGGACAGGGATGACTGTCACTTTTCAGGAGATGGTAGCAGGACCACTCCTTCCCCCGGTGGAGGGCCGGGGGAGAATCTTTTGTTCTCCACTCCCCGCTGCTCACCCCCTGGTGGGCAGCACCCTAATGTGGTTAAAGAGAGAAGTGACATGTTCATCCCTGAGCACACAGAGTTCTCGGACGACACGGTGCGCCGCCCCCGAGCCGTGCACCCCTCGTCCGCCTCTGTTCTAGAGCCGGATGACAGCACGCGCCGTCCCCGGACCGTGCAGCTCTCGTCCCCCTCTGTCGCCAGCCCACTGGCAGAGCAGACCCCCGTGGAACGTTCGTCCTTCCCTGGTCTCCTCTGTCAGGACGCGTTCAATGACTATGCCCCGACACCGGGCCGCTATGCCGTAAACGTCCGGGACAGTCATTCCGCCTCGCTGCCCCACCGACGGGAAGTCTGTGGTTCGCATGACCCCGCTGGTACAGTTCTTGGGAGCCTGGCTAGAGCTTCCCAACCTGTCCCGCTGGGTCGCACGAACGATCAGGCTCGGCTACGCGATTCAGTTTGCGCGGTCTCCTCCCCGTTTCAGGGGAGTCCGCTCCACTTTGTTCGGTGGCAATGCCCCTATCATGAGAGCGGAGGTTGCCACCCTGCTGGCGAAGGGTGCGATCGAGACTGTCCGTCCAGCCGAAATGAGGTCCGGCTTCTACAGCCCGTACTTCATTGTCCCGAAGAAAACCGGTGGGTTAAGGCCAATCCTGGACCTGCGCGTGCTGAACCGCTCCCTTCAAAGGCTGCCGTTCAAGATGCTCACTGCCAAGCGCATTTTTGAATGTGTACGGCCCCAGGATTGGTTTGCAGCGATCGACCTGAAGGACGCCTACATTCATCTCTCCATTCTCCCTCCTCACAGACCGTTCCTTCGGTTTGCTTTCGAGGGGCAGGCATATCAGTACGCGGTTCTCCTGTTCGGGCTAGCCCTGTCTCCTCGCGTCATCACGAAGATCGTTGAGGCAGCCCTTGTTCTCCTCTGGGAACACGGGGTTCGCATCCTGAACTATCTCGGCGACTGGCTGATCCTAGCCCACTCTCGAGATCAGGTTTGCGAACACAGGTATCTAGTGCTCCGGCACCTAGCCCGTCTGGGCCTTCGGGTCAACTGTGAGAAGAGCAAACTCTGCCCCGTGCAGAGGATCTCTTTTCTCGGTATGGAAATCGACTCGGTTGCCATGTCCGCGCAGCTTACGAGCAAGCGTGTGCAGTCACTGCTGACTTGTCTGAGACAGTTCGAGGGCAAGAGTGCGGATCCACTGAAACTTTTTCAGAGGCTCCTGGGGCATATGGCATCTGCAACCGCGGTAACGCCGCTCGGATTGCTCCATATGAGACCGCTTCAGCTTTGGCTTCGCGACCGAGTCCCGAGGTGGGCATGGCAACACGGCACTTTCCGAGTACCAGTTACTCCGACCTGCCGTCAGACCTTCACCCCGTGGTCGAACCTCAGTTTTCTACGGGCCGGAGTGCCTCTGGAACGAGCTTCGCGGCATGTTGTTGTAATGACAGATGCCTCCTCCACAGGCTGGGGCGCCATGTGCAATGGACGTGCTGCCGCGGGCTTCTGGATAGGACCTCAGTGCCTATGGCACATCAATTGCCTTTCCGCACTAACTCAAAACGTGCGTACATGTACACCACCTCCTGACCTGGCGTAGGATTTGAGCGTGCCGTACGCCAACGTCCATATTGATAAATATCAAAGTCACCGTGGTTTTGGGTGTACGCTGGAAATTTGGTGTATGCACTTTTGATAAATGAGGGCCAGTGAGAGGTGCAGGAGCAGTGAGAGATGCAGGTGCAGTGAGAGGTGCAGGAGCAGTGAGAGATGCAGTGAGAGGTGCAGGAGCAGTGAGAGATGCAGGAGCAGTGAGAGATGCAGTGAGAGATGCAGGTGCAGTGAGAGGAGCAGGGCCAGGGAGAAGAGCAGGCCTAAATCATTTCAGTATACTCACCTTCGTGCCAGGATCAGTCGGAACTCCATTCCATCCAGGTGGGATGCTGTTTTTAACTTAGACATTTTCAGCGGTTGAATCCCCGTAATGATTAGGCGATTTCATCACATGTGGTGAAGTCCCACCTGCAACTTATTTGACGGGGTCCGAATAGGCTGTCCGTGGTCAATGCATTAACAGGTCATATTTCATAATTACAGTGGTTTTATGAGGTGAAACCTACTGTACACCACACAGGGGACACAATACAACACACTGATGTACATTAAAGCTAATAATTATACATAATTAGCCTAAAAATGGACTGTCCACGGACAGCATTTAGGGCACCCGTCAAATAGGTTACAGATGGGATGCTGTTTTTGACTGTAACGCACTTAACGGGGTACTACGGACCCCAGTCTTTGTGGACCGTCTGAGGGGACCCTGAGGGGCCACAGATTTCAAATCGGAGCCATTCGGAGCTATTGGGACCGTTGCGTGGGGATGTCCACCAAGCGCCTATGAAAATGAATGGGATAAGTTGCACGTGACAGTGGCTCCCGTGCGGCCCCCGGGGGTCCGAGGGGCCCCAAACTCTACAAAAAGTTGCGTCACGTGGCCCTCTGCGACAGACAGAGGGCCGAGGCATGCCAAGTTTATTTTTAGCTATTTTTTATGCACCTCTCTGTCTCCCATTGATCTCTATGGGAGCATGTGTCTGCAAGGGTTAATTCAGCAGTTAGGATTAGATGGCCTAGTAGGCTCAGGAAGCATCTAGAGCCACGATACTCTGGGGCCCGATTCGGGGGCCCGTGGCGGTCGTCCGTGACCAATCTCGAGGTCCTGCGAACTTTTGACCCCTTAGGGCGACTGTTTATTTGACGTCCCACGTGCAACTTATTCCATGGGGCTGTTGGTGGCCAATTAGCGCAAAAAAAGGTCAGAGGGACGCGGAACTCTAGAACCCGTCCCCGGGGCCCGTGACGAGACCCGCGTGTCGGTTTCGGGCCGATCGGGCGTTTCCTTCAAAGCGTTTGGCTGAAACACAAACCGATCTAGAACCACCAAACCCGTGATCTAGAACCGGGGGCCCCGGTTGACGCATACGTCAGTTTCGGGCCGATCGGACCTTTCTGTCCACCCTTCACCGAGGACATGGTCCAATTAGTGGCAGCCCTCTTGCACACACAGAAAGACATATGCTCAGTAGGACCAAAAGTGAGGAGATTTTTGCACAAAAAAATTATACACTTGGAACCGATCTTGAACCCTGCGATCCGGGATCTAGAACCAGGGGCCCCTCGACTACCAGGGCGGCGAATTTGGAGGCGGTGCGACCTTTCGACCCCTGTATTTCCGCCCTCCCACGTGCAACTTATTCAGTTTTAACTTCACAGGCGCTTCCAGGTCAAGGGGGGCTTTTTTCGGCCAAACGAGCAGTTTTGGGCACGGAACTCTAGAACCCGTCCCCGGGGCCCGTGAAGGGACGCATATGTCAGTTTCGGGCCGATCGGGCGTTTCCTTCGAACCGTTTTGCTGAAACACATACTTAGAACCGATCTAGAACCACCAAACCCGTGATCTAGAACCGGGGGCCCCCGGACTACCCCCGTGCCGAATTTGGGGCCGCTGCGACCTTTCGACCCCTTTTGGCCCCTGTTTATTTGACGTCCCACGTGCAACTTATTCCATGGGGCTGTTGGTGGCCAATTAGCGCGAAAAAAGGTCAGAGGGACGCGGAACTCTAGAACCCGTCCCAGGGGCCCGTGACGGGACGCATACGTCAGTTTCGGGCCGATCGGGGGTTTCCTTCGAACCGTTTTGCTGAAACACATATTTGGAACCGATCTAGAACCACCAAATGGGAGGGAGCCATCTTCTAAAAGCACATGTGCCTCATCAATAGGTTTCTGTAGTGTAGTGGTCATCACATTCGCCTAACACGCGAAACCGAGCAGAAACAGTGGTTGGATTCTGACAGAAAATTTTAACTGTTTGCCACGCTAGGTGGGTGCAGCGATCATTTCCTTTATATGCTTTTTAATAAGCGTGCACCTAAAGATTTATGTCTGCAACCTGAAGACGTGTTTCAGTAGTGTAGTGGTTATCACGTTCGCCTCACACGCGAAAGGTCCCCAGTTTGAAACTGGGTGGAAACTGTGGGTGGTTTTTGCAAAAATTTCGTATGCGATTTTCTGTTGAGCAGGTCAGTACACTTGCAGGGATGTTTGTGGTTTAATCTCTTTAGAAAAGGACAAAAATAAAACAAATGACCATTGAGGTTCCTGTACAGTAATATAAAATGTTCGGTCTGCCAACAAAATTAGCAGCTTTTTGCCATGTTAAAAACACTGGGCAGTCTATAGTTTCAGTCGCTTTTGAACAAGCGTACCCTAAAAGCGGTGGGACTGACGTCCATATCAAGTTTCCGTAGTGTAGTGGTTATCACGTTTGCTTTACACGCGAAAGGTCCTCAGTTCAAAACTGGGCGGAAACAAGTGGTGGCATTTTAAATTTAATGCTCCAATTCGCTACAAAACCCTTGCTTTTGAGACAGGTGAAGGCCATCGTACCAAGGATCTGTAGGCAGACTGCCATGCCTGTGGGTGGTTTTTGCAAAAATTTCATATGCGATTTTCTGTTGAGCAGGTCAGTACAAAATAAAACAAATGACCGTTGAGGTTTCCTGTACAGTAATAAAAAATGTTTGGTCTGCCAACAAAATTAGCAGCTTTTTGCCATGTTTAAAACACTGGGCAGTCTATAGTTTCAGTCGCTTTTGAACAAGCGTACCCTAGAAGAGGTGAGACGGACGTCCAAATCAAGGTTCCGTAGTGTAGTGGTTATCACGTTGGCTTTACACGCGACAGGTTCTCAGTTCAAAACTGGGCGGAAACAAGTGGATGCATTTTAAATATAAATGCTGCAATTCGCTACAAAACCCTTACTTTTAAGACAGGTGAAGGCCATCGTACCCAGGAACTGTAGGCAGATTGCCATGCCGAATAACCTCTGTTCTGTTGTTTGTGGAATTTACAGACTGTCACACTGCTTGCAGAGCAGATTATGGGAGGGAGGGATCTTCTAAAAAGCACACTCTCCATCAGTAGGTTTCTGTAGTGTAGTGGTCATCACATTCGCCCAACACGCGAAAGGTCCTCGGTTCGAAACCGAGCAGAAACAGTGGTTGGATTCTGACAGAAAATTTAAACTGTTTGCCACGCTAGGTGGGTGCAGCGATCATTTCCTTTATATGCTTTTTAATAAGCGTGCACCTAAAGATTTATGTCTGAACCTGAAGACGTGTTTCTGTAGTGTAGTGGTTATGACGTTCGCCTCACACGCGAAAGGTCCCCAGTTCGAAACTGTGCGGAAACTGTGGGTGAAATTTGCAAAAAGTTCGTATGCGATTTTCTGTTGAGCAGGTCAGTACACTTGCAGGGATGTTTGTGGTTTAATCTCTTTAGAAAAGGAAAAAATATAAACAAATGACCATTGAGGTTTCCTGTACAGTAATATAAAAGGTTTTGAGGTTTCCTGTACAGTAATATAAGGGGCCAGTTGTTCAAAACATTTAATCTGGATCAAATTGATCCGGATTTGGAAATCCCATTTTTTCTTATTCAGGATCAGGTAATCCGTCTAACTTTTATGCCGGTTTTTCAAAGCAACATTGGACTGGATCACCCTGATCCAGATACACAGTTTACAAGATTACCAAATCCGGATTACCAGTGCTCTTAATGGGACAACATATCCTTTAGCTATGTAAAGAACAGGTAGAAGAGCCAACATGGAGTCACTGTAAATGCTTCTTATTTTGAGACAAAACACAAAAATAACAAAAACATCCACTTCCATTCATAAATTTATTTTATGACCCCTCATCTGAGCCACAACAAATAAAAAACAAATATACATTGTGGATATTTTGAAAACGTCTTAAAACATTTTTCTGAATGAGGGACTGACTGGACGTATAGTATGCAATTGTTAGAAATTATTTTTGACAGGCTCATCTCTAATGATTGTTTCTTTGAAATTAATATACGGTGATGAATGACAGAAAAATGGAATTATATTATTTTTGTTTGTTATTGAAATTATTTCATGGGGACAAGATCATTTTTATTTTTACTTTACTTTACTGAATGGCTTTATTGGTAGCCTATGTCTACTTTATCTACTTTATCACTGTTACAACGGTTACACAAGTCAAGTGCAAAATATAAATAAAAGTATATATACACTAAATGATACAAAAGTATTATTTGACCAATTTAAAAGTTTTACTACATTTTCTTCTTGGAATCCAACTTGAAATCCTACCCCCAGTTGGGATCAGGATAATACTGTTTTTTTGGATCAAAGTTATCCAAATCATACTGACAAGTTTTGAACAACACAAACTGAAGGTTTGATCCAGATTAAAATTAGGATTGGATTCCATGATCTAATCTGATTTCAGACTCATTCTTTCCCTTTTGAACAACCCATGTTCAAGATTTGATCCAGTCCGATAACCAAAATCCGATCAGTTTACCTTTGAACAACTGGCCCAAGATGTTCAGTCTGCCGCTAGCAGCTTTTTGCCATGTTAAAAACACTGGGCAGTCTATAGTTTCAGGCGCTTTTGAACAAGCGTAGCCTAGAAGCGGTGGGACTGACTTGCACATCAAGTTTCCATGTTAAAAACACTGGGCAGTCTATAGTTTCAGGCGCTTTTGAACAAGCGTAGCCTAGAAGCGGTGGGACTGACTTGCACATCAAGTTTCCATAGTGTAGTGGTTATCACGTTTGCTTTACACGCGAAAGGTCCTCAGTTCAAAACTGGGCGGAAACAAGTGGATGCATTTTAAATATAAATGCTGCAATTCGCTACAAAACAGTTACTTTTGAGACAGGTGAAGGCCATCGTACCAAGGAGCTGTAGGCAGACTGCCATGCCGAATGACCTCTGTTCTGTTGTTTGTGGAATTCACAGACTGTCACACTGCTTGCAGAGCAGATTATGGGAAGGAGGCATCTTCTAAAAAGCACATCCGTCTCAGCAATAGGTTTCTGTAGTGTAGTGGGCATCATATTCGCCTAACAGGCGAAAGGTCCTCGGGTCGAAACCGAGCAGAAACAGTGGTTGGATTCTGACAGAAAATTTAAACTCTTTGCCACGCTAGGTGGGTGCAGCGCTCATTTCCTTTATATGCTTTTTAATAAGCTTGCACCTAAAGATTTATGTCTGCAACCTGAAGACGTGTTTGTAGTGTAGTGGTTATCACATTCGCCTCACACGCGAAAAGTCCCCAGTTCGAAACTGTGGGTGGTTTTTGCAAAAATTTTGTATGCAATTTTCTGTTGAGCAGGTCAGTACACTTGCAGGGATGTTTGTGGTTTAATCTCTTAGAAAAGGACAAAAATAAAACAAATGACCATTAGGGTTTCCTGTACAGTAATATAAAATGTTCAGTCTGCCAACAAAATTAGCAGCATTTTGCCATGTTAAAAACACTGGGCAGTCTATAGTTTCACTCGCTTTTGAACAAGCGTACCCTAGAAGCGGTGGGACTGACTTACAAATCAAGTTTCCGTAGTGTAGTGGTTGTCAGGTTTGCTTTACACGCGAAAGGGTCTCAGTTCAAAACTGGGCGGAAACAAGTGGATGCATTTTAAATATAAATGCTGCAATTCACTACAAAACCCTTACTTTTGAGACAGGTGAAGGCCATCGTACCAAGGAGCTGTAGGCAGACTGCCATGCCGAATGAACTCGGTTCTGTTGTTTGTGGAATTCACAGACTGTCACACTGCTTGCAGAGCAGATTATGGGAAGGAGCCATCTTCTAAAAAGCACATTTGTCTCATCAATAGGTTTCTGTAGTGTAGTGTTCATCACGTTCGCCTAACACGTGAAAGGTCCTCGGTTCGAAACCAAGCAGAAACAGTGGTTGGATTCTGACAGAAAATTTAAACTGTTTGCCACGCTAGGTAGTAGCAGCTCTCATTTCCTTTATATGCTTTTTAATAAGCGTGTACCTAAAGATTTATGTCTGCAACCTGAAGACGTGTTTGTAGTGTAGTGGTTATCACGTTCGCCTCACACGCGAAAAGTCCCCAGTTCGAAACTGGGCGGAAACTGTGGGTGGTTTTTGCCAAAATTTAATATGCGATTTTCTGTTGAGCAGGTCAGTACACTTGCAGGGATGTTTGTGGTTTAATCTCTTAGAAAAGGACAAAAATAAAACAAATGACCATTGACGTTTCCTGTACAGTAATATAAGATGTTCAGTCTGCCAACAAAATTAGCAGCTTTTTGCCATGTTAAAAACACTGGGCAGTCTATAGTTTCAGTCGCTTTTGAACAAGCGTACCCTAGAAGCGGTGGGGCTGACTTGCAAATCAAGTTTCCATAGTGTAGAGGTTATCACGTTTGCTTTTTACACGCGAAAGGTCCTCAGTTCAAAACTGGGTGGAAACAAGTGGATGCATTTTAAATATAAATGCTGCAATTCGCAACAAAACCCTTACTTTTGAGACAGGTGAAGGCCATCGTACCAAGGAGCTGTAGGCAGACTGCCATGCCGAATGACCTCTGTTCTGTTGTTTGTGGAATTCACAGACTGTCACACTGCTTGCAGAGCAGATTATGGGAAGGAGGCATCTTCTAAAAAGCACATGTGCCTCATCAATAGGTGACTGTAGTGTAGTGGTCATCACGTTCGCCTAACACGTGAAAGGTCCTCGGTTCGAAACCGAGCAGAAACAGTGGTTGGATTCTGACAGAAAATTTAAACTCTTTGCCACGCTAGGTACTAGCAGCGCTCACTTCCTTTATATGCTTTTTAATAATTGTGCGCCTAAAGATTTATGTCTTTAACCTGAAGACGTGTTTGTAGTGTAGTGGTTATCACGTTCGCCTCACACGCGAAAAGTCCCCAGTTCGAAACTGGGCGGAAACTGCGGGTGGTTTTTGCAAAAATTTCGTATGCGATTTTCTGTTGAGCAGGTCAGTGCACTTGCAGGGATGTTTGTGGTTTAATCTCTTTAGAAAAGGATAAAAATAAAACAAATGACCATTGAGGTTTCCTGTACAGTAATATAAAGTGTTCTATTAATTATGCATAATTAGCCTAAATATGGACTGTCCATGAACAGCCTATTTGGACCCCATCAAATAAGTTGCAGGTGGGACTTCACCACATGTGATGAAATCGCCTAATCATTACGGGGATTCACCCGCTTAAAATGTCTAAGTTAAAAACAGCATCCCACCTGTAGCTTATTCGACAGGGTCCAAATAGGCTGTTCATGGACAGTCCATATTTAGGCTAATTATGCATAATTAATAGCTTTAATGTACATCAGTGTGCTGTAGTGTGTCCCCAGTGTGGTTTACAGTAGGTTTGACCACATAAAACCATTGTAATTATGAGATATGACCTATTAATGCATTGACCACGGACAGCCTATTTGGACCCCGTCAAATAAGTTACAGGTGGGCCCTTACTTTGCCCACCTGTAACTTATTTTACAGGGTCCAAATAGGCTGTCTGTGGACAGTCCATTTT
Organism: Siphateles boraxobius; assembly: GCF_051911475.1. Classification (NCBI taxonomy): domain Eukaryota; kingdom Metazoa; phylum Chordata; class Actinopteri; order Cypriniformes; family Leuciscidae; genus Siphateles; species Siphateles boraxobius. The sequence continues at coordinate 866,707 of NW_027509186.1, forward strand.
TAGGCTACAGTGGGCCCTTAATTTGCCCACCTGTAACTTATTTGACAGGGTCCAAATAGGCTGTTCGTGGACAGTCCATTTTTAGGCTAATTATGCATAATTGATAGCTTTGATGTACATCAGTGTGTTGTATTGTGGCCCCTGTCTAGTGTACATTAGTTTTTACCTAATAAAACCATTGTAATTATGAAATATGACCTATTAATGCATTGACCACGGACAGCCTATTTGGACCCCGTCAAATAAGTTACAGGTGGGCCCTTACTTTACCCACCTGTAACTTATTCGACAGGGTCCAAATAGGCTGTTCATGGACAGTCCATATTTAGGCTAATTATGCATAATTAATAGCTTTAATGTACATCAGTCTGTTGTATTGTATCCCCTGTGTGGTGTACAGTAGGTTCCACCTCATAAAACCACTGTAATTATGAAATATGACCTGTTAATGCATTGACCACGGACAGCCTATTTGGACCCCGTCAAATAAGTTACAGGTGGGCCCTTACTTTGCCCACCTGTAACTTATTTGACAGAGTCCCTGTAAGCTGTCCATGGACATGCCATTTTAAGTCTAATAATGCATAGTTCTTCTGATGGGACACATAGGCCATTCGTGGCCACACAGGCGGTCAGTGGGATGAATAGGCCGTTCGTGGTCACATAGGTGCACAGTGGGATGAATAGGCTGTTCGTGGTCACACAGGCGGTTAGGGGGATGAATAGGCTGTCCGTGGTCACGGGGCGGGGCCACGGGCCGTCACTTAGATTGGCCGTGGAAAGACGGGCCGTTCGTGGTCAAACAGGCTGTCAGTGGGACGAATAGGCTGTCCGTGGTAACTGGGCGGGGCCACGGGCCGTCACTTAGATTGGCCGTGGACGGGCGGGCCGTTCGTGGTCAAGCAGGCTGTCAGTGGAACAAACAGGCTGTCCGTGGTCACTGGGCGGGGCCACGGGCCGTCACTTAGATTGGCCGTGGACAGACGGGCCGTTCGTGGTCAAACAGGCTGTCAGTGGGACGAATAGGCTGTCCGTGGTCACTGGGCGGGGCCACGGGCCGACACTTAGATTGGCCGTGGACGGACGGGCCGTTCGTGGATACATAGGCTGTCGGTGGGACGAATAGGCTGTCCGTGGTCACTGGGCGGTCGGTGGGATGAATAGGCCTTTCGTGGTCACATAGGTGGTCGGTGGGATGAATAGGCTGTTCGTGGTCACACAGGCGGTTAGGGGGACGAATAGGCTGTTCGTGTCAGTGGGCGGGGCCAGGGGCCGTCACTTAGGTTGGACGTGGGCGAAAAGGCCGTTCGTGGTCACACAGGCGGTTAGGGGGACGAATAGGCTGTTCGTGTCAGTGGGCGGGGCCGTCACTTAGGTTGGCCGTGGGCGAAAAGGCCGTTCGTGGTCACACAGGCGGTCGGTGGGACGAATAGGCTGTTCGTGTCAGTGGGCGTGGCCAGGGGGCTGTTCGCAGGTCAAAGGTGGGACTGACGGGCGCTCCGTGGTCAGTAGGTGCGGTCAGGGAATTTCGCGAAAGGGCGGTCAGGGGGATGCGCGTGCGCTCCGTGGACGCCCGCCCGCAACCTTTTCGGCGCGCGTCGAATCGACTGAGGGCGGTCGGCGAGTCGCCCCCCTGTGCCCGACGCCCGTATCGCGAGCGAGGGGGCCGGATTTCGCCGGGCTCCCGACTTCCGTAGTGTAGTGGTTATCACGTTTGCTTTACACGCGACAGGTCCTCAGTTCAAAACTGGGCGGAAACAAGTGGAGGCATTTTAAATTTAATGCTCCAATTCGCTACAAAACCCTTGCTTTTGAGACAGGTGAAGGCCATCGTACCAAGGAGCTGTAGGCAGACTGCCATGCCGAATGACCTCTGTTCTGTTGTTTGTGGAATTCACAGACTGTCACACTGCTTGCAGAGCAGATTATGGGAAGGAGCCATCTTCTAAAAAGCACATGCTCTATCAATAGGTTTCTGTAGTGTAGTGGTCATCACGTTCGCCTAACACGCGAAGGTCAGTCGCATGTAGGTGTAGAGCGTTGCTAGCCAATAAGAACGCAGGAAATTCCAGGGAGGCGGGCCTGAAAAAATACATGAAATTACAGGTTCGAGTCCCGTCTCGACCACAAACACCATAAAGTGTATCTAGATTAAAAAATGATTAGAAACTCATGTTAAGTACGATTTATATATAATAAACTAACTTTGTGCACAAAATAGAATGAAACGTGTAAGATTTGTTATTGTGTAGGATGTACAAAATGTACAATTACCTTAATAAACATTTACATTATAATAGGGTATAGTTTTCTTTAATATAAAAAAATATTTGAATGTGAATAATTGTAAAGAACATTTCGATAATGTTTTAGACCTTTACATTTTACATTGAGATATTTACATTATATTTGTTTAACTATGTACAGAAATCCAATATATATATGAAATATAACCAGTAAACACCAAATAGTAAGTTTCTCGTTTTATTTATAGTACAAAAATATACATATTATTATGTAAAACTAAAAAAAGTAATGTATTAAATACTTATAGAGTAAACAACAATAACATTAATAATAATAATAAAATATAAAGCTGTGGAGAACATAGGAAAAAAACAAGATTTTTTAAATCAAATAATTATGTAGTGTTTAATGATAACAGTTATTAACATTTAGTGTTTACACATCTGAGCAAGATAACATAATGCAAGTCAATAAAATTTACTTTAAAAACACTAAAGTACTATGCAAACAAGGACAAAACTGTTTGATTTTAATGAACAATGGAAATAAATTATATTGATAGATTATAGATTAAACAACAGCAATAATAATATCTAAAGTTGAGGAGAACAGGAAAAAACAAGAAAAAAAGTATTTTAAATTAAACAATTATGTACAGAGTATAATAGTACCAGTGCTTAACATTTAGTGTTTTTCAAATCTGAGCAAGATAAAATAATGCAAGTCAATATATGAACTTAAAAAAACGCTAAAATACAATCCAATACAATAAAATACAATACTTTTGTTATTTTAATGAACAAATGGAAATAAATTAAATATAAAAAAAAATATAAAAAAAAAATATATATATATATATATATATATATATATATATATATATATATACATTAATAGTGCTATAATATGTATATACATATATGCATAACATTGTGCAAGGAATGTCTTTGTGCTATAAACAGTATTTGAGGTCTGGGCATGTCATTTGTCAGTGAAGTCATTTTTTCTTTTCCTCAATCCACCTCTGCTTCTCAGCCTCATAGAATGGAGACTGCTGAAAGTCTTTCCATGAAATTTCTGCACTCATTCCCTGAGCCTGATAAAGGGAAACTTGTTGTTGAAACTCAACAACATTTTGACATATTGTTTGATGTCATATTGATGTTACATTGATGTCAAGGTGCCCGCTGGGAACGTTAGAGGGAAAATATCTAGTGGAAAATGAGTATGTTACGTTATGTCATTACATGAAAGACACTTAGGAGATTACCTATCAACAATTAATTTTGTAGTTCTTTTCACACGCTTCGTACGGGTTCTTTGTTTGATTTTTGCGACTGAGCGCTTCTTACTGATGCGTATGGTTTTCTTTATGCCATGACCACGCCCTCTTCTCATACGGGTCCCTGGTGGTTTTAGCCGTCTACGCCCCATGACCATAAGTCCATGCCAGCTCTGACCGTCATCATTGTTATACGAATTTGTTAGAGCTGTAGTTACGAAATCACTTACTATGTTTTTTGCAGCGGCTTTTAGATGTGGTTTTGCTATACTGAACCCCCTTCTAAGAAATGGGATTGCCATTCGATACAAGCCCCTAAACAATCCGCCGATTCCTGATGCAAAACCGGAACCGTACATGACACCACCCCCTGCGTAACCGGGCAAGCCGTTTCCGGTTTGAGATTTGTAGTACGCAACATAACGATCGGGGTCCGACTGGTACGGAGCGAGATAAACCATTTAAAAAAGGTGTTGTTTCACGGGTCTAAAAGTGAAGTTTAGATACAACCTTCCCGTAGGTGAATAGTATCTCTCTGTTCAAGTCGTCTTTAACCTCAATAGTTATCTCGTTAATACTGGTTTTATTAAGACGCACGTAGTGTGACTTGTCGTACCTGACACAGGCAGCCTTGTTTGTTTCCCCTTCGATAAGTACTGTACCTAGTAAAGGTACATACAAATCTCCAACTGATCGGTAGTCTATTGTATCTGTGTACACATATAGGGTATAAAAACCACCTCTTATATCAGCCTGGAACGGTGCGTATGTGACTGATGTGACGTGTGTGTCTTGATGCTCATCCGAACTGTTTGCAACTTCCATAGGAACACCGGGTTTTAATCCCAGTATAACAGATACCTTACCATAAAATGTCAACGAAGCCCTCTGGCCTGCTTTCAGAAATATCTTATTCTTTATATGATCGTAGCCGAGCTGCACCCGCGGGGGGAGATATGCATTTATTTCTCTGAGTAGTATGGGTATATCCACAAAATAACCACACTTTAAAGCGCTCCGGCTCGTAGATATTTTTAGGGCTTTCCGAAAAGTTTGGATATTAAGGTCACCCCTTACACTGTGCAGTTTGACGTTATTCTGTAATAGGCTTTGATCACAATCGATAATAAATACAGCGTCGTCCTCATTGAAGGTGTACCAGGTCAATGGATATTCAAACTCGACCAGTGCCACTTCCCACAGGCCTTTTAAATGTATACTTCTAGCACAACCTAGTTCTGTAATTAGATATACGATTCTCAGGATAGACATTAGTCGAAGCATTGCAGGGGAATGTAACGTGGAACCCCTCCTCAGACATGATTTACATAAATGACACCTGTTACGAATTCACTATAACTTTAAGGTGGTTTGCAGATCCATCACCTGTTTTTTAGGAATCCAGCTGTTGAATTTAGAAGGCCACCTCCACCACTTGACTAACACACACATGACTTTCCCACAGCGTTGTTTATCCAGTATTTTTTCAACCTTGAAAGATGCATCATTACTCACGATAATCTTCTGTAGTTCTTGTTCATAAAAACAACCAGCGATAATTTCACCGTCATAGTCTTGTAATCGGTATACGGGAGGGATACGTGGAATGCATGCGGTTATTGTGAAATATTCTTCAGTATAATTTTGCTCGTACCCTTTGGCAAAAATATTCCGGACTTTAGAGATTCTCACGACATCTCCAATTGAGAATTTAAATTCGGGTGTCTCCTTACGTATTTGTAAAATACGAAAATGTTTATTGAAAAACTCTGTGCCCTTATCTGTTTGTAGCTTTGTTGGTATACGCCCCTCCCGCAGAGTAGACAAAAAAGCTTTCATCACTTCCGGCCCCGTCTTATTTTTAAGTACACACGTCCATGCGAATTTACTGAAAATATCAATAACTGTAATTATGTATTTAATATTATCATTCTGTTTCGAGTATATCGACATATCAACCAAATCAGCGTGAAACTGATGGTCTTTTCCATACACTACCACACGATTCCGTTTATATTTTATTGGTGCAGTACGATGGAGAGTGTATTCGTCTTGACTGGAGAGCCAGTCGTCACCTCTTTATCAGATAGTCTTACGTTGTATTCCTGCAATACCGCTTGTTTTAATCTGTCCTTACCACCAAAAGCACCAGAATTCGCTGGATCATAGTATATCTTCTTCATTAGCTCTGACATGTCGACGCTATGAGTTTTTCAGACAATACCTGAATCACTTGCATTGTTGTTCAGTTTTTATTTTTTTTTACAAACAATCAGCAAACAACAAAGTTTTTTTTGTTTTTTTTACAAACAATCAGCAAACAATAAAGTTTTTTTTATTTTTTTTATTTCAGGAATATCTATTATTTTATTTCAGAAAATAACGGATCACTTACAATGTTGTTCACTTTATTTTTTTTACATACATAGTCACACACAAAAGGGTATATCAACATAATCATTTTTTTTATTTTAGAATCGAGAAAAGTACAGGGTTACAAGGGTTTAATCATGTATCATCCAAACGTCAAAAGAAATTTCACACACATTTCAAAATTTTTCTCCAGGACGAATTCAGCTAAAATGTCAACAATTTGCAAACATCAGTTACATACGTACATAGACATAATATGTTTTCTATTTTAAGGGAATCAGCATTTTCAGGCATTAGATCGAGAATGTTTTTGATAGTCGTACATTTATGGATTACAGATATGTTCACCATATTACTCCAGTCGTCCGATGACTTCCGCACAGCATTCATTTGACACGTCAATTTCGTTAGACGTATATCATCCGCAGACTTTCCGGTGTTTGTAGCATGATTATCATCGATAATCTTGTACAGCAGGGTTGATAATCCACATTTAACACGCAGTTTAAAGAAATATTTGAGAATCCAGAATGTGCAGAGGTTCCACATTTTCACACGAGGACAGGTTCAGGGTCTTCAGCAGCAGCAAGCTTCCACTTCTCGACAGCCGAGTAAATAATTTCCTCACAACTTTCATCCACAAGTTTCTGTCTGATAGATCCCAGCTGCTCCACAATGTACATCTCATCCTTAAGCTCAAACAAGATTGTCTCGACAGCACCTTGGATTCTTTGCAGATGTGGTGTAGCACCATACAGACTCAGCGATTGAGCTAGGATAGTTTTTAGCTCCGGTCTGAGAACCTTCAGGCTGATCTCGTCAAAACATCCATAAAAATAATATCCAGGTGGTTCGAACAAACACGAGTGCCTCGTTTGGGATGGGTGGTCTACGATACAGCCGTCGCAGCTTTGTTTCATTCGTTTATAGATCAAATATTCCAATATGATTGTAACTACACTTTTAATAATCCGATGTCCAGCATCGCCGAGACACCCGTCTGGCTCATCAGCAGACGTGTCAGCGTTCACAGGGGATGCTGTACCTGCATTTGTAACGGGCCCATTAGCTCCATAGTTCGTGAAGAACGCCAAGTTGTGATATCCAAGATCTGTACAAAATTTATTCATCCAGTCGACGCTTCTTTCCGGTGCATTTGATAATCCTGATTGCGTGTATCCATCAACAGCTCCAAGAGGAGAGAATCCGGGGTGAATGGTTTCTTGAGACATAATGCAGAATGAGTTGAGTTGTCAAGGGAGGTCTTTTTAATGCTTGTAGAATGTGGGCGGTGCTATATGAACACCCCTCCTACTGGGCGTGTACCAATCCGGGTGAAAGAGTTTCACTTTAATATTATTGTAGCGCTCGTACGCATCACACCATTTGAAAAGTTTATCAATTTTGGCAAAAATGTCTTCCAGCACGGGCATATCCTTCCACTGAAACATGAATTTTAAATCGTAGTATTTAAGGTGGTTATCCTCCGAGATAGGCCATGCCCGTTTGGGTACATCTGACCCAAAATCAGTGCAAAGGATGTAAATGTAATCCTCGGGATGTTTGTTAACGTTGTCCGCCAGCAGCCTGTATTTTGTACCCATCGTTAGACCGTTCCACTCCGCTATAAAGAGGGGCTCGTCACACCCTTCTTTCATATCTTTCCAGACGCAGGTGAAAAATAAGATCCAGTCTCGTTCTGTGAAAAACAGATGCGGATCCTCTGTTGTATTCCTTGTAAATCTCTCATCGTTATCCACATTAATCAATCTGACTTCGCGGTTGTTCTCTTCAAAATTGTACTTGCACAAACGGCCGCCAGACAAATGAAAAACATATTCCACATCGTTCATGGAGAAATCTTGTTAAACAAGATTGCTTATTCCGCGGAGCTAAAGTCAAATCCTCCATAGCCTCATCAATGTTTCTCTCGGGGGTCTTGGGTTCTGTTGCCATAGCCATTGCTCCTGAATAGATCTAATAATCCACAATCACAACCGTATTTTGCGTTGAAATCGTGGCGTTTTTAAATAGACCGCCACGGAGGGAAATCCCTTAGAGTGATGTCATCGTAAGTGTCAGTCGTAGCTGACCAATGAGACGTGTGTGTGTGTGTGTGTGTGTGTGTGTGTGTGTGTGTGTGTGTGTGTGTGTGTGTGTGTGTGTGTGTGTGCGTGTGGGAACTCTGTGTTCTATTCCCCTCGATCCATGTGTGGAGATGTGTGTGTGTGGGAACTCTGTGTTTTATCTCCCACGCTCCAGGTGCGGAGGTGTGTCGTGGGAGGAGTCAGCGTGTGGTGCACCGTACCACTCCCGTTCAGCCATTTCTGGTCGGAGTGCGGAAATGATCACAAGTGTTTCACAGCGTTTCTCACAAAACCTTTTATAATGTCTTTGTTCTTCTTCTTTCAGCAAAACGGAGTTTTGTAAAAACGTAAGACTTTTTTAACTTTATACAACGTTTTTAATACCTTTAAACACTAGTTAATTGTAAAAGTACAACTTTTCTTCAAACGTATGTTAGAAAATAAAACTATTTGCATGATACTGATTATGGCTTTTATTATACATTTTCTTAAAAAAGATTAAAATATTGTCTTTAATGTTTTTTAATCATTTTGAACATTTTTTACATTGAGCCCTAGTGATCGTGGGTGATTTTCCACACTTAATCTGTTCAGACCAATATGGGGAGGAAGGGGAGGAGTTAGCGTGGGGAGAAATTCCATGCACAGATGTACAAGCCGGAAGTGGGAGGGAGGGAGGGAGGGAGGGGAGGGCTGAGTATCTCGGGGGATTCCCACGGTAACGTGACCAATCCGGAAGGAGCGTGGGAAATTCCCACGGTGTCATAGAAGGGGAGGGGCAGGGCTTTATGGGGGGCAATAAAACTGTCAGTTTGACGAAAGCCGCCCTTATACCTCTCTCTTCCACAGTTCAAAACTGGGTGAAAACAAGCGGAGGCATTTTAAATATAAATGCTGCAATTCGCTACAAAACCCTTGCTTTTGAGACAGGTGAAGGCCATCGTACCAAGGAGCTGTAGGCAGACTGCCATGCCGAATGACCTCTGTTCGGTTGTTTGTGGAATTTACAGACTGTCACACTGCTTGCAGGGCAGATTATGGGAAGGAGCCATCTTCTAAAAAGAACATGCACCTCGTCAATAGGTATCTGTAGTGTAGTGGTCATCACGTTCGCCTAACACGCGAAAGGTCCTCGGTTCGAAACCGAGCAGAAGCAGCGGTTGGATTCTCACAGAAAATTTAAACTGTGCACCTAAAGATTTATGTCTGCAACCTGAAGATGTGTTTCCGTAGTGTAGTGGTTATCACGTATGCCTCACATGCGAAAGGTCCCCAGTTCGAAACTGGGCGGAAACTGTGGGTGGTTTTTGCAAAAATTTCGTATGCGATTTTCTGTTGAGCAGGTCAGTACACTTGCAGGGATGTTTGTGGTTTAATCTCTTTAGAAAAGGACAAAAATAAAACAAATGACCATTGAGGTTTCCTTTACAGTAATAAAAAATGTTTGGTCTGCCAACAAAATTAGCAGCTTTTTGCCATGTTAAAAACACTGGGCAGTCTATAGTTTCAGTCGCTTTTGAACAAGCGTACCCTAGAAGAGGTGGGACTGACGTCCAAATTAAGTTTCCGTAGTGTAGTGGTTATTACGTTTAGTTGTACACCATGCGGCCAGTCGTATGTAGGTGTAGAGCGTTGCTAGCCAATAAGAACGCAGGAAATTCCAGGGAGGCGGGCCTGAAAAAATACACGAAATCACAGGTTCGAGTCTCGTCTCGACCACAAATACCATAAAGTGTATCTATACTAAAAAATTATTAGAAACTCATGTTAAGTACGATTTACATATAATAAACTAACTTTGTGCACAAAATAGAATAAAACGTGTAAGATTAGTTATTGTGTAGAATGTACAAAATGTGCAATTACCTTAATAAACATTTACATTATAATAGGGTATAGTTTTCTTTAATATAGAAAATATTTGAATGTGAATAATTGTAAAGAACATTTTGATAATGTTTTAGACCTTTACATTTTACATTGAGATATTTACATTATATTTGTTTAACTATGTACAGAAATCCAATATATATATGAAATATAACCAGTAAACACCAAATAGTAAGTTTCTCGTTTTATTTATAGTACAAAAATATACATATTATTATGTAAAACTAAAAAAGGTAATGTATTGAATACTTATAGATTAAACAACAATAACATTAATAATAATAATAATAAAATATAAAGCTGTGGAGAACGTAGGAAAAAAACAAGATTTTTTAAATCAAATAATTATGAAGTGTTTAATGATAACAGTTATTAACATTTAGTGTTTACACATCTGAGCAAGATAAAATAATGCAAGTCAATAAAATTTACTTTAAATTTTTTTTTGATTTTGAATGAACAATGGAAATAAATTTAACAATTTAAAATGATAGATTATAGATTAAACAACAGCAATAATAATATCTAAAGTTGAGGAGAACAGGAAAAAACAAGAAAAAAAGTATTTTAAATTAAACAATTATGTACAGAGTATAATAGTACCAGTGCTTAACATTTAGTGTTTTTCAAATCTGAGCAAGATAAAATAATGCAAGCAAGTCAATAAATGAACTTAAAAAAACACTAAAATACAATCCAATACAATAAAATACAATACTTTTGGTATTTTAATGAACAAATGGAAATAAATTAAATATTAAAAAAAAAAATATATATATATATATATATATATATATACATTAAAAGTGCAATAATATGTATATACATATATGCATAACATTGTGCAAGGAATGTCTTTGAGCTATAAACAGTATTTGAGGTCTGGGCATGTCATTTGTCAGTGAAGTCATTTTTTCTTTTCCTCAATCCACCTCTGCTTCTCAGCCTCATAGAATGGAGACTGATGAAAGTCTTTCCATGAAATTTCTGCACTCATTCCCTGAGCCTGATAAAGGGAAACTTGTTGTTGAAACTCAACAACATTTTGACATATTGTTTGATGTCATATTGATGTTACATTGATGTCAAAGTGCCCGCTGGGAACGTTAGAGGGAAAATATCTAGTGGAAAATGAGTATGTTACGTTATGTCATTACATGAAAGTCACTTAGGAGAATACCTATCAACACTAAATTTTCCCCAGCCTTAATTTAAGACCGGCCTTTAATTGTCTGTGTTGACCCCGCCCCCGGCCACTATCAGAGGCCCGGCAGGCGTTTAATTGACTACCGGTTTTTATTTGAGGAATTACGGTAGTCATCTTTTAGTGGCCTGATTGACTGATATCAGAGTCTCTGATTAAATTGTTTAATATTAATTGTTAATTTCACATCCCAATACTACTGCAGAAATTCATGCAGTGCCGTGATACTCTGAAAGATTTCACACAGTAATAAAACCTCTCATTAAGAAACCGCAATTCGCTGCCCGAGGCCAGTGTAGATCAGCAAGAACTCAACAACAAAACGTACCACTCCACAAAAAGAGGCTCGTTCGCCGAACAGGGACTTGAACCCTTGACCCTCAGATTAAAAGTCTGATGCTCTACCGACTGAGCTATCTGGGCTCTTACTCAAGACGCGTGCGTGCTACGTGGGAACGCACAGCAAAATGAATCGTATTGGCGCAGAAAAAAGAGTGTCCTCCAAGGCATTGCGTTTCATTCTTCGAAGATTCAGAACGGCCGTCAATACGTCTGCTATGTCAAAATTTATTTGCAAATTAGTGGGAATGCAGCCTATTAGACTGATGATAACAGTCATTAAAGGAAAATAATGCCAGGAAAAAGAACAAAAACTCACTGCTACTTGTCTGGAAAGCCTCTTCACACGCTTCAATGCTGTTGACTTGCCGCGCTCTTATCGTTATTGTAAACTTGTGTTCCTGACTACAAAGGGGCCTTGTCATCTTTAGCTTGCAGACAAAATGGTTTCTTACCAACATAACTCTTTTCAAGGGTAATCCTGTAACAGTGACTTTTTTTCCTTTTATAAAGTTTAAGCTAGGCCTCCAGAAGGTTACAAACTCAACGTAGTCGGCAGGATTCGAACCTGCGCGGGGAAACCCCAATGGATTTCTAGTCCATCGCCTTAACCACTCGGCCAAGAAAGGGGCAAAATGGGGGAGGGGGGTGTAGAGAAGAAAAGAGGGAGGAAAGGGAGAAAAAGAAGAGGAGAAAAAAGGAGCAAAACGTACAATATATAAATTTTTATCTACTTTCTTATCTTCTCAACATTGTTAACACACAGTTCTGCACTTATTGCAAGGGTTATCATCACTTTAATTTCATGTCTCTTGCGGGATTCGAACCTATGCCGTGGCAATATCGCTTGCATCTTCGCTTGTTCTCTAGTCTCGTAGTGCATTCCGTAAGTACTACATGCAATGCATTGTGGGTAACGTAGTCATTTTTAACACAGGAACTCTTTTCCATATAAATCCCTACAGTAGTAACCCTGTGATTATGCAATTATGCACATGAATGCATTTAAAGCAAACGCTCTTGTAAGTAAACATATTTTGTGATGTTAACAAATCAATATTCAAATAATTAACTCAAAATGTCACATGCTACATTTAAAGCTATAACAGTATTAACAGTGTATAAATGTAAATAACTCTCCCATCATGTTTCCCCTCCTTTTTTTGTAAACTCAATTATTTGAAAGACTACATCTGTGCAGCACAAGTGAATAAAACATATTCCAAATTGAGTGTTGGGTTTTGTGAATAAATGTAAAATGATTCTGCAAGTAATTCTGGCTTTAGTTTTAACAATTACATTCAATGGATGACACTCACTGTCCTGGTATTCAAGAGGAAATTACTTAAAAACGTGAAGACTGTTATTGGCTCCAATAAAATTATTAAACTTTATTGTAACAGACAGACAAGTAATGGTGACAGCAATTATACACTCTTCCTCCAGTCATCCAGGGTCAGTCCTGATGCTGGACAGTACCACTGCCCCTTCAGCTGGGTGTGTCCAGTCCTTTTATTTTGTCCTGTCCAAACCCCTTGCAGGTGTAGTGGTACTTTTCGTTTGTCAGCCTCTTCCGTGGCGGTTCCCCCTTTGACACTAGCTCCTCATCCTCCTGGGCAGCTTTTTTCAGCTATTGGAACATGTCTCGATATAAGTAAACTATTAGAGATTGCAATGAATCTATCATATATATAAAATCAGATACAAATAGGATTGGTATGAATAATAATGCTTTGTTATTAACAAAATGTTATGATAATAATTATGACCGCCACTACATCTTGTAATAATAATGAGAAAAGAAGGAGAAAATGCATATTAAATTATGTCATAAATTATTTTTTAATTAAATACTGATTGGGCCAACAAGTTGCACACTCTTGCCAGGATTTGCACCTGGAGTCTCCCACCCAAAGGATGGACGTGTTACAATTACACCACAAGAGTTGTTTTTTTTGTTTGTTTTTTGAAATAGTTGCATCAGCAACTATCCTATGTATTTTGTTTTTTGAAAATAGTTGCAACAGCAACTAATTTTTTTTTTCTATTTGCAACAGCAAACATACTTTTTTCTACTTTATTTTCTTGCTTGTTTTTTCTTTGCAGATGGTTTGAACAGTGAATGTGAACATTTTCTTAAAATAAATAAAACATATTATTAAAAATATTTATAAAAAAGAATGTATTAGGTGCATTTACAAAGAGCTTCTCCACTCCTCAAGGGTCTGTCCAGATGCAGGGCAGTACCATTTGCCACGTACCTGTGAGTGTCCAGTTTGCTTTGATTTAGGTTGACCACACAGCTTACACTCATAGTGGTAGCTCTCTTTTGCCTTTCTCATCTTTGGGGGCTCACCTTTCCTCAGTCGCTCCTGGTTCTCAAGGGCTGCCTTGCGTAATCGCCATTCACGCTGGCGATTAAAGGGATCTAGTGCTTGGTGAGGGAACCTAGGTTGGTCGGGACAGTAGGAGGTGGATGAACAGCCCTGGGTGGATGCTGAGGGTGGTGGTTGGGTGGCAGGCCAACCCTGGATGGATGCTGAGGGTGGTGGGTGGGTTGCAGACCAGCCCTAGGTGGATGCTGAGGTTGGTGGGTGGGTTGCAGACCAGCCCTGGGTGGATGCTGAGGGTGGTGGGTGGGTTGCAGACCAGCCCTGGTTGGAGGACCAGCCCCGGGTGGATGCTTAGGGTGGTGGGTGGGTTGCAGACCAGCCCTGGTTGGAGAACCAGCCCTGGGTGGATGCTGAGGGTGGTGGGTGGGTTGCAGACCAGCCCTGGTTGGAGGACTAGCCCTGGGTGGATGCTGAGGGTGGTGGGTGGGTTGCAGACCAGCCCTGGTTGGAGGACCAGCCCTGGGTGGATGCTGAGGGTGGTGGTTGGGTGGCAGGCCAGCCCTGGATGGATGCTGAGGGTGGTGGGTGGGTTGTAGACCAGCCCTGGGTGGATGCTGAGGTTGGTGGGTGGGTTGCAGACCAGCCCTGGGTGGATGCTGAGGGTTGTGGGTGGGTGGAGGACCAAACATGAGAGTGTGCCAGGGGTGCCTGGTAAGAAGACCAGCTCTGGTAGTGTGTTGGGGATGGCTTGTAGGCAGAGGACCAGCCCTCCATACAGCTGTTTTGAGAGGAAGCAGCATCGTGTTTGGCAATAGCTGCGTCTCCCCCACCTGTCTGTGGAATAGCAGGTGTTCTGGAACTGTGTCGCTGGCGGATTTTTGCCTCGCCCTCACGGTTCTCAGGCTCCTGGAACTCAAAAAGAGTGTGTCCATGCTGAACTGGCTGTGATGGTAGGTCACGAACCTCCAGGAGGGATTTTTTAGCCACGGCAATCTGCTGTGGAAGCTGCACACCCTGAAGTAAAGAACCCCGTTCAGTTCTCTTTTGGCGATCATGCAGCCTGCAGAGACAGAAAACAAAACACACACAAGAGTTTTTCAGAACATTTTTCAGTGTGTTAATTGTTAAAAAAAAAATTCAAATATGCAATTCAATCAATTTATGAAGATATTAAAGATGAACTCACCAGGAGGACACAGTGGTGTTGTTAATGTTTACCAGTACCAGGTCACTCCTGTCCATGATCTCTCTGCAGTCCTCAACTAGCTGCTTGATGTGAGAGTATGCCATGACAATGGACTGGGGTATGGCAAATGTCCTCCCTTTATTGTCCTTTGGCCTATTTCTGGCTTCCTTGTACTCTTTGTACAGCTTGAGAGCAACACACTCTGAAATTCTGTTTTGGTCTGGTCTGTGAGCAGCCTGACCATGGACCATGAACAATCTGCAAATAGATGACCAGATCACATAGTGCTCATTATATATGCATGTTCACATATTGACATAAATACATTGATACAAATACTAAAGAATATAGCTATATGAGATGTGGATACCTCTCAGCTGCTTGCTGGCCTGGAGCAGAGCCACTGCACTTTCTTGAAGCCCTCCAAGGTCCTGGCAATGTTGTTTTTTTGCTCTTGAGGGTGTATCTGGTGGGGGTCTGGTCAAAGACACTTAGATGTGAGTATAACCTCAAAATCTCTGCCACTTCAGCATTGGAGAGTTTTGTTATAGTTCGGTTAAGCCCAACCAGGTAACCTGCCAAGGCATCAACTGCCTCCCATCCAGGAATCCCTCTGGCATCACACCTAGTGTCCTGTTACAAGAATTGAACCAATAAACACCATAACATTTTAAACATCTGGTACAAGAGCAAATATAAAGAAGCCCACATTTCTGATGGTGAAACATTATCCACTTTACCGTAGCTGGAGTGACGAGCACACTCTCCTCAAATGGGGTGAGGACGGGACTTGCGGAGGCATCTCTCTCATCAAATCGGGTGAGGACGGGCCCAGAAGAGGCATTACTCTCCTCCAATGGGGAGTAGATGGGCCCAGCAGAGGCATTACTCTCCTCCAATGGGGAGTAGATGGGCCCAGCAGAGGCATCACTCTCCTCCAATGGGGACCTGGGATCTGGCCAGGGCCTAGGGCCACCGCTTCCAAATTGCTGAGGTGATTAATAAAAGTATACACAGAATAAAGAATAAATAAAGAATAAACAGTCTTTTACATTTTTTGTGTCTCTTCTACATTAAAAATGAACTGTTTATTAGTTTATTAGTTTATTTAGTTTATTAGTTTATTAGTGCATCTCCACCCGGATGAGACAAAAAACAGGATCACTGATTACAACAAATTAAAACAATACTATGTCAACATTCAATAGCAAAATATACCATATGTGTGTGAGGTTTTAACATGCCTGGAATGAAAGCAAACTGGTGCTTATGAAAGCTTTCCAGAGAGGAGGACCCTCTGCTGCATCTTAGCACATCCAGTGTCTTCTCTCCTTTCTCCAGCCCTGACCCAATGTTTGTGTAAAGCTGCACTCCTGGTGGATCCTGAATGCAGGCAAGGTGCTTTTGCTGTACCTCCCACACTTGAGACATGCATTCATGGTTTATAAGGTGCAGCCCAGTGCCGTCCACAAGGTGCCACATGGAGTCAAGAAGACTTTTGATGAGGGCACGAGTCTCCTCCACTCCACGGGTTTTCCTGCGGCAGTGCTTGGCTAGCTCTTTAGAGCTGATGCTCGCCAACACCTGGGCATCTGTTGGCTCGTGGCCCTGATGCTTTTGCCTCAGCTCTGACCGCTTCGCCTCTTTCAGATGACAGATGTCCTGGTAATCCCATTCAAAAATGCAACTCGACAATTTGGAGCAGAACGTACCGTACAGTGGATGGTGTTCTGTGGTGAGACCGTTGGTGAATCGCCTCATAAAGTGGAACACATCCAACCGCACAGTGGACGTCCATGGCCGAAACCAATGGAGAACTGGGCTCACTCCTGTGTAAAAGCATTTTTTGGTTTGTATTGTCACCAACTGCCTTAATTTGGCAAAAAAAAACATCAACACAAATTACAGGAAACCCACCTCTGTCACTGCAACAGTCTCTATCCACATAGATAGCAGCTGGCTGTGGCTCACCAGCATGTACCGTTGAACGATCACAAGTCATCCAGCCCAGCCCCCTCGCCGGTTGTGAGGACCGAGTTGAGGACCTGACCATACTCGTTCCCCACATTGGACATCCATGTTGCCGTGTTCTCAATCCCCCCAGCAAGTTTTTTGGTAACCTGTTATAACAAAAGTATATACATCATTAGCATATGTATTCTTATCAAACCCTAAAAGAACAAATTAGCTCAAGCTTATATAGGTTTACATTTACCTTAGTGGAATCGAGCTTCAGAATTCTGCCAAACGTTGAAGTGATGACACCTTTGAGTTCATCAAGGTGACCGACAACATCGTTGGCATGCACTGTCTCGAACCACTGGGCCAGGGGCAAGGGAGAGAAGGGTGGTGGTGGTGGGGGATAAACAGCCTGGGACTGCTTCAGGCAGGATCTCTTGTGAATTTCACAATCTGTGAAATAGTCACAGGATCTCCTAGCCCACTCCTCACTGTGTGCCTCTTGAAAGGCCTGCTGCAGGTAACTGGAGCTATTCCCTGCTGTTCTAGGACGCAAAAGTGTCAAACATTTTCTGTCCAGTGCCAAATGTGTAGTCAACACAGCAGGGAATTTGTTGCGGTTAGAGGGGTCAAGTTGCTTTAAAATGTCACTACTCCAAGGACAGACAGGTTGTTTGCACTGGCTGCACCTTGGGTAATCTCCCCCTATTAAATAGTACTTGCTATCCACATCAATGACCTCTCTGACCTTGGTGTAAATGCCAGAGTGGTGCATCTTTCGGTTGCACAGAGTGCATTTCAGAGGGATGCCCCACATACGCATTGGTGCCCAGGAACATCCTCTGTCGAAAGTAATCATGTGGGTTTGGAGGTGCCACAGATCTGATTGGGCTTGGGGGTGGTGCCAATTCTCCCTGACATTCTGTCTCAGCTGCCAACTTGCGTCATAGAGGATGTGATCTAGAGAATCCACTCCCGATCACCTGGCTTGATGACCCGGAGGAACGGCTTTGGCAAAAACCTGGCCCGCCTTACCTCTGGAAAGCACAGAGGGACTGGGAGCCCTGGTGCTGCTGGAGGAGGAGCAGAAGCAGGAGAAGGAAGAAGTGGTGTGCCACTCTGAGTCGCTGGTGCCATCTCAGATAGTGTGGAAGGGCTAGGAGCAGGAGCAACTTGGAGACAGATGGTTGGTGTCGTCTCTTGGGCTGTGAGGCAGACTGGAGCTGGAGCATCTCGGGGAGAGACGATTGGTGTCGGTGTCATCTCTTGGGCTGGGGTAGTGGAGGGACGGGCTGAAGGGGTTAGAGGAGAAATGTTTGGGAGGTCTGTGGGAGATTTTAAGACATGACACTTCTCAAGGTGCTCTGATAACCTGACAGCACCCATGGCCTTTGTGCCGCAGTGCTCACACTGCTCCTGGACATGGAAGTCTGACAGGTGCTGAGTAAACTGGTCAAAGAGCACTTCCTGAGCACAAAGGGAGCATGTCATGGTATTATCACCGCTCCCTGTCTGCTGTGGACCTGCTGCGGTCCCTGTCTGCTGTGGACCTGCTGCGGTCCCTGTCTGCTGTGGACCTGCTGCGGTCCTTGTCTGCTGTGGACCTGCTGTGGTCCCTGTCTGCTGTGGACCTGCTGCGGTGCTTGTCTGCTGTGGACCTGCTGCGGTCCCTGTCTGCTGTCCTGACTGAGGGAAACAATATTTTGTATTTACTCTCTATATCCTCTTATCCTCTAAATCACACAAAACTCTGCATCAAAACAGTGATTTGGAGAATCAAGCACAACGAAGAAGCAGCCATGGGAAACAGCTGTAGAGGAAGCATTTGTCAGCATCTTTGTCTCATATCATATGTTTAAGGATTTAATGACATTACTTACATCATGGTAGCCACATTTGCAGGGGATCTTTTTCTCAAAAATGTCTTTTTTTCTGACCGTTAGGCCAAATGCAGGGGTCAGGGGACAATTCTTTATCCTCTCTAACACTGCCTTCCAACGTCTGCTCCCAGGTCTCTGGCCAGTGGAAAATTTATATTTCCCCTGGGCAAACAGCATCATGACGCCGGTCCAGAATGAATCTGGCTTTCCTTCCTTTGGCATCTCTATAGGACAAGAGGCAGTCATTAGGCTGTTGTAGGTAACATGTAGGTCTACATGTACAGACAGACAGACAGATAGATAGGAAATTAAGCAACTACAATATAAGGTTGTATGTTTTTTTCCACAGTCTCAACTAATTTGGTCAGGAATATTTCAAGTCTTAAGTTTCTGAGACACTGTTTCATTTATATTGTTATGCTAATGTGAAATAGTTTGTTCAGATCTCATCAGATGGCATGAACTCACACGGATGGTTGTCGGTTATTAAAAATGTAATCAAAACAGTTTAGTGATGAAAGAAATGGAAAAAAATGATACTCTCTCACTCACAATCTCTCTCTCTCTCTCACTCTCTCACACACACACACACACACACACACACACACACACACACACACACACACACACACACACACACACACACACACACACACATTCACATTCACATTCACTCACTCACTCTCTCTTTGAAAAAAATGGCTGTTATTTTACAAACTGAAATTGTATGAGAACTGAACTGAAATCACAACACAAGCCAATCCTGTTTCTTCATGTTTGTTAAGAAATGATCATACCCACTCTTTCACTCACTCTTATTCTCTCTCACACACACACTTTATAGCACTCTCTTTGAAAACAATTGGTATCTGAAATTGTATGATGAATGACATGAATATATATTAAAATATCCAATTCAGTTTACCTTGATGCCTATTTTCTGTGTCAATTGTTATATGGTCAGTTGGTGTAACCAATATTTTGTCTAAAAGACTAATATTGTACAAAAAAAGTTAATATGAATAATAATTTAATACTCTACTACACTGTAATAATGGGTGTTTAAACCATTTGTACTCAAATGGTCAAAGAATAGACATAAAACAAGGTGTTTACAGCATATGGTCTTGCTCAGTACAACGAAAAACCCATATCATTTATAATAAAACATATTCTCATAGGATATTACTAAATAAACTACTAATTTCATGCAATTGCATGAACTCTAGGAGGTGTGAAATATTAGATATTGGTCATTTTTTGTGGTTACACCATTTGACAGTTTAACGGGCTGTCAGTTCTATCTTTTGTTAAAAATAGTATAAATTTCATATTAAATAATAATTAACATAGCGATCAGGTTTCTGACCGTCTTATCAAACTTAGCAGCGACATTTAACACTTGACACAGACACAAAATCGAGCATCTCTGTTCTAGTTTAATTTGATGGACACAAGAAAGACACGCAAAAGACACTTAAAAAGTTCAGTAAAGAAAATAATTAACATTGCGATCAGCGTTATCTCTTAAGGTTTGTGACCGTCTTATCAAACTTCACGAAAAACATCCAAGGTTTGTCACAGCAGAAGTATTTACAAACACACCACATACTTTTACGATTTCATTTCAGTGATTTACATAATTTTAGTAAGTTCTACTTACTTTTAGTGTCGAGAGATATTCACCGCCGGTAAATAAAGTTACCTCAGAATGAACTGTGACATCGTCTCCATCAGTCAACCAGTGAGAACACTGTGCGCACGGGGCCCTGTTTCGACGCATCTGATTGGCTCTTTTGCCCCCCTTGTAGCGGCAACTGTTTCGAAGCATATGATTGGCTCTTTTGCCCCGCTGTTGTTAGGAGTTAGGACACTGTTAGGATTTGTTAGGACTTTGTTTGGACTTGTTAGGACTTTGTTTGGACTTGTTAGGACTTTGTTTGGACTTGTTAGGGCAGTCCATTTAGTGGAGGTTACGGCCACGACTACAAGCTGGCTGAAAGGGGCATGTCGT
>NW_027509186.1:892500-1017500 GCF_051911475.1 Siphateles boraxobius
CTTGCTGCCTTGCAGCGTCGCTGCCCGAGGCCAGTGTAGATCAGCAAGAACTCAACAACAAAACGTACAGCTCCACAAAAAGAGGCTTGTTCGCCCAAACAGGGACTTGAACCCTGGACCCTCAGATTAAAAGTCTGATGCTTTACCGACTGAGCTATCCAGACTCTTGCTTGAGAAGCGTGCGTACAGCGTGGGAACGCACAGCAAAATGAATCGTATTGGCGCAGAAAAAAGAGTGTCCTCCAATGCATTGCGTTTCCTTCTTCGAAGATTCAGAACGGCCGTCAAAACGTCTGCTATGTCAAAATATATTTGCAAATTAGTGAGAATGCAGCCTATTAGACTGATGATAATAGTCATTAAAGGAAAATAATGCTAGGAAAAAGAACAAAAACTCACTGCTACTTGTCTGGAAAGCCTCTTCACACGCTTCAATGCTGTTGACTTGCCGCGCTCTTATCGTTATTGTAAACTTGTGTCAAAGGCGCAGTTGTTTGTAGCAAATAGCAAGCCCGCGGCACTCTAGGTAACAGCCAGCGAGTGTACTGACACCTAGCGATTAGAAAATATACACGCACCATATTCTCTCTGAAGCAAGATTCTTCCGAAATAAATAGGAGTGTTTCGTTTTCAGCCTTTTCTCTAAGGGTTCGAACCTGAGAGCTCATGCTTTCAAAGAAGGTCCCAGTTTCAATTCACTCGAACATCCAGAGCACATCAAGGGCACGCGCCGTGCACAAAAAGAGTAGGCCGAAGGACGGGGTGAGGAGAGGTGGTGACATGGAGCTCAATTTCAATGGCACCCAGGAAACCTTGCCGTGACCCGGATTCGCTGCGGCCACAACGCAGAGTACTAACCACTATACGATCACGGCGAGCTACCGGTCTACCCGACGTGTCCCTGACTACAAAGGGGCCTTGTCATCTTTAGCTTGCAGACAAAACTGTTTCTTACCAACATTACTTTATTCAAGGGTAATCCTGTAACAGTGACTTTTTTTCCTTTTATAAAGTTTAAGCTAGGCCTCCAGAAGGTTACAAACTAAAGCAGACGAATGCTGTCAACGTAGTCGGCAGGATTCGAACCTGAGCGGGGAGACCCCAATGGATTTCAAGTCCATCGCCTTAACCACTCGGCCACGACTACAAGCTGTCTGAAAGGGGCATGTCGTTTGGTTTGCTGCCTTGCAGCGTCGCTGCCCGAGGCCAGTGTAGATCAGCAAGAACTCAACAACAAAACGTACCGCTCCACAAAAAGAGGCTCGTTCACCCGAACAGGGACTTGAACCCTGGACCCTCAGATTAAAAGTCTGATGCTTTACCGACTGAGCTATCCGGGCTCTTGCTCGAGAAGCGTGCGTGCTGCGTGCGAACGCACAGCAAAATGAATCGTATTGGCGCAGAAAAAAGTGTCCTCCAATGCATTGCGTTTCCTTCTTCGAAGATTCAGAACGGCCGTCAAAACCTCTGGTATGTCAAAATATATTTGCAAATTAGTGAGAATGCAGCCTATTAGACTGATGATAATAGTCATTAAAGGAAAATAATGCTAGGAAAAAGAACAAAAACTCACTGCTACTTGTCTGGAAAGCCTCTTCACACGCTTCAATGCTGTTGACTTGCCGCGCTCTTATCGTTATTGTAAACTTGTGTCAAAGGCGCAGTTGTTTGTAGCAAATAGCAAGCCCGCGGCACTCTAGGTAACAGCCAGCGAGTGTACTGACACCTAGCGATTAGAAAATATACACGCACCATATTCTCTCTGAAACAAGATTCTTCCGAAATCAATAGGAGCGTTTCGTTTTCAGTCTTTTCTTTAGGGGTTCGAACCTGAGAACTCATGCTTTCAAAGAAGGTCCCAGTTTCAATTCACTCGAACATCCAGAGCACATCAAGGACACGCGCCGTGCACAAAAAGAGTAGTTTGAAGGACGGGGTGAGGAGAGGTGGTGACATGGAGCTCAATTTCAATGGCACCCAGAAAACTCACCGGATTCGAACCGGGGTTGCTGCGGCCACAACGCAGAGTACTAACCACTATACGATCACAGCAAGCTACCGGTCTACCCGACATGTCCCAGACTACAAAGGGGCGTTGTCACCTTTAGCTTGTAGACAAAACTGTTTCTTACCAACATAACTCTTTACAAGGGTAATCCTGTAACAGTGACTTTTTTTCCTTTTATAAAGTTTAAGCTAGGCCTCCAGAAGGTTACAAACTAAAGCAGGCGCATGCTGTCAATGCTGGAAAGCATCTTCACATGCTTTTATTGTTACTGTAAACTTGCGTCAAAAGCCATGTTGTTTGGAACAAATAGCAAGCCCACGGCACTCTAGGTAACAGCCAGTGAGTGTACTGACACCTAGCGATTAGAAAATATACAGCGTATAATTAATGTTTTATTATTGTTTTGAAGTTATTTTAGTTATTTGAAAATTACTTATGTTGCCTTTGAAATTAAGGCACAAGAGATGTAATTCTAGTATATAGTGTGAATATATACATTTATTGTGTGAAATTCTAGGAACTCGCTTTAAGAATAAAATTAAAAGGCAGACACGTGAGTGAACTTTAGCAACTGTGGCCCATCCCAAATCGACAGGAATTTTGACAATTACCGCATGATAGTTACCAAATTTGTAAATGATTCAGCAGCAGTAGAAAAAATAACTATGTTTGCTTTCTCACTATTCTACTCTTTCTTGCTTTTTACAGAGGTTAAAAGTAATAAAGGAGAGATTTCCCCTTTAGACTCTCGGTTTGGAGATAGAATTTCACAGAATCTATCTTTGAGACCGACTGCACCTCATCCTACACATAGTTCCACACTACCCCTGCCTGGAAAAGAGCCCACATTCTTTACAAGTAAGTTAATGGTCTTTATACATATACTATTTCAAATGAAGTGACCGAAAAATGTGTTTGGACATTTGTTTGAATGTTCTTGCCTTTTATTACAAAATATCAACCGAAGTGGCATTTAATTTTGGGTTCATGTGCACAATATATGTTGTTACTCTGCTAGGACACCCATGTGGACTTGAAGATGAAGATGAGCTGATTTAATTCATTATTTAGATGTTAGAAGATCTTTAAAGAAGGAGCTGCATTATGACTGGATGATTATAAATGAGTAAATGAATGAAGTAATACTTAAGTCATGCTGTCAGAACTATACTGACTGAATATGAATTTAACAGAATAAATTAGTGACGGAATAATGTTATTTGACTTGTTAGGTGAGCATTGTTCATGAAATACATTTACCAAAGGGTATGCAAATTGCAGACACATTTTCCCTCAGGTGACCGCATATACATTATTATTCAAATATTTGTATCATTTAAATTGCATGTATATTGTCATGTAATCGTATTGTTATCGTGTTGAATGGATTGTGACGATAAGAAACAGTACACCTAACAAGTCAAAGAACATTATTCCGTCACTAATTTATTCTGTTAAATATATGCTTAAAATATATGTTAACAGTGCAGTAAGATGTAATGTGCAGTAGTATGGAGGACCAAACCTGCAATTAAAAATGAATCAATAAATGAATTAATAAATAGATAGATAAATAAATGTGATAATAGGAAAATAAATAAAGGAATAAAAGACTTGATAAAATAAACATGATTCATTTTAATCAAATGTATTTTTGTATATTTTTCCCCTAATTTATAATTTTTTGCTTTTATATTTTAATGTATTTGTATTATTTTTAATTGTATTTATTTATTATTTTATTTATTTGTTTGTTCCATTTATTCTTATATTTATTTATGCATTCATTTATTTGTTTATTTATTTATTCCAATATGTATTTATTTCCAGATTTATTTATTTTAATCTTTATTTATTTTTAATTTTCTGTCTTTAGTTTTATATCTATTCTTACATTTTTTTGATGTGCATGATAATTAGGTTGGTTGGTCTTGCTGACCAAATATAAATATTAATTAACAAATAAATAAAAGCAGAAAATAAATTAAGGGAAATAATACAAAAATTAGTTTTATAAAGAATAAATCATATTTATTTTATCAAGTCGTTTATTCCTTTATTTATTTTCCTATTATCAAATTTATCTTTTTATTTGTTTACATGTTTATTTATTAATTTTTAATTTCTGCGGGTTTGGTCCTCCTATTGTCACGTCCTCGGGTGGATGAAGAAAATGAAGGTAGGCGAAGTTACAAAATAGCAAAGGTTTTATTCCAATAAGTAAATACCCAAACAAACAGAACAGTGTGCTAGTGCACAAACAATAACCAGCAAAGACAAGCGTGAGAGGGGAACTTAAATACACAGATAATGACAAGGGCAACAGGTGACGGTGATGATGATGATGAGGGTGATGAGGCGCAGGTGCAGGTGATGATGACAGGGGATGCTGGGAAGTGTAGTGCAGACAAGGACAGACAGGTGCAGACGAGGACTGTGACATTACTCCCCCCTCCCGGTAGGCATCCTGGAGTCTGTAACGGGAAGGCGGACCGGGTACAGGAGGATGGACTCCAGGATGGACCAGGCGGCCATGGCGGAGCAGGACGTGGGCGTGGCCATGGCGGAGCAGGACTTGGGCGTGGCCATGGCGGAGCAGGACTTGGGCGTGGCCATGGCGGAGCAGGACTTGGGCGTGGCCATGGCGGAGCAGGACTTGGGCGTGGCCATGGCGGAGCAGGACTTGGGCGTGGCCAGGGCGGAGCAGGACTTGGCCGTGGCCAGGGCGGAGCAGGACGTGGGCGTGGCCAGGGCGGAGCAGGACGTGGGCGTGGCTGAGCAGACGAAACCTCGGGCGTCCAGGGTGGAGCTGTCGGCCCCTCGGGCATCCAGGGCGGTGGGGACCCTTCGGGCGGCCATGGCGGTGAAGACCCTTCGGGCGGCCATGGCGGTGAGGACCCTTCGGGCGGCCACGGCGAGGGCCTATGGCCCCCCCCAAAAAAATTAAAGGGGAGAGTGACAGAGTCATTACCAGTCTCTGGGCTGGACGGAACCAGCGGTGAAGGGGTCTCTGGGCTGGACGGGACCAGCGGTGAAGGGGTCTCTGGGCTGGACGGGACCAGCGGCGAAGGGGTCTCTGGGCTGGACGGGACCAGCGGCGAAGGGGTCTCTGGGCTGGACGGGACCAGCGGCGAAGAGGTCTCTGGGCTGGACGGGACCAGCGGCAAAGGAAGCTCAGGGCTGGACTGGACCAGCGGCAAAGGAAGCTCAGGGCTGGACTGGACCAGCGGCAAAGGAAGCTCAGGGCTGGACTGGACCAGCGGCAAAGGAAGCTCAGGGCTGGACTGGACCAGCGGCAAAGGAAGCTCAGGGCTGGACTGGACCAGCGGCAAAGGAAGCTCAGGGCTGGACTGGACCAGCGGCAAAGGAAGCTCAGGGCTGGACTGGACCAGCGGCAAAGGAAGCTCAGGGCTGGACTGGACCAGCGGCAAAGGAAGCTCAGGGCTGGACTGGACCAGCGGCAAAGGAAGCTCAGGGCTGGACTGGACCAGCGGCAAAGGAAGCTCAGGGCTGGACTGGACCAGCGGCAAAGGAAGCTCAGGGCTGGACTGGACCAGCGGCAAAGGAAGCTCAGGGCTGGACTGGACCAGCGGCAAAGGAAGCTCAGGGCTGGACTGGACCAGCGGCAAAGGAAGCTCAGGGCTGGACTGGACCAGCGGCAAAGGAAGCTCAGGGCTGGACTGGACCAGCGGCAAAGGAAGCTCAGGGCTGGACTGGACCAGCGGCAAAGGAAGCTCAGGGCTGGACTGGACCAGCGGCAAAGGAAGCTCAGGGCTGGACTGGACCAGCGGCGAAGGAAGCTCAGGGCTGGACGGGACCAGCGGCGAAGGAAGCTCAGGGCTGGACGGGACCAGCGGCGAAGGAAGCTCAGGGCTGGACGGGACCAGCGGCGAAGGAAGCTCAGGGCTGGACGGGACCAGCGGCGAAGGAAGCTCAGGGCTGGACGGGACCAGCGGCGAAGGAAGCTCAGGGCTGGACGGGACCAGCGGCGAAGGAAGCTCAGGGCTGGACGGGACCAGCGGCGAAGGAAGCTCAGGGCTGGACGGGACCAGCGGCGAAGGAAGCTCAGGGCTGGACGGGACCAGCGGCGAAGGAAGCTCAGGGCTGGACGGGACCAGCGGCGAAGGAAGCTCAGGGCTGGGTTCATGGGCTGAAATGAATGTGTGTGCTGCCCACACACACACAACAGCCATGGATCCCACAAGTAGCACTGCGTCATCCAGAGCTGGCTGGACGGTCTCTGGCTGGACGGTCTCTGGCTGGACGGTCTCTGGCTGGACGGTCTCTGGCTGGACGGTCTCTGGCTGGACGGTCTCTGGCTGGACGGTCTCTGGCTGGACGGTCTCTGGCTGGACGGTCTCTGGGACTATGGCCTTCCTGGCAGCACGTGCTGATATAAGTGGGGGATCGGCGATGCAGGAAACCAGTCCTGGACGTCCATATACCGATCCGGTGGCTGGTTTGATGGTGGGCGTGATGGAGATGGCTGGAGACGGTGATTGTGTGGCAATGTCATCCACCTCACCAATGGTGAAGGTTGAGCCACACAACCACAGCACATGATCTAGGTAACTGGCAAAGGTTCCTGGAAAAGCTGCTGCTGGGGCTTGCTGGTACAGATGACTGTCTAAGCCCAACCAAAAGACAGTTTTAAAGACATCATCTGACCAGCTTACCCCAGCAGAGAGTTCCAGGAACTCGGCGATGTAATCCTCTATAGACAATCCATTTTGGAAAGTGGTGAGTAGAGAGTGAGCTGGGTAAACCGGGTAGAGAAGAATTCCCATGCTGACTCCTTGTTGGGCTGGTTATTCTGTCACGTCCTCGGGTGGATGAAGAAGATGAAGGTAGGCGAAGTTACAAAATAGCAAAGGTTTTATTCCAATAAGTAAATACCCAAACAAACAGAACAGTGTGCTAGTGCACAAACAATAACCAGCAAAGACAAGCGTGAGAGGGGAACTTAAATACACAGATAATGACAAGGGCAACAGGTGACGGTGATGATGATGATGAGGGTGATGAGGCGCAGGTGCAGGTGATGATGACAGGGGATGCTGGGAAGTGTAGTGCAGACAAGGACAGACAGGTGCAGACGAGGACTGTGACACCTATAATGTAATTAATATCAGACACACACATATATTACATTTAAATTAGAAACAAATATATATATATATATGTGTACAATTTAATGGTATAATTTAACGTTTTTAATTAGTTAACTTGTTAACTTTTTATATATACATATATACATTTTTAAAGCAATTTAAATAATGAATATTAAATAATGCAAATTTAATAAACAGTACGTGCTCTAAGGCTGCATTTATTCAGTTAAGAAACAGTAATATTATGGAATATTATAGCATTGTAAAATAACTCTTTTATGTATATCACTGATGCTTTAGTATTAACTGTCTTATTTCATTTTGTTACTGTAAGTATTTAAATGCTTATGCTGAGACACTAATGAATACATTCTGATTTCAGAACAGCATCATGAAGAAAACAGTGTTCTTCCCAGGGAAAGTCAAAGTGTCTTTCAGGAAAGGCCCGTCGGGCCATTTACGCCGGGACCCATCAGAAGAGGCAAAAAGAATTAAAGACAACCCTTCACTGCAGGACAAGTCAACACCTCAAAGAGAAGATCTGGTCAAGTTGAACGCCCGTTCTCTTGTGTTACATAGAGGAGGGGATGTCTCTGACAAGCAAGAGGTGTTGGGAGAATGCATTCTTCAGTTCGGCAAGTACAAGGGCAAGTCTTTCAAGTGGTTATTAGAGAATGATGGCAGCTATGCTTTGTACCTGTCCGATAAGGTTGAGGAAGAAGAACAGGCTGGGCAGTGCAACCCAGAGGGTCCATGCAAGGATAGCCTCATTTCCTTTCTTGAGTATTCAAGAAGCTTCAAGGAAATTGAAGATCTTAAACAGTATCTGTCTCAAAGGCCAGATCCAGTGCCAGTTTTGACAGAGGATGACAATACTGTTGGATTTGGATCCAGAGCACAAGACACTTGGAGGAAGATTTGGGATACCAGGGCAGACGGAAATGCTTTCTTTATAATGAGGCAGAAGTGTGTGCCAGGCAGCAAAATGTACAATTTGCAGCAGTATCTTTTAAAACAGCAGCAAAAACAGATGACCAAAAACACTCCTCCGATGCCCTCACCATCAGCTTCCGCTGCAAGATGAAGGGGGTGGATTGGAATCCACTGCTGCTTCAATGTATATGTAATGATTGATTATAATTAAGGTATTAATCAATATTTTTCCTTCTAAATATCAAATGAATTGAATGACTTCTCTGGAGATTTTACTTTATTTATATAAGTTACCAGTGTGATTACTGAAATGTTCTTTTCATGTATTCTTTAATGTCTGTATTTGATATCTGAATGCAGTGCTTGCTTATTTAACACAGCTTCCAGAAATGAAATAGGGACTTGTTTTGTGTTTGAGAAAGGTCTTCAATGTGTTTAAACATATAGGGGTCATTGAAGCCAATCGTTTAAGGGGCCATTTCTTTGTTAAAGCCTTTCTTTCCAGTTAGACTAAAGTTTAGCTATCCTTGAGAGAAAGAAGGTTACCCTTAATAACAAACTATCATTTAGATGGAAGTGAATCAATCAAAACTAACTTTAGCTGGAAAAAACATTTTTCAAGAGCCACTATAAAACCAAACCAATCTCTGTTACCTTAAATTATATCTTTATCTCTGTAAAGCTGCTTTGAAACAATCTACATTGTTAAAAGCGCTATATAAATGAGGATGACTTGACTTGACTTGACTTGTATTGTGTTTGAGAAAGGTCTTCAATGTGTTAAAACATATAGGGGTCATTGAAGCCAATCGTTTAAGGGGCCATTTCTTTGTTAAAGCCTTTCTTTCCAGTTAGACTAAAGTTTAGCTATCCTTGAGAGAAAGAACGCATTATCTTGATGTTTTGAGAGGACTCTCCTGTTTATAGTGAGAGCCTGGCCAAATCCAACCTTGGAAAAGCTGTGTGTCGGTGTGTGTGTGTTAGTCTTCTTGGTTACAGGTTAAGGAACCACTGGCATTATTGGAGATTGACTGAGTTGTTGTTCTGGACATGCTGGCGCCCAGCAACCCAAATCTGCGACCTGGAAGGTCATGACGTGCCTAACTTCAGCTGCGTAATCGATGGAGATATGCTTCAGTCTATCTGTATATGTGTGGAAAATTACTGTGTTTATCTATTTCATAGCCAATGAGAATCATTCATCCTGTAAGCAATGACGTAGCTTAGACCTTGGAAATCGTATAACTGCTGTGATCTTTGTAACTGTAAGCGGGGCGGCCTACGAACTCCTGTGCGAGTATTGAAGCTGACTTCTGCTGATGAAACTGCAAACTATCTTCAGTAAATATTTTCTTTAATTTTTTATAATTCTGACTCTGGGTCTTCATTCTTCATATCTGGTTCTGGGTCTTTAACTGTATACCCCTTACAGTTTGGTGGAGGATGCGGCGGGCAATCATTCCGTGGTGACATCTCTGGCAAATCAACACACAAGGTAGTAAGCTTTTATTAATTGTTAGGGCTGTCAGACTGGAAGAGATTTTGAAGGAGAGCGGGAGAGCCTTCACTCCGATGAGGCGAGTGGAGGAGTAAGTAGCCTTCACTCCGATGAGGCGAGTGAAGGAGTAAGTTGTAGGCCTACTGCTGAGAGGATAAGAAGTCGCTGAGAGCGTCGTTAAGGGTAACGGCAGCAGACAGCGCAAGCGAAGCGTGCTCTGTGTGGGCCCCGCTGGGCATTAATGGTGTAGCACCACCCCAGCAGAGTACGTCCCTGGACGGGAGGTCCAGTGGCACCGTAAACCTGCTCAATCTCTTCCATCTCAGATAGGGGATCCCCGAATTTAGTGAATCAGGCAGTTAGGGATACCAACAAAAATAGGGTTGTTTGCCAGGGATGCATCAGGAACGATCCCGAGAGAGAAAAAAAAAAGAAAAAAAAAGTTGTGACCCAAATTGGCATGGACCAGTATATGTAACTGTGATTTTGGAGTATACTCTGCAGTTTCATCACGGAGAAGCCAAGCTGTGTTGTTCAAAGATCGCCGCCTCCATTTCTGCAATGACTTCAGGTGAGTTTGAACTGTTATTAAGATATGGCAGACAAACTGAGTAACTTGATCAGTAACCTGAACAGTCCTGAAACTAATAGTGAGACAGAAAAGAGCGAACGCTGTAAGCAGCTGTGCTCTGAAGCCCTCACTTCAGAGAAATTTGCAGAAATTATTAAGTAAATGGTTGTCTTGATAAGTTTTGCTTCTGTTTGGAAATTTAAACAACAACTTGACTGGCTACAAACAAACAAAGAAACTGAAAAATTAAAATGTTGAGCCTTGTATTGCTTACGATGATTACAAAAAGCAAGTATATTAAATTATGGGTCGAAGATCATTTCCTTGGACAAGTGTGACTAAAGTTAAACAGACACTTTGTGAAAACAACTTAGAATATTTTGCAGCTTATGACAATTAATGTTCTGCCAATAATAATGATGAAGATTATGATTGGGCTATTATGATTAAATCAGCCACTGCTGGACTGTAAAAGAATACAGAGAACTGCTTATCAGCTCGGTTTGGATTCCTGAATGGGACACACTGCTTCAAGGGTGTGCAGTAAGTTGGAGCCGAGAGTGTTTTAATGGTGGTCATCAGGACCATTTAATACGTAACTGTAAATGCCCACCGAGAAGGTGTTTAAAATGTGATAAAATGACAACACATTTTTGGTAATAATATTGGTTTGAAAGTAGATCAGTGTTTAAATGACGACAGTGACATTTTTCATCTGAGAAATAAGAGATAAAAAGGTCAAAAGATTGAAGTCTTAAAGTGAATCCTTTTGAAGAAAATATCTATAATAGTAATTTCTATAATAGTAATTTTTATAAGTGAATTGATGAATACAGGTTGATGTAAAATTAATGACTCCAACAGATGTGAGTTGCAAAATATATCAAAGTAACTAAAAGGATGATTGTGTTGTAATTAAACATTTTAAAAAGGTTTTAGATGATATAGAGAGACTAATCTCACAGATGATTTACAATAACTGCAAAAGTATCACAAGCAGAGAGTGCTTGCCTCGTCAAACTTATAGTGTGAATCCTAATTGGAGATTGATAAACTCCAAGAGAAAACTAAAGTCAAATATTAAACTATGGTTGAGAACTTGACAATTAAAATTGAGATTGAGAAATGTGAAACGTTATTGAGAACTAGAATAATTATTTTTATGTAAGAACAAATAAGCAGAAGTAGTAGGCTACTGAATTAACAGTTGCTAAATGTAAAATGTGTAGAAAGGCATCTGATTAAACAAACAGCTTGAAAAGTTGACCATGAAAGAGCTAGAAGCTGATGTTTTGCTTTCAAAAGATAAGTCTGCTATTGGCTGTAATGAAACAGTTCGCTTATCTAAATCTGATGTGTGCTGTGGCTGAAACAGCCAGTGCGACAGAGACTCAATCTGAATGGAAATTTGTAATGTCTAGATTCCCTGACGTGGGCAAAAGACAACTGTAAAACTATGTTTATTTGAAAACACATGTAATTTCTGGCAAAGATGCCTTAAGCTGGGATAGAGTTAAAAGATGGTAGATAAAAGTTTGATGTTAGAAGTATATGAGAGAGCAGTGTACCAGTCTTGAATGCCTCTCTCTCATTCAATGTCAGCTAAAAGCTGTTATCTGAGCCTGTGTCATAAGTGATAATAAGCTATTTAAAGTAAAGCACAGTGTTTCAGTTGAAAACCATAGACACAGAGATGTTAAAAGAAATCATTACCATTCAGAGGGCAATTTGTATTTAAATGTTAAAAATGTTAAAAGTAAAACTGAATTACTTTAAAGAAGTCTTTAAAATAATACAGACCTTAAACGATAGAGGTGACATTTTGATTAGCGTATTTTAGGACCAGTAACAACTTTGTCTCATTTAGTCTCCACCATTCAGGACCGATGGCTCCGGCTACAGATGAAGTACACTGAATGTACGGCTGTGATCTAAATTCACTGAGTATAGTCTAAGTAGCTAGGTTGCTGCTTTTAAGATAGTTAATGGATTTAAGTGATTAAATACTGTTGTTATTAACCTGTCTCCCTGTGAACACTATTAGGCAATCGGAATGGCTCTGGTGACTCTTGAACGTGCCTTTCCTAAGCTCCAGAAAACAGCTGAGTTCTGTTGAAGAAAACTGATTGTATTGGGAAAGAGCGGTCACCAGTGTGTACGTGTGTACGAGTGGCTACTCAATGACGGGATGATCTTCCTGGCCAGGGGACAGCCTAACGCAGGGGGTCACGAACATTGGGCACCTCCGGATGGAGGTGTTATTTGTGAGAAAGGTATGAGAGTTGAGCGCTGATTACTGGAGGCCACCGGGGTCAGCAGAGCATTGAGAAGTGAGATGCGCTGTGAGGTTAAAATTAATGTTACGGCAGTCTGACCCAGAAATGTGAGTTCCTCTATACCACTCACCAGAAACCGCATTGATTGTATGGCTTGTTTTTCATTGTGACAAGTGTCTGCAACTATGCCAGGGGACGACACCCTGAAGAGAAGAAAATTAAAGATAAATAGCTAACGGTAGTGGGCTTTCAGGAGCCAGCTGATTCCATGAGTTGATTGCCATTATTTGCTGCGGAGACAGTAACAAAACTTAATTATATGAGGGACATGATGTTGGTTGCCATATGGGCAAGTAAAATGTATAGAAGAGTTAATGTTGAGCTAATATGTCTATAACATAGTTTTAACTCCTGAAGGTCGTTAGGCATGGTGGTGGCTAAAGATGAAGACAGGCTTTTGTAGGTTTGAGAAGAGTCTGGATAACAAAGGTGAATGGTAAAAGGTTAATGTAATAAATTTAATATTACATTTTGTCTAAATTACAGTCTTAGGAGGCTGTTGAAAAGATTATTTGTTTATGGCGCTTTTCCATTACCAGTACCAGCTCGACTCGGCTCGACTCGCCTCGGCTCGCCTCGACTCGGCTCGCTTTTCGCTCCGTTTTCCATTGCAGATAGTACCGCCACAAATAGTACCCGGTAGTCATAGCGAAGCCGCAGGAAACTGCCGTGACGTATTCTTATACGCGACACACATCCGCTACCCACACACACAGGACAATGGGGGAAATCGAGTATATGCTGTTTTTGATCCTCGGGATGTGGCTGTTTCTCACAGCAAGAAGACAAACGTTGTTTCATGAGAGGCTGAGGGCAGAAAAACGAAACACTGCTGAAAAAAACAGGAGAGTTTGGGAATTACTACAGAGTTCAGACTACGAGACGAATCCGGTTGTTCAAAGCCGACGCAAGAGGGTAAGTTATGCTAACATAGCTAACGTTTGCATATGTGTAAATACTATACTATATGCAAAGTATTTAATCAACTTTATAGCTACCAGTATTACGTACTAAAATGTGCATGGTTTATGTGTTTCAGATCTGTTTAGCTTTGCAAAGTCGCCGCGGCAAACCGTCTGTTTGGGCTTTCAACCGAGCTACCGAGTGGTGGGATGTTATTGTTCCTGGTTTCACAAACGCGCAGTGGGTTCAGAACTTCAGAATGTCGGAAGAAACATTCATATATTTGTACAACAAACTGCGTCCAGTGATGGAGAGACAAGGTCCTTCAAGGTGTTGTAGATGGAAAAGGACTGTTCTGGAACGTGTTTGCAGGACTGCCTGGCAGCTTGCATGATGCTCGTGTTTTAAGACTGTCCACATTGTGGGAGTTGGCCAGCCGTGGCAACCACTTTCCAGCTTACACCAGGAATATTTGTGGGGTGAATGTTGCCTACTACATCCTGGGAGATTCTGCCTATCCCCTGCAGAACTGGCTCCTAAAGCCATTCACTGACACTGGACGGCTGACAGTAGAACAGCAGATCTACAACAAGAAAATATGTCGAGCACGGGTAGTGGTTGAAAACGCTTTTGGTAGACTGAAGGGAAGGTGGCGCTGCCTCATGAAAAGAAATGACTGTGATGTTACAATCGTGAAATCTATGATTCTTACTTGCTGTGCTTTGCATAACCTTTGTGAGAGTCATGGAGAGGACTATGACGATGACTGGGATGCACCTGCAGCAGCAGAGCCTGTGGTGCCAGTGGCACAGGGTGTTGAGGAGGAGGGCAGACATGTACGGGAGGGTCTGATGCGTTATTTTAATTGCTAAATAAATACATTATCATTAAATATGTTGTCTCTACTGTTTTTCATTAAAGGTTATCACAGTATAAAATCTGAAAATACTTGTTTAAACCCTTGTAAAAAGGCAAACCATCCAAAAAATACATAATGATCTGGATGATCATACGATCTGGATGAGCTCACAGATACTGTAACATCATATATAAGTTTCTGTGAGGATACATGCATTCCTACCAGGACATTCTTATCATTTACTAATGATAAACCATGGTTTACTGGGAAACTCAAACACCTTCGTCATGCCAAAGAGGATGCTTACAGAAGTGGGGATAAAATCTTGTATAACCAGGCCAGAAACAGACTGACAAAGGAGATCAGAGTTGCTAAAAGGAACTACTCTGAAAAACTGAAAAACCAGTTTTCATCCAACGACCCATTATCAGTCTGGAATGGCCTGAGGAACATCACCAACTACAAGTCACCATCCCCCCGATCTGTGGACAATCAACACCTGGCTGACGATTTAAATTCATTTTATTGCAGGTTTGAAAAGCCCTCATTCACACCACACACCGGCTCTAACCTGCACTTCACACATTCACCATCACCTCCTGCAATCCCACTCCCCCCTCCTGCCATCCAACCTGAGCTTAAGGTCTGTGTGGAGGACGTGAGCCGAGTCTTCAAAAAACAGAAGACTAGGAAAGCCTCAGGCCCAGACGGCATCTCATCTGCTTGTTTAAAAGCCTGTGCTGACCAACTGGCCCCGGTCTTCACACAGATCTTCAATAGATCATTGGAGCAGTGTGAAGTTCCCTGCTGCTTCAAACGCTCCACTATCATTCCTGTCCCCAAAAAAACCAAAATCACTGGACTTAATGACTACAGACCTGTCGCTCTCACGTCTGTGGTCATGAAGTCGTTTGAAAGACTGGTGTTGGCCCACCTGAAGGACATCACTGGACCCCTGCTGGATCCCTTTCAGTTTGCTTACAGAGCAAACAGGTCTGTGGATGATGCAGTCAACATGGGACTGCATTATATCCTGCAACATCTCGACAGACCTGGGACTTATGCAAGGATCCTCTTTGTGGACTTCAGTTCTGCCTTCAATACCATCATGCCTGATCTTCTCACAGCCAAACTGACCCAGCTCTCCATACCATCCTCGATCTGTCAGTGGATCTCCAGCTTCCTGACGGACCGGCAGCAGCGAGTGAGACTGGGGAAACACACATCCAGGACTCTCACCACCAGCACTGGCGCCCCTCAAGGGTGCGTTCTCTCCCCACTGCTCTTCTCCCTGTACACTAATGACTGCACTTCTAAAGACCCCACTGTCAAGCTCCTGAAATTTGCCGACGACACCACTGTCATCGGTCTCATCCGGAACGGTGACGAGTCTGCTTACAGACTGGAGGTTGAACAGCTGGCTGTCTGGTGCAGTTACAACAACCTTGAGCTGAACACGCTCAAAACAGTGGAGATGATCGTGGACTTCAGGAGGAACAGCCCAGCACTCCCCCCACTCACCATCATGAACAGCACTGTGGAAGCAGTGGAGTCATTCAGGTTCCTGGGCACTATCATCTCTCAGGACCTGAAGTGGGACAATCACATTGACTCCATTGTAAAAAAAGCCCAACAGAGACTGTACTTCCTTCGCCAGCTGAGGAAGTTCAACTTGCCACAGGAGCTGCTGATTCAGTTCTACTCAGCCGTCATCGAGTCTGTCTTATGCACTTCCATCACTGTCTGGTTTGGTTCAGCTACCAAATTAGACATCAGGAGACTACAACGGACAGTCCGGACAGCGGAGAGGATCATTGGTGCCCCCCTGCCATCCCTCCAGGACCTGTACTCTTCCAGAGTGAGGAAGAGAGCAGGTAAAATCATCACTGACTCCACTCACCCTGGACACCACCTGTTTGAACTGTTACCGTCAAGACGGAGACTCAGATCACTGGCCACAAGAACATCTCGGCACAGGAACAGTTTCTTCCCACAGGCCATTTCCCTTCTGAACAGTTAACACACCTCCCAAGGCATATGCCTTTAAGTGCAATACTCCCACTGTTTAGTGCAATATCCTACAACTCAGGTGATACTTATACTAAGTGATACTTAGTATTATGTTTCATGTTTCTTGTTGTATTTGTATATGTCCACTGGAAGCCTCAGCACCAAAACAAATTCCTTGTGTGTGCAAGCACACTTGGCAATAAAGCTCTTTCTGATTCTGATTCTGATTCTGAAAAAAGACACTGTTTGTAATAAGTTTCAAAAAGGTTTTATTTAAACACGCATACAAATAGAAAAAAATATAATATTAATATAAATTCACACATCCAACTATATACATATGTTACATGTAGTGCAAACATTAAATTAAAATAAACAAAGGGGTTTCAGTCCAGGGGCGGTGGAACAGCATCCCGCCGGTTCAGTGCCTGGACAAGCTGGCTCAGGGTTCCCAGAAAGGCCTGGTTGAAGGACGACATTGCAGCCATCTCCTCTCTCCTTAAAGCCGCTTCTAGTTCTCGGGCATGTGCTGCATCATCGAGTGCCATCTGTAAATGGCGCTCCCGCTGTGCCCGGTTCAATTCCAGCTGCTCGACATCCGATGTCTGCATCTCCCTCAGGACAGTCAGATGCTCCTGTTCCCTCTTTCGTTTCCTCCGTCCTGGCCAAAAAAATAATTACAATGAATGAGTTATAAAGAAAAACGGACAAGTCACGTTTCATTCAAAGGTTGTGTGTGTTGTAAATTGTTCACATGTATTATCATTACAGCTTCTACATAAAAAAAGACAAGCCCACAACTTACTATTACTTATATAGTATATAACGACTTAACATCTGAGTAAATGTATTTAATGTATTTATTAAACATCTATTTTAGTAAATGTCAACTTTAAAATACCATGTGTACAGTATAGGTGTACGTCTGGAAAGTTATAAAAATACTGAACAGGTTTATTAATGAATCCTGCATTCCCATAACTGGGAATGCTTCCTGTTGTTATTCAAGTACGTTTACGTTATATTAATGAGTTATTGATACGATTAATGATATATTAAAAAGTGTGTACAGATTCACAGACAACAGGCTAGAAGAGTTTACTTTTTCTCCAATTATACTAACCGGTTGCCGGTGTCGACGCTGCTGCGGGTCTCGGTGTCGACGCTGCTGATCTTGTTGGTGTCGATGGTGCCGCTGGTTCCGGTGCCGACGTGGCATCAGTGGGAGTCACTGAACCATTCTCGCTCGTCGAAAAGGAATCTAGATAGAAAGATCATACAAAAGTCAACACAATACGAAAATAGCAATGGCAGATAGTTAGCGGTAGCAGCAATTGTTATCTGCGACACAAGTTTACAGTCTTCGATGTTATAAGTGAGCTTCAGCTTTTCAAAAGCCAGCCTACAGAAAACAAAACTCTCAAGCAGAGTGCGCCTACATGATTAATGTAATGTAAATTTTAAACACTTACCATCCTCCAACAGCGACTCCAACAAACTGGTGGCCGAGTCAAGTCCACCCTCCCTCCCGTTGCTCGGTGGTCTATGGCCGTAGATACCGTCCATCTGTTCGTACCACATCCAGCTTTTTCGGTTTGAACCACTGCGGCCGTTGTGGTCCTTTACAGCTCTGTAGTCACTTTTCAGTTTTTTTAACTTTTCCCTACATTGCTGGAAAGTCCTGTTGTAGCCATGTGGGGACAGCAGTTCGGAGATTTCTTGATAAACTTTTTCGTTCCTCGTTGCCCCATCTAGCTCTCGCTGGATCCTTTCTTCGGCAACCAAACATAGGAAAGTCTGCACCTCCTCGTTTGACCACGGCGTATTCTTCCGAGTTGCCATAATAGTAAGTTTAGAATATCTGGGCAAACTATTTAAAAATGGCGGGGTTATTCTCTGGTTATTCTGGATACTCCGTCTGCCGCGTGCAATGATGACGCAGTGAATAGTGACGATTCTCTCTGACCAATCAGCAGTCGGCATTGTATTACGTCACATTTTAGTATCGCCTTAGCTCGCTTAGAACCTCGCCGGAGGTGGTACGAAAAAAAGTACCCGAAAGCAGGTACAGGTACAACTTTTACACAGTGGAAAACCAAACAAAGGCGAGTCGAGTCGAGCCGAGCCGAGCCAAGGCGAGCTGGTACTGTGTAGTGGAAAAGCGCCATTAGAGAGAGAGAGACTGTCTGAGTGGAGGCAGGGATGGTAACTGTGTCTGTCTTTCTGTTATCGGCCTGCTAGAGCAAGCTGAAGCAAAATAGTGATAATGAACCAAAATCCAGCTGACTTTTCTAAGATCAACTGAATAATGAACAGACATGCTTTGAAACTGGTTAAGAGACCATGTAAAATTAGGTAAAAGCTACAGTAAAATGTGAAGTTTAAAATCTTACTTAAAATTTAAATCTTTTTAGAGATGATATAATGAAAAGCGAACATTAAAAATGAACAGTTAAAATATGTGTCTAATATGTGTGTGTGTGATGGTGACTGCACTCTATGTCTTGTATTTGTTAGTTTGGGGTACTATTATTTCCTGATTTTGAGGATATTGTGTCATTAACCTCTTGTTTTTTAATATGGTGCCTGGTAGGTCAGGTCAATAAGTTCATGCAATTTTTTTAAGTGCCAGGTCCAAACAAAGAGAGTTTCAGTTCATCTGCACCTGCCAGCTGCTAAAGTATTGCAAAAATTATTGCTGACCGCAGAACAGGGCTTCCGGTCTACATCCAACAGTCTTGCGTTGGTGGTATAGTGGTGAGCATAGCTGCCTTCCAAGCAGTTGACCCGGGTTCGATTCCCGGCCAACGTATCAAATTTGTAAATTAAAGACCTTGATTACGAGCATTCTTGCTATGGGTTCGATTCCTGGGTCTGTCCATTCTTGCTGTATGCGTTGATTCCCGGCCAACGCATTGCATTTTTCTCAACCTGTCTTTAAAACAGTCGTCCGAGGCCCCTTGCCAACTTCTCCTGCAACTCGTTTGCTGGAGCAAAACATTTGTTAAGGTCTTTTGGCAGCAGTACAGGACTGGATCTCCCCGTCGGGGAATCGAACCCCAGTCTCCGCGTGACAGGCGGAGATACTTTCCACTATACTAACAAAGAGTTGCAGAGACAGGTAGTTGTATCCGATCAGCACGGCTTCCAGGAACAGCGTCATGCGTCATTTTAGCTCAACGCTTCACAGAAGCCAGTGAATCCAAAAAATAATCTAATACCGTTTAAATATGAAGTGTCTGTATAAAAAGTGTTACATTATTAAATTAGAGACCCTTTTTTTTAATATGGTGCCTGGTAGGTCAGGTCAATAAGTTCATGCAATTTTTTTAAGTGCCAGGTCCAAACAAAGAGAGTTTCAGTTCATCTGCACCTGCCAGCTGCTAAAGTATTGCGAAAATTATTGCTGACCGCAGAACAGGGCTTCAGGTCTACATCCAACAGTCTTGCGTTGGTGGTATAGTGGTGAGCATAGCTGCCTTCCAAGCAGTTGACCCAGGATCGATTGCTGGCCAACGCATCACATTTGTAAATTAAAGACCTTGATTACGAGCATTCTTGCTATGGGTTCGATTCCTGGGTCTGTCCATTCTTGCTGTATGGGTTCGATTCCCGGCCAACGCATTGCATTTTTCTCAAGCTGTCTTTAAAACAGTCGTCCGGGCCCCTTGCCAACTTCCCTGTAACTTGTTTGCTGGAGCAAAACATTTGTTAAGGTCTTTTGGCAGCAGTAAAGGACTGAATCTCCCCGTCGGGGAATCGAACCCCAGTCTCCGTGTGACAGGCGGAGATACTTTCCACTATACTAACAAGGAGTTGCAGAGACAGGTAGTTGTATCCGATCAGCGCGGCTTGCAGGAACGGCGTCATGCGTCATTTTAGCTCAACGCTTCACAGAAGCCAGTGAATGCAAAAAATAATCTAATACCGTTTAAATATGAAGTGTCTGTATAAAACGTGTTACATTATTAAATTAGAGACCTTGTTTTTTAATATGGTGCCTGGTAGGTCAGGTCAATAAGTTCATGCAATTTTTTTAAGTGCCAGGTCCAAACAAAGAGAGTTTCAGTTCATCTGCACCTGCCAGCTGCTAAAGTATTGCGAAAATTATTGCTGACCGCAGAACAGGGCTTCCAGTCTACATCCAACAGTCTTGCGTTGGTGGTATAGTGGTCAGCATAGCTGCCTTCCAAGCAGTTGACCCGGGTTCGATTCCCGGCCATCGTATCACATTTGTAAATTAAAGACCTTGATTACGAGCATTCTTGCTATGGGTTCGATTCCTGGGTCTGTCCATTCTTGCTGTATGCGTTCGATTCCCGGCCAACGCATTGCATTTTTCTCAAGCTGTCTTTAAAACAGTCATCCGAGGCCCCTTGCCAACTTCTCCTGCAACTTGTTTGCTGGAGCAAAACATTTGTTAAGGTCTTTTGGCAGCAGTACAGGACTGGATCTCCCCGTCGGGGAATCGAACCCCAGTCTCCGCGTGACTGGCGGAGGTACTTTCCACTATACTAACAAAGAGTT
The DNA here is from genome assembly GCF_051911475.1 of Siphateles boraxobius. Lineage (NCBI taxonomy): Eukaryota > Metazoa > Chordata > Actinopteri > Cypriniformes > Leuciscidae > Siphateles > Siphateles boraxobius. The sequence continues at coordinate 913,257 of NW_027509186.1, forward strand.
GCAGAGACAGGTAGTTGTATCCGATCAGCGCGGCTTCCAGGAACGGCGTCATGCGTCATTTTAGCTCAACGCTTCACAGAAGCCAGTGAATCCAAAAAATAATCTAATACCGTTTAAATATGAAGTGTCTGTATAAAACGTGTTACATTATTAAATTAGAGACCCTTTTTTTTTAATATGGTGTTGTAGGATTACAAATTTTATTTAAATATTTAATTTAGATTTCCAATACAAAAGTATTTTATATTGAGAAAGTTTATAAATGATGAGACCAGGAAATCTCTGCAAACGGTAGGGGTTCCCAGCAGGATATTCCTGACTGTCCCATCTCAGTGCGAGAAGGCTAGGCTTTTCCTGTTCTCATTGTTTTACCGGGTGAAGAGTCATGCTGAGCAAGTTTGAACACCTGCTATTTTATTACTGAGACCATTTGTCTTGGAGTTCTTATCTCAGTGCGAGAAGTCCTGCACCGTTCTGTTCTCATGTTTCAACTCATTTACATGCTTTGTTCCTCACAATGTAATCCCTCCCCCTTGAAATGTATATAAACTACAATGTAAAGTTCCCTTAGTTAGACGATGTTGGAATGACTGCAGCTACCGACAAACAATAAAGAACTTCTGCTTGGAAAACTTCTACTGTCTCCTGGTCTGAGCTTCTAACTTTTCTACAAAGAAAAAGATCACTACAGTGCCTGGTAGGTCAGGTCAATAAGTTCATGCAATTTTTTTAAGTGCCAGGTCCAAACAAAGAGAGTTTCAGTTCATCTGCACCTGCCAGCTGCTAATGTATTGCGAAAATTCTTGCTGACGGCACAACTGGGCTTCCAGTCTACGTTCAAAGGCCTGCGTTGGTGGTATAGTGGTGAGCATAGCTGCCTTCCAAGCAGTTGACCTGGGTTCGATTCCCGGCCAACACATCACATTTGTAAATTAAAGACCTTGATTTCGAGCATTCTTGCTATGGGTTCGATTCCTGGATCGATCCATTCTTGCTGTATGGGTTCGATTCCCGGCCAACGCATTCCATTTTTCTCAAGCTGTCTTTAAAACAGTCGTCAGGGCCCCTTGCCAACTTCCCTGTAACTTGTTTGCTGGAGCAAAACTTTTGTTAAGGTCTTTTGGCAGCAGTAAAGGACTGAATCTCCCCGTCGGGGAATCGAACCCCAGTCTCCGCATGACAGGCGGAGATACTTTCCACTATACTAACAAGGAGTTGCAGAGACAGGTAGTTGTATCCGATCAGCGCGGCTTGCAGGAACGGCGTCATGCGTCATTTTAGCTCAACGCTTCACAGAAGCCAGTGAATCCAAAAAATAATCTAATACCGTTTAAATATGAAGTGTCTGTATAAAACGTGTTACATTATTAAATTAGAGACCTTGTTTTTTAATATGGTGCCTGGTAGGTCAGGTCAATAAGTTCATGCAATTTTTTTAAGTGCCAGGTCCAAACAAAGAGAGTTTCAGTTCATCTGCACCTGCCAGCTGCTAATGTATTGCGAAAATTCTTGCTGACGGCACAACTGGGCTTCCAGTCTACGTTCAAAGGCCTGCGTTGGTGGTATAGTGGTGAGCATAGCTGCCTTCCAAGCAGTTGACCTGGGTTCGATTCCCGGCCAACGCATCACATTTGTAAATTAAAGACCTTGATTACGAGCATTCTTGCTATGGGTTCGATTCCTGGATCGATCCATTCTTGCTGTATGGGTTCGATTCCCGGCCAACGCATTCCATTTTTCTCAAGCTGTCTTTAAAACAGTCGTCAGGGCCCCTTGCCAACTTCCCTGTAACTTGTTTGCTGGAGCAAAACTTTTGTTAAGGTCTTTTGGCAGCAGTAAAGGACTGAATCTCCCCGTCGGGGAATCGAACCCCAGTCTCCGCATGACAGGCGGAGATACTTTCCACTATACTAACAAGGAGTTGCAGAGACAGGTAGTTGTATCCGATCAGCGCGGCTTGCAGGAACGGCGTCATGCGTCATTTTAGCTCAACGCTTCACAGAAGCCAGTGAATCCAAAAAATAATCTAATACCGTTTAAATATGAAGTGTCTGTATAAAACGTGTTACATTATTAAATTAGAGACCTTGTTTTTTAATATGGTGCCTGGTAGGTCAGGTCAATAAGTTCATGCAATTTTTTTAAGTGCCAGGTCCAAACAAAGAGAGTTTCAGTTCATCTGCACCTGCCAGCTGCTAAAGTATTGCAAAAATTATTGCTGACCGGAGAACAGGGCTTCCGGTCTACATCCAACAGTCTTGCGTTGGTGGTATAGTGGTGAGCATAGCTGCCTTCCAAGCAGTTGACCCGGGTTCGATTCCCGGCCAACGTATCACATTTGTAAATTAAAGACCTTGATTACGAGCATTCTTGCTATGGGTTCGATTCCTGGGTCTGTCCATTCTTGCTGTATGCGTTCGATTCCCGGCCAACGCATTGCATTTTTCTCAACCTGTCTTTAAAACAGTCGTCCGAGGCCCCTTGCCAACTTCTCCTGCAACTCGTTTGCTGGAGCAAAACATTTGTTAAGGTCTTTTGGCAGCAGTACAGGACTGGATCTCCCCGTCGGGGAATCGAACCCCAGTCTCCGCGTGACAGGCGGAGATACTTTCCACTATACTAACAAAGAGTTGCAGAGACAGGTAGTTGTGTCCGATCAGCGCGGCTTCCAGGAACAGCGTCATGCGTCATTTTAGCTCAACGCTTCACAGAAGCCAGTGAATCCAAAAAATAATCTAATACCGTTTAAATATGAAGTGTCTGTATAAAAAGTGTTACATTATTAAATTAGAGACTCTTTTTTTTAATATGGTGCCTGGTAGGTCAGGTCAATAAGTTCATGCAATTTTTTTAAGTGCCAGGTCCAAACAAAGAGAGTTTCAGTTCATCTGCACCTGCCAGCTGCTAAAGTATTGCGAAAATTATTGCTGACCCCCAGTGTCCGTGTGACAGGCGGAGATACTTTCCACTATACTAACAAGGAGTTGCAGAGACAGGTAGTTGTATCCGATCAGCGCGGCTTGCAGGAACGGCGTCATGCGTCATTTTAGCTCAACGCTTCACAGAAGCCAGTGAATGCAAAAAATAATCTAATACCGTTTAAATATGAAGTGTCTGTATAAAACGTGTTACATTATTAAATTAGAGACCTTGTTTTTTAATATGGTGCCTGGTAGGTCAGGTCAATAAGTTCATGCAATTTTTTTAAGTGCCAGGTCCAAACAAAGAGAGTTTCAGTTCATCTGCACCTGCCAGCTGCTAAAGTATTGCGAAAATTATTGCTGACCGCAGAACAGGGCTTCCAGTCTGCAACCAACAGTCTTGCGTTGGTGGTATAGTGGTGAGCATAGCTGCCTTCCAAGCAGTTGACCCGGGTTCGATTCCCGGCCATCGCATCACATTTGTAAATTAAAGACCTTGATTACGAGCATTCTTGCTATGGGTTCGATTCCTGGGTCTGTCCATTCTTGCTGTATGCGTTCGATTCCCGGCCAACGCATTGCATTTTTCTCAAGCTGTCTTTAAAACAGTCGTCCGAGGCCCCTTGCCAACTTCTCCTGCAACTTGTTTGCTGGAGCAAAACATTTGTTAAGGTCTTTTGGCAGCAGTACAGGACTGGATCTCCCCGTCGGGGAATCGAACCCCAGTCTCCGCGTGACAGGCGGAGGTATTTTCCACTATACTAACAAAGAGTTGCAGAGACAGGTAGTTGTATCCGATCAGCGCGGCTTCCAGGAACAGCGTCATGCGTCATTTTAGCTCAACGCTTCACAGAAGTCAGTGAATCCAAAAAATAATCTAATACCGTTTAAATATGAAGTGTCTGTATAAAACGTGTTACATTATTAAATTAGAGACCCTTTTTTTTAATATGGTGCCTGGTAGGTCAGGTCAATAAGTTCATGCAATTTTTTTAAGTGCCAGGTCCAAACAAAGAGAGTTTCAATTCATCTGCACCTGCCAGCTGCTAATATATTGCGAACATTCTTGCTGACCGCACAAGAGGGCTTCCAGTCTACATCCAACAGTCTTGTGTTGGTGGTATAGTGGTGAGCATAGCTGCCTTAAAAGCAGTTGACCCGGGTTCGATTCCTGGACAACGCATCACATTTGTAAATTAAAGACCTTGATTACGAGCATTCTTGCTATGGGTTTGATTCGTGGGTCTGTCCATGCTTGCTGTATGCGTTCGATTCCCGGCCAACGCATTGCATTTTTCTCAAGCTGTCTTTAAAACAGTCGTCGGTGGCCCCTTGCCAACTTCTCCTGTAACTTGTTTGCTGGAGCAAAACATTTGTTAAGGTCTTTTGGCAGCAGTAAAGGACTGGATCTCCCCGTCGGGGAATCGAACCCCGGTCTTGCGCGTGACAGGCAGAGATACTTTCCACTATACTAACGAGGAGTTGCAGAGACAGGTAGTTGTATCCGATCAGCGCGGCTGATCGGATACAAATACCATATTAGTTGTATCCGATGATCGACACCATATTTTTAATATGGTGTTGTAGGATTACAAATTTTATTTAAATGTTTAATTTAGATTTCCAATAAAATAGTATTTTATATTGAGAAAGTTTATAAATTATGAGACCAGGAAATCTCTGCAAACGGTAGGGGTTCCCAGCAGGATATTCCTGACTGTCCCATCTCAGTGCGAGAAGGCTAGGCTTTTCCTGTTCTCATTGTTTTACCGGGTGAAGAGGCATGCTGAGCAAGTTTGAACACCTGCCATTTTATTACTGAGACCATTTGTCTTGGAGTTCTTATCTCAGTGCGAGAAGTCCTGCACCGTTCTGTTCTCATGTTTCAGCTCATTTACATGCTTTGTTCCTCACAATGTAATCCCTCCCCCTTGAAATGTATATAAACTACAATGTAAAGTTCCCTTAGTTAGACGATGTTGGAATGACTGCAGCTACCGACAAGCAATAAAAAACTTCTGCTTGGAAAACTTCCACCGTCTCCTGGTCTGAGCTTCTAACTTTTCTACGAAGAAAAAGATCACTACATTGCCTGGTAGGTCAGGTCAATAAGTTCATGCAATTTTTTTAAGTGCCAGGTCCAAACAAAGAGAGTTTCAGTTAATCTGCACCTGCCAGCTGCTAATGTATTGCGAAAATTCTTGCTGACCACACAATACGGCTTCCAGCCTACATTCATCAGTCTTGCCTTGGTGGTATAGTGGTGAGCATCGCTGCCTTCCAAGCAGTTGATCTGGGTTTGATTCCCGGCCAACGCATCACTTTTGTAAATTAAAGACCTTGATTACGAGCATTCTTGCTATGGGTTCGATTCCTGGGTCTGTCCATTCTTGCTGTATGGGTTCGATCCCCGGCCAATGCATTGCATTTTTCTCAAGCTGTCTTTAAAACAGTCGTCGGTGGCCCCTTGCCAACTTCTCCTGTAACTTGTTTGCTGGAGCAAAACTTTTGTTAAGGTCTTTTGGCAGCAGTAAAGGACTGAATCTCCCCGTCGGGGAATCGAACCCCAGTCTCCGCGTGACAGGCGGAGATACTTTCCACTATACTAACAAGGAGTTGCAGAGACAGGTAGTTGTATCCGATCAGCGCGGCTTGCAGGAACGGCGTCATGCGTCATTTTAGCTCAACGCTTCACAGAAGCCAGTGAATGCAAAAAATAATCTAATACCGTTTAAATATGAAGTGTCTGTATAAAACGTGTTACATTATTAAATTAGAGACCTTGTTTTTTAATATGGTGCCTGGTAGGTCAGGTCAATAAGTTCATGCAATTTTTTTAAGTGCCAGGTCCAAACAAAGAGAGTTTCAGTTCATCTGCACCTGCCAGCTGCTAAAGTATTGCGAAAATTATTGCTGACCACAGAACAGGGCTTCCAGTCTACATCCAACAGTCTTGCGTTGGTGGTATAGTGGTGAGCATAGCTGCCTTCCAAGCAGTTGACCCGGGTTCGATTCCTGGCCAACGCATCACATTTGTAAATTAAAGACCTTGATTACGAGCATTCTTGCTATGGGTTCGATTCCTGGGGCAGTCCATTCTTGCTGTATGCGATCGATTCCCGGCCAACGCATTGCATTTTTCTCAAGCTGTCTTTAATACAGTCGTCCGAGGCCCCTTGCCAACTTCTCCTGTAACTTGTTTGCTGCAGCAAAACATTTGTTAAGGTCTTTTGGCAACAGTAAAGGACTGGATCTCCCCGTCGGGGAATCGAACCCCGGTCTTCCGCATGACAGGCGGAGATACATTCCACTATACTAACGAGGAGTTGCAGAGACAGGTAGTTGTATCCGATCAGCGCGGCTTACAGGAACGGCATCATGCGTAATTTTAGCTCAACGCTTCACAGAAGGCAGTGAATCCAAAAAAGAATCTAATACCGTTTAAATATGAAGTGTCTGTATAAAACGTGTTACATTATTAAATAGAGACCTTGTTTTTTAATATGGTGTTGTAGGATTACAAATTTTATTTAAATGTTTAATTTAGATTTCCAATACAATAGTATTTTATATTGAGAAAGTTTATAAATGATGAGACCAGGAAATCCCTGCAAACGGTAGGGGTTCCCAGCAGGATATTCCTGACTGTCCCATCTCAGTACGAGAAGGCTAGGCTTTTCCTGTTCTCATTGTTTTACCGGGTGAAGAGGCATGCTGAGCAAGTTTGAACACCTGCCATTTTATTACTGAGACCATTTGTCTTGGAGTTCTTATCTCAGTGCGAGAAGTCCTGCACCGTTCTGTTCTCATGTTTCAGCTCATTTACATGCTTTGTTCCTCACAATGTAATCCCTCCCCCTTGAAATGTATATAAACTACAATGTAAAGTTCCCTTAGTTAGACGATGTTGGAATGACTGCAGCTACCGACAAGCAATAAAGAACTTCTGCTTGGAAAACTTCCACCGTCTCCTGGTCTGAGCTTCTAACTTTTCTACAAAGAAAAAGATCACTACATTGCCTGGTAGGTCAGGTCAATAAGTTCATGCAATTTTATTAAGTGCCAGGTCCAAACAAAGAGAGTTTCAGTTAATCTGCACCTGCCAGCTGCTAAAGTATTGCGAAAATTCTTGCTGACCGCACAATACGGCTTCCAGCCTACATCCATCAGTCTTGCGTTGGTAGTATAGTGGTGAGCATAGCTGCCTTCCAAGCAGTTGACCTGTGTTTGATTCCCGGCCAACGCATCACTTTTGTAAATTAAAGACCTTGATTACGAGCATTCTTGCTATGGGTTCGATTCCTGGGTCTGTCCATTCTTGCTGTATGGGTTCGATCCCCGGCCAATGCATTGCATTTTTCTCAAGCTGTCTTTAAAACAGTCGTCCGGGCCCCTTGCCAACTTCTCCTGTAACTTGTTTGCTGGAGCAAAACTTTTGTTAAGGTCATTTTGCAGCAGTAAAGGACTGGATTTCCCCGTCCTCCCGCTTGACAGGCGGAGATACTTTCCACTATACTAACAAGGAGTTGCAGAGACAGGTAGTTGTATCCGATCAGCGCGGCTTCCAGGAACAGCGTCCTGCGTCATTTTAGCTCAACGCTTCACAGAAGCCAGTGAATCCAAAAAATAATCTAATTCCGTTTAAATATGAAGTTTCTGTATTAAACTTGTTACATTATTAAATTAGAGACCTTGTTTTTTAATATGGTGCCTGGTAGGTCAGGTCTATAAGTTCATGCAATTTTTTTAAGTGCCAGGTCCAAACAAAGAGAGTTTCAGTTCATCTGCACCTGCCAGCTGCTAATGTATTGCGAAAATTCTTCCTGACCGCACAACTGGGCTTCCAGCCTACATCCAACAGTCTTGCGTTGGTGGTATAGTGGTGAGCATAGCTGCCTTCCAAGCAGTTGACCAGGGTTCGATTCCCGGCCAACGCATCACATTTGTAAATTAAAGACCTTGATAACGAGCATTCTTGCTATGGGTTCGATTCCTGGGTCTGTCCATTCTTGCTCTATGGGTTCGATTCCCGGCTAACGCATTGCATTTTTCTCAAACTGTCTTTAAAACAGTCGTCCGGGGCCCCTTGCCAACTTCTCCTGTAACTTGTTTGCTGGAGCAAAACTTTTGTTAAGGTCTTTTGGCAGCAGTAAAGGACTGGATCTTCCCGTCGGGGAATCAAATCCCGGTCTTCCGTGTAACAGGCGGAGATACTTTCCACTATACTAACGAGGAGTTGCAAAGACAGGCAGTCGCCCCCGATCAGCGCGACTACAGCTCGCTGCAAACAGCCTTCCCACTTCCAGGAACGGTGTCATATTAGCTCAACGCTTCACAGAAGCCAGTGAATCCACAAAAAGAATCTAATACCATTTAAATATGAAGTGTCTGTATAAAACGTGTCACATTTTTAAATTAAAGACCTTGATTACGAGCATTATTGCTCTATGGGTTCGATTCCTGGGTCTGTCCATTCTTGCTGTATGGGTTCGATTCCCAGCCAACGCATTGCATTTTTCTCAAGCTGTCTTTAAAACAGTCGTCCGGGGCCCCTTGCCAACTTCTCCTGTAACTTGTTTGCTGGAGCAAAACTTTTGTTAAGGTCATTTTGCAGCAGTAAAGGACTGGATCTTCCCCGTCCTCCCGCTTGACAGGCGGAGATACTTTCCACTATACTAACAAGGAGTTTCAGAGACAGGTAGTTGTATCCGATCAGCGCGGCTTCCAGGAACAGCGTCATGCGTCATTTTAGCTCAACGCTTCACAGAAGCCAGTGAATCCAAAAAATTATCTAATTCCATTTAAATATGAAGTTTCTGTATAAAACGTGTTACATTATTAAATTAGAGACCTTGTTTTTTAATATGGTGCCTGGTAGGTCAGGTCAATAAGTTCATGCAATTTTTTTAAGTGCCAGGTCCAAACAAAGAGAGTTTCAGTTCATCTGCACCTGCCAGCTGCTAAAATTCTTGCTGACCGCACAAAAGGGCTTCCAGTCTACATTCAACAGGCTTGCGTTGGTGGTATAGTGGTGAGCATAGCTGCCTTCCAAGCAGTTGACCCGGGTTCGATTCCCGGCCATCGCATCACATTTGTAAATTAAAGACCTTGATTACGAGCATTCTTGCTATGGGTTCGATTCCTGGGTCTGTCCATTCTTGCTGTATGCGTTCGATTCCCGGCCAACGCATTGCATTTTTCTCAAGCTGTCTTTAAAACAGTCGTCCGAGGCCCCTTGCCAACTTCTCCTGCAACTTGTTTGCTGGAGCAAAACATTTGTTAAGGTCTTTTGGCAGCAGTACAGGACTGGATCTCCCCGTCGGGGAATCGAACCCCAGTCTCCGCGTGACAGGCGGAGGTATTTTCCACTATACTAACAAAGAGTTGCAGAGACAGGTAGTTGTATCCGATCAGCGCGGCTTCCAGGAACAGCGTCATGCGTCATTTTAGCTCAACGCTTCACAGAAGTCAGTGAATCCAAAAAATAATCTAATACCGTTTAAATATGAAGTGTCTGTATAAAACGTGTTACATTATTAAATTAGAGACCCTTTTTTTTAATATGGTGCCTGGTAGGTCAGGTCAATAAGTTCATGCAATTTTTTTAAGTGCCAGGTCCAAACAAAGAGAGTTTCAATTCATCTGCACCTGCCAGCTGCTAATATATTGCGAACATTCTTGCTGACCGCACAAGAGGGCTTCCAGTCTACATCCAACAGTCTTGTGTTGGTGGTATAGTGGTGAGCATAGCTGCCTTAAAAGCAGTTGACCCGGGTTCGATTCCTGGACAACGCATCACATTTGTAAATTAAAGACCTTGATTACGAGCATTCTTGCTATGGGTTTGATTCGTGGGTCTGTCCATGCTTGCTGTATGCGTTCGATTCCCGGCCAACGCATTGCATTTTTCTCAAGCTGTCTTTAAAACAGTCGTCGGTGGCCCCTTGCCAACTTCTCCTGTAACTTGTTTGCTGGAGCAAAACATTTGTTAAGGTCTTTTGGCAGCAGTAAAGGACTGGATCTCCCCGTCGGGGAATCGAACCCCGGTCTTGCGCGTGACAGGCAGAGATACTTTCCACTATACTAACGAGGAGTTGCAGAGACAGGTAGTTGTATCCGATCAGCGCGGCTGATCGGATACAAATACCATATTAGTTGTATCCGATGATCGACACCATATTTTTAATATGGTGTTGTAGGATTACAAATTTTATTTAAATGTTTAATTTAGATTTCCAATAAAATAGTATTTTATATTGAGAAAGTTTATAAATTATGAGACCAGGAAATCTCTGCAAACGGTAGGGGTTCCCAGCAGGATATTCCTGACTGTCCCATCTCAGTGCGAGAAGGCTAGGCTTTTCCTGTTCTCATTGTTTTACCGGGTGAAGAGGCATGCTGAGCAAGTTTGAACACCTGCCATTTTATTACTGAGACCATTTGTCTTGGAGTTCTTATCTCAGTGCGAGAAGTCCTGCACCGTTCTGTTCTCATGTTTCAGCTCATTTACATGCTTTGTTCCTCACAATGTAATCCCTCCCCCTTGAAATGTATATAAACTACAATGTAAAGTTCCCTTAGTTAGACGATGTTGGAATGACTGCAGCTACCGACAAGCAATAAAAAACTTCTGCTTGGAAAACTTCCACCGTCTCCTGGTCTGAGCTTCTAACTTTTCTACGAAGAAAAAGATCACTACATTGCCTGGTAGGTCAGGTCAATAAGTTCATGCAATTTTTTTAAGTGCCAGGTCCAAACAAAGAGAGTTTCAGTTAATCTGCACCTGCCAGCTGCTAATGTATTGCGAAAATTCTTGCTGACCACACAATACGGCTTCCAGCCTACATTCATCAGTCTTGCCTTGGTGGTATAGTGGTGAGCATCGCTGCCTTCCAAGCAGTTGATCTGGGTTTGATTCCCGGCCAACGCATCACTTTTGTAAATTAAAGACCTTGATTACGAGCATTCTTGCTATGGGTTCGATTCCTGGGTCTGTCCATTCTTGCTGTATGGGTTCGATCCCCGGCCAATGCATTGCATTTTTCTCAAGCTGTCTTTAAAACAGTCGTCGGTGGCCCCTTGCCAACTTCTCCTGTAACTTGTTTGCTGGAGCAAAACTTTTGTTAAGGTCTTTTGGCAGCAGTAAAGGACTGAATCTCCCCGTCGGGGAATCGAACCCCAGTCTCCGCGTGACAGGCGGAGATACTTTCCACTATACTAACAAGGAGTTGCAGAGACAGGTAGTTGTATCCGATCAGCGCGGCTTGCAGGAACGGCGTCATGCGTCATTTTAGCTCAACGCTTCACAGAAGCCAGTGAATGCAAAAAATAATCTAATACCGTTTAAATATGAAGTGTCTGTATAAAACGTGTTACATTATTAAATTAGAGACCTTGTTTTTTAATATGGTGCCTGGTAGGTCAGGTCAATAAGTTCATGCAATTTTTTTAAGTGCCAGGTCCAAACAAAGAGAGTTTCAGTTCATCTGCACCTGCCAGCTGCTAAAGTATTGCGAAAATTATTGCTGACCACAGAACAGGGCTTCCAGTCTACATCCAACAGTCTTGCGTTGGTGGTATAGTGGTGAGCATAGCTGCCTTCCAAGCAGTTGACCCGGGTTCGATTCCTGGCCAACGCATCACATTTGTAAATTAAAGACCTTGATTACGAGCATTCTTGCTATGGGTTCGATTCCTGGGGCAGTCCATTCTTGCTGTATGCGATCGATTCCCGGCCAACGCATTGCATTTTTCTCAAGCTGTCTTTAATACAGTCGTCCGAGGCCCCTTGCCAACTTCTCCTGTAACTTGTTTGCTGCAGCAAAACATTTGTTAAGGTCTTTTGGCAACAGTAAAGGACTGGATCTCCCCGTCGGGGAATCGAACCCCGGTCTTCCGCATGACAGGCGGAGATACATTCCACTATACTAACGAGGAGTTGCAGAGACAGGTAGTTGTATCCGATCAGCGCGGCTTACAGGAACGGCATCATGCGTAATTTTAGCTCAACGCTTCACAGAAGGCAGTGAATCCAAAAAAGAATCTAATACCGTTTAAATATGAAGTGTCTGTATAAAACGTGTTACATTATTAAATAGAGACCTTGTTTTTTAATATGGTGTTGTAGGATTACAAATTTTATTTAAATGTTTAATTTAGATTTCCAATACAATAGTATTTTATATTGAGAAAGTTTATAAATGATGAGACCAGGAAATCCCTGCAAACGGTAGGGGTTCCCAGCAGGATATTCCTGACTGTCCCATCTCAGTACGAGAAGGCTAGGCTTTTCCTGTTCTCATTGTTTTACCGGGTGAAGAGGCATGCTGAGCAAGTTTGAACACCTGCCATTTTATTACTGAGACCATTTGTCTTGGAGTTCTTATCTCAGTGCGAGAAGTCCTGCACCGTTCTGTTCTCATGTTTCAGCTCATTTACATGCTTTGTTCCTCACAATGTAATCCCTCCCCCTTGAAATGTATATAAACTACAATGTAAAGTTCCCTTAGTTAGACGATGTTGGAATGACTGCAGCTACCGACAAGCAATAAAGAACTTCTGCTTGGAAAACTTCCACCGTCTCCTGGTCTGAGCTTCTAACTTTTCTACAAAGAAAAAGATCACTACATTGCCTGGTAGGTCAGGTCAATAAGTTCATGCAATTTTATTAAGTGCCAGGTCCAAACAAAGAGAGTTTCAGTTAATCTGCACCTGCCAGCTGCTAAAGTATTGCGAAAATTCTTGCTGACCGCACAATACGGCTTCCAGCCTACATCCATCAGTCTTGCGTTGGTAGTATAGTGGTGAGCATAGCTGCCTTCCAAGCAGTTGACCTGTGTTTGATTCCCGGCCAACGCATCACTTTTGTAAATTAAAGACCTTGATTACGAGCATTCTTGCTATGGGTTCGATTCCTGGGTCTGTCCATTCTTGCTGTATGGGTTCGATCCCCGGCCAATGCATTGCATTTTTCTCAAGCTGTCTTTAAAACAGTCGTCCGGGCCCCTTGCCAACTTCTCCTGTAACTTGTTTGCTGGAGCAAAACTTTTGTTAAGGTCATTTTGCAGCAGTAAAGGACTGGATTTCCCCGTCCTCCCGCTTGACAGGCGGAGATACTTTCCACTATACTAACAAGGAGTTGCAGAGACAGGTAGTTGTATCCGATCAGCGCGGCTTCCAGGAACAGCGTCCTGCGTCATTTTAGCTCAACGCTTCACAGAAGCCAGTGAATCCAAAAAATAATCTAATTCCGTTTAAATATGAAGTTTCTGTATTAAACTTGTTACATTATTAAATTAGAGACCTTGTTTTTTAATATGGTGCCTGGTAGGTCAGGTCTATAAGTTCATGCAATTTTTTTAAGTGCCAGGTCCAAACAAAGAGAGTTTCAGTTCATCTGCACCTGCCAGCTGCTAATGTATTGCGAAAATTCTTCCTGACCGCACAACTGGGCTTCCAGCCTACATCCAACAGTCTTGCGTTGGTGGTATAGTGGTGAGCATAGCTGCCTTCCAAGCAGTTGACCAGGGTTCGATTCCCGGCCAACGCATCACATTTGTAAATTAAAGACCTTGATAACGAGCATTCTTGCTATGGGTTCGATTCCTGGGTCTGTCCATTCTTGCTCTATGGGTTCGATTCCCGGCTAACGCATTGCATTTTTCTCAAACTGTCTTTAAAACAGTCGTCCGGGGCCCCTTGCCAACTTCTCCTGTAACTTGTTTGCTGGAGCAAAACTTTTGTTAAGGTCTTTTGGCAGCAGTAAAGGACTGGATCTTCCCGTCGGGGAATCAAATCCCGGTCTTCCGTGTAACAGGCGGAGATACTTTCCACTATACTAACGAGGAGTTGCAAAGACAGGCAGTCGCCCCCGATCAGCGCGACTACAGCTCGCTGCAAACAGCCTTCCCACTTCCAGGAACGGTGTCATATTAGCTCAACGCTTCACAGAAGCCAGTGAATCCACAAAAAGAATCTAATACCATTTAAATATGAAGTGTCTGTATAAAACGTGTCACATTTTTAAATTAAAGACCTTGATTACGAGCATTATTGCTCTATGGGTTCGATTCCTGGGTCTGTCCATTCTTGCTGTATGGGTTCGATTCCCAGCCAACGCATTGCATTTTTCTCAAGCTGTCTTTAAAACAGTCGTCCGGGGCCCCTTGCCAACTTCTCCTGTAACTTGTTTGCTGGAGCAAAACTTTTGTTAAGGTCATTTTGCAGCAGTAAAGGACTGGATCTTCCCCGTCCTCCCGCTTGACAGGCAGAGATACTTTCCACTATACTAACAAGGAGTTTCAGAGACAGGTAGTTGTATCCGATCAGCGCGGCTTCCAGGAACAGCGTCATGCGTCATTTTAGCTCAACGCTTCACAGAAGCCAGTGAATCCAAAAAATTATCTAATTCCATTTAAATATGAAGTTTCTGTATAAAACGTGTTACATTATTAAATTAGAGACCTTGTTTTTTAATATGGTGCCTGGTAGGTCAGGTCAATAAGTTCATGCAATTTTTTTAAGTGCCAGGTCCAAACAAAGAGAGTTTCAGTTCATCTGCACCTGCCAGCTGCTAAAATTCTTGCTGACCGCACAAAAGGGCTTCCAGTCTACATTCAACAGGCTTGCGTTGGTGGTATAGTGGTGAGCATAGCTGCCTTCCAAGCAGTTGACCCGGGTTCGATTCCCGGCCAATGCATTGTATTTTTCTCAAGCTGTCTTTAAAACAGTTGTCCGGGGCCCCTTGCGAACTTCTCCTGTAACTTGTTTGCTGGAGCAAAACTTTTGTTAAGGTCTTTTGGCAGCAGTAAAGGACTGGATCTCCCCGTCGGGGAATCGAACCCCAGTCTCCGCGTGACAGGCGGAGATACTTTCCACTTTCCACAAGGAGTTGCAGAGAGAGGTTGTTGTATCCGATGCGCGGCTTCCAGGAACGGCGTCATGCGTCATTTTAGCTCAACGCTTCACAGAAGCCAGTGAATGCAAAAAATAATCTAATACCGTTTAAATATGAAGTGTCTGTATAAAACGTGTTACATTATTAAATTAGAGACCTTGTTTTTTAATATGGTGCCTGGTAGGTCAAGTCAATAAGTTCATGCAATTTTTTTAAGTGCCAGGTCCAAACAAAGAGAGTTTCAGTCCATCTGCACCTGCCAGCTGCTAATGTATTGCGAAAATTCTTGCTGACCGCAGAACAGGGCTTCCAGTCTACATCCAACAGTCTTCAATAGTGGTGAGCATAGCTGCCTTCCACGCGGGGGCCAGTCGCATGTAGGTTTAGAGCGTTGCTAGCCAATAAGAACGCAGGAAATCCCAGGGAGGGCCAGTCGCATGTAGGTGTAGAGCGTTGCTAGCCAATAAGAACGCAGGAAATTCCAGGGAGGCGGGCCTGAAAAAATACACATTACAGGTTCGAGTCTCGTCTCGACCACAACTACCATAAAGTGTATCTAGATTAAAAAATGATTAGAAACTCATGTTAAGTACGATTTACATATAATAAACTAACTTTGTGCACAAAAATAGAATAAAACGTGTAAGATTTGTTGTTGTGTAGAATGTACAAAATGTGCAACTACCTTAATAAACATTTATATTATAATAGGGTTTAGTTTTCTTTAATATAGAAAATATTTGAATGTGAATAATTGTAAAGAACATTTTGATAATGTTTTAGACCTTTACATTTTACATTGAGATATTTACATTATATTTGTTTAACTATGTACAGAAATCCAATATATATATGAAATATAACCAGTAAACACCAAATAGTAAGTTTCTCGTTTTATTTATAGTACAGAAATATACATATTATTATGTAAAACTGAAAAGGTAATGTATTAAATACTTATAGATTAAACAACAATAACATTAATAATAATAATAATAAAATATAAAGCTGTGGAGAACATAGGAAAAAAACAAGATTTTTTTAAATCAAATAATTATGTAGTGTTTAATGACAACAGTTATTAACATTTAGTGTTTACACATCTGAGCAAGATAAAATAATGCAAGTCAATAAAATTTACTTTAAAAACACTAAAGTACAATGCAAACAAGGACACAATTGTTTGATTTTAATGAACAATGGAAATAAATGTAACAATTTAAAATGATAGATTATAGATTAAACAACAGCAATAATAATATCTAAAGTTGAGGAGAACAGGAAAAAACAAGAAAAAAAAGTATTTTAAACTAAACAATTATGTACAGAGTATAATAGTACCAGTGCTTAACATTTAGTGTTTTTCAAATCTGAGCAAGATAAAATAATGCAAGTCAATAAATGAACTTAAAAAAACACTAAAATACAATAAAATACAATACTTTTGGTATTTTAATGAACAAATGGAAATAAATTAAATATTTAAAAAAATAATATATATATATATATATATATATATATATATATATATATATATATATATATATATATATATACATTAAAAGTGCAATAATATGTATATACATATATGCATAAGATTGTGCAAGGAATGTCTTTGAGCTATAAACAGTATTTGAGGTCTGGGCATGTCATTTGTCAGTGAAGTCATTTTTTCTTTTCCTCAATCCACCTCTGCTTCTCAGCCTCATAGAATGGAGACTGCTGAAAGTCTTTCCATGAAATTTCATTCCCTTAGCCTGATAAAGGGAAAACACTTTAGCAGGACAGTAAATGTATTTGCCTGCCACTCCAGGGAAACCAGTGTGAATATGAGGACTGTTGGGTCCTTGTTTCAGTGGTAGGTGGCAGAATCTGCACAGACGACCAGTAGGATGCTCCATTACTGACTTTCTCTTGCTTCTCTCCTCAATCACCCTCCTATTTTCTGCCCCTCTCTGCTTCGAGGACTCCAGTTCTCGCTGAAAAAAAGGAGTCTCTGCAAAGTCTTCAAAGGGCATTCTGAAGTTGGTCAGGCCCTCTGCGGAATATGTGTCAAAAACTTTCTTGGAGCAGTAGAAGTATTTAACATCACCACCTTGATAAAAGAAATGTATTGAGGTGCCATCACCCATGTATCGAGAATTAGGCTGACCACAGGCTAAACAGGATCTAGTGTGCTTTTTTTGCAGCATATGCTGTTGTTGTTGCTGCTGAACTGCCTGCTGCTTCTCTATGATGTCCTTCACCATCTTCTCAAGCGCTGCCTGGTCCAGAAAGACAGTCTCAGGAACACTCTTTGCGGGAGGATTGACTGGGGCAGGTGGCAGTACTGTCACTGGGACACTGATGGTTTCACTGCCTGAGTGAAGAAGCTGCCATAACTGCTGTGTCTCCAGGAGCTTTTCTGGGCTGGTGTTGAGTGAAGCATTAGTGTTCTTTTTTTTAGCAAGGTTTTTTATGTACCTGCTCATGTGCTGCTTTGTGGTTGAGTGCAAAAGGCTGCTTGGGTCAGTGCAGGCACTCTGTACCATAGCAGCATATTCACCATCCACCTTTGTCAGGAGGTCCTTGCTCCCATGGTGCTTGGCTAGCAAACCATCAATGGCATTTCTCATTGGATCTGTCCATCTGTTATGGTCCAACACAAAGACTCGACCGCCTGTCTTAATGGGTCCAGTCCGAGCAGCACAGGGAGAAGCAGCTAAAGGCAGTGGTGGTGTGCTTGGCAGTTCTAAAAGAGATTCACAAAATTATTAAACGAAGTATTTGTTTTGTGTGCATAGATTAGGCAAACAGATTACACACATTGGTGCCTGTATGAATAATATAATTACCTGCATCTAAAAGAAACTCCTCAGATGTTTGTTCCTTCACTGTCACAGCACTCGGAGTAGAAAAACATTGAAAATGAGAGTCTGGGGGGTGGCCTCTGGTTCAGGAGCAAGAGGGGTCTCAGCAGAAGAGGAATCCTCTAAGCATTTCTGAAATTCAGCAAAATTAGTGTTATATGCGAGCGAGAATTATTAACTATTTGTTTTATAATAAAAAGTTTGTTATCAAAGAACTTTAAAGGCTTACCTGAGTTGGAAATGAGAACTCAGTGCCAGATGAAGACTCTTCTTGCATCCCTAGGTCTGTCTTCCTGCTTTTGTGTTTGTCAAAGTCAAGAGGCACAGGTCGACAGCCTGGCTCCACATATTGTAGGCCAAACCTCTCTCTTGTGTCCCAGCTGGAGATGTGGAAGGCTGGATATTTGGGTTACCCAGTCTCTCTTATAGATGCCCTGTTTAACTCCATCATCAAAACAGGGTCAAACACTCCAGGTAAGACAAGCCCAGGCTGCTTCAGGTCCACCAGCCGCTGATAATTCCAGCGTGCGACACCAGTCATACCCTGCGCCTGGAACAGCTCAGGAGAGACGCGATTACCCGTTACTCACTGAGCCTGGTGGAAATGAAACCCCTCTTGCTGTGAAGTGCCTCTGACAGGGATCCCGATGGGCACAGCAGCTCCTTCACCCTTGACATGATTCAGTTGTACCGAAATTTTAGCATCGAGGGTTTAAAAAGGAAGATGTTGTTGGGATCCTTTGCAAGATGGAAATGGTGAAGTACTTCTTCCACTCTTTGGACCAGCTCTCTAGGATGTGGCACTTTTGTCCTGCAGTGCGCTCTGATGTGCTGCTTTGTGGGATTAGCAGGCTCAATTCCACAGAACTTGTATGCGTTCCTCAGTTTCTCCAGGTCACTCTGATCTACTACGGGCAGAAGAGAGGAACTGGCAGAACGAGCTATACAGAGGATGGTGCTCCGAAACACATTCCCTGGTGAATCGCCGCATACAGTGAAACAAGTCTAGTTTAACCACCATGTCCTCATTGTACTTCTGGCAAGCGGCATTTACATTCTTGAGGTTTTCTGATGTAACCTCTGCCACAGTAGCTTCAGTGGTCCTCCAAGCTTCCCACTGCTGGTGCTCATACGGTCCTGGGTCCATCACTCTGAAAGCAGCACAGCAGTCCCTAAGTACATAAAAGGGAAATACATTTTCATTTTAATGTATTCATTACCTTTGCTTACACATCTTGATGTGATGTGTGATGAGATGTGATTATTCTTACCTGTCCACCCACTGGTACTTGGCCTTGGGTATGCTAGCAGCACTGTAGCGATTGGCCATCCCACAGTACATTGAACTCAAGGATTGCTCACTCTCAGACTGCAGCATCACCCAGGACAGGATCATCCAGTTCTCGTTCATCACAGCGTAGGATGACATTGTGCCAGATGAGAGGGTCACTTTTCTAGCAACTTTGCGTGTGTGATCTGATCTGAACACCTGTCCAAAAGTTCCTTGAAGGAGCTGAGTGAGAGCTGCCTCTTGCCGGTGATATTCCTGAAGCAGGCACTCCACCAGATAATGTGCAGACACAGACACCCCATGCCACCCATCAGTATCTTCGTAACCCCCAAACGAAGCAGGTGTGTCATCCTTCCTCAATGCTCCTGTGATGGTTTTCTGGCCATACAGCCCTGCTTCAGCATCCCTGACGTTCTGCACAATGAGAAGGTATGCAAGGTGGGCTCTTTCAAACTTAAGGTGAAGCACCTCAGACAGCTGGTTGGCCTTGTCATAAGGGGATTTTCCAGAGCGCCTCAGTTCATCCATCACAGTTTTACAGATTGCCTTCTTATGAGTGAGGAAGGTTGGCAAGATGTTTCTGAATTGCTGTGGTAGCATGTCCACCCACTGAGGTTTATCAGCGAACCAGTATTTTTTACATGCCTTACAGCACAGACGTGAAGCAAGGATGTAATATTGCCCACTAGTGCCAAGGATCACTCGGGGTCTTCCCACACCTGAGGACACAACATGAGGATTTGGACAGCTGTAGAGTCAGGGCAGGATGTAGTTGTTTCTAAGCCTTTCATTTATACTGTGCTCAGGTTTCCAAATGAAAAAGGGATGGAGCTGGAAGTACTTTGGTGACGGAAGGCCCATGTTTGTCTCTATAAGCTCAGGCTGAGGTGGATAGCGCAACAAGGAGACCATATTCATTAGGTGTCTTACTGGGTGTGATCCTGGCCAGAGCCCCATGGACTCCATCTCTGTTTTCATCCAAATTCTTTGATGAAGAGAGCAGTTCCAGTGGCTAATATCTTGCAAGTAGCTAGTAACAGGTGCTTCCGTCTGTGCAGACGTCATTGATGCAGGAGCTGTAGGTGCTGATTGTGCTGCAGGAAGTGGTACAGAGCCATCAGTCTGTGAAGAAGGTCTACACACAGGAGCTGGTGGATTGGGAGAACTAGAGACTGCATGTGATGGTGGTGAAGGCTGTGGCAGAACTGCACGGAACACAAAGCAAAGGAAATAAATGCATATATATATATATATATATATATATATATATATATATATATATATATATATGCGTGTATAACACATTTAATGCTCGTGTGTTTAACTGTCTTTACTTTTTTTGTTCAAGTAGCTGGGAACAGGGGTTTCAGTCAGTGCAGACGGCATTGGTGCAGGTGTAGGTGCTGATTGTGCTGCTTGAGGTGGTATAAAGCCTTCACCCTGTGAAGAAGGCCTACACACAGGAGCTGATGTTGATGGAGGCTGCGGCAGAGCTGCAAGGAAAAGCACAGGGAGGAAATTAAAAACATATTAAAACACTGAATGTACATGATATGTATTTGATTGTCTTGACTACATTAAATGACTAATCATTATTTATTATTTTATTCTATGTATTTTGTTATTTATTCTAGTAATGCACATTCTGATAATGTTCAAATGTCTGTAAGTAAACAGTCCACTTTTTCACAACAAATAAAAACAGTTTAAATAGCATGCATACAATTCATGAAGTGCACTCACCCTCACCACTGGTATATTCAAACCTTAACAGTAGTTAGAACAAAAGAACATGTTTTTTCGAACAGGCAAGAACAGTGCCAAAACAACAAATAAGATAATTAAAAAACAGAAATGTAAGATAAGTCTGTATGTAACCGAATAAGCCTCCAAAACTGTTGTGTAAAGTAACCTGTTGTAGATAAGACTGTGGATCCTGTGGCTGCAGATGATCCTAAAAAATAAGCATTATAATTTGAATGGTTTCTCTCCAGTATGTACAATTTTATACCAATTTTATAAGAATTTGACATGGGTATATATAACACACATGACACGATACTTGATTTACTTACTCAGCTGTGTGAGATATTTTGTTGGAGAAATACTAAGCATCATCCTCTCCAGTTCTTCATCCTCCTCCATTACTATAAAATATGACAAATGCATCAGTAGCTAGGCAGGCTTTAAGAATCAATATAAGCAAACTTGCATGAATTTTATTAACTCACCAGGCTGATCAGAGTCAGTAATGGAAGGAACAGGTGGTCTTGCAGCGGAAGCTGATGGTGAGGGCATCGGAGGAGTGTTTTTGGTCATCTGTTTTTGCTGCTGTTTTAAAAGATACTGCTGCAAATTGTACATTTTGCTGCCTGGCACACAGTTCTGCCTCATTATAAAGAAAGCATATCCGTCTGCCCTGGTATCCCAAATCTTCCTCCAAGTGTCTTGTGCTCTGGATCCAAATCCAACAGTATTGTCATCCTCTGTCAAAAAAGGCACTGCGTCTGGCCTTTGAGACAGATACTGTTTAAGATCTTCAATTTCCTTGAAGCTTCTTGAATACTCAAGAAAGGAAATGAGGCTATCCTTGCATGGACCCTCTGGGTTGAACTGCCCAGCCTGTTCTTCTTCCTCAACCTTATCGGACAGGTACAAAGCATAGCTGCCATCATTCTCTAATAACCACTTGAAAGACTTGCCCTTGTACTTGCCGAACTGAAGAATGCATTCTCCCAACACCTCTTGCTTGTCAGAGACATCCCCTCCTCTATGTAACACAACAGAACGGGCGTTCAACTTGACCAGATTTTCTCTTTGAGGTGTTGACTTGTCCTGCAGTGAAGGGTTGTCTTTAATTCTTTTTGCCTCTTCTGATGGGTCCCGGCGTAAATGGCCTGATGGGCCTTTCCTGAAAGACACTTTGACTTTCCCTGGGAAGAACACTGTTTTCTTCATGATGCTGTTCTGAAATCAGAATGTATTCATTAGCGTCTCAGCATAAGCATTTAAATACTTACAGTAACAAAATGAAATAAGACAGTTAATACTAAAGCATCAGTGATATATATAAAAGAGTTATTTTACAATGCTATAATATTCTATAATATTACTGTTTCTTAACTGAATAAATGCAGCCTTAGAGCACGTACTGTTTATTAAATTTGCATTATTTAATATTCATTATTTAAATTGCTTTAAAAATTTATATATGTATATATAAAAAGTTAACAAGTTAACTAATTAAAAATGTTAAATTATACCATTAAATTGTACACATATATATATTTGTTTGTAATTTAAATGTAATATATGTGTGTGTCTGATATTAATTACATTATAGGAGGACCAAACCCGCAGAAATTAAATTAATAAATAAACATGTAAACAAATAAAAAGATAAATTTGATAATAGGAAAATAAATAAAGGAATAAACGACTTGATAAAATAAATATGATTTATTCTTTATCAAACTAATTTTTGTATTATTTCCCTTAATTTATTTTCTGCTTTTATTTATTTGTTAATTAATATTTATATTTGGTAAGCAAGACCAACCAACCTAATTATCATGCACATCAAAAAAATGTAAGAATAGATATAAATAAAGAAATAAAAATAAAAATAAATAAAGATTAAAATAAATAAATCTGGAAATAAATACATATTGGAATAAATAAATATACAAATAAATGAATGCATAAATAAATATAAGAATAAATGGAACAAACAAATAAATAAAATAATAAATAAATACAATTAAAAATTATACAAATACATTAAAATATAAAAGCAAAAAATTATAAATTAGGGGAAAAATATACAAAAATACATTTGATTAAAATGAATCATATTTATTTTATCAAGTCGTTTATTCCTTTATTTATTTTCCTATTATCACATTTATTTATCTATCTATTTATTCATTTATTTATTCATTCATTTTTAATTGCAAGTTTGGTCCTCCATACTACTGCACATTACATCTTACTGCACTGTTAACATATATTTTAAGCATAGTGAGAGATTAGGATGAAACATTCACCTTTACAAACAAAGATACTCTTATAAAATAACAGCTGTATTCACAACGAGGAGTTTACTGTTTCTTATCGTCACAATCCATTCAACACGATAACAATACGATTACATGACAATATACATGCAATTTAAATTATAAAATATTTGAATAATAATGTATATGCGGTCACCTGAGGGAAAATCTGTCTGCAGGTAGTTTAGACAGCAACAAAACAAAACAAGTTTGCTGACAAGTCGGTAAACAAATATCTCTCCGTTCGTAAAACGGGTCTCCCCTCCTCCAATGCGAATGACTGACAGATGACACTATGCTTTTTAAACTACCCGCCACGGAAAAGCGGAACAGCGCCAGGAAGTCTACGTGTGGCCAAAGGTATATTGCATCCGTAGTGTTAAGCACTACCATAGAGAATGAATGGGAAAAGTTAAGGGAAGTTAAGCTTAACCATTTTCGACTCCCGCCGCGAAAGGTCCTCAGTTCAAAACTGGCCGGAAACAAGTGGAGGCATTTTAAATATAAATGCTGCAATTCGCTACAAACCCTTACTTTTGAGACAGTTGAAGGCCATCGTACCAAGGAGCTGTAGGCAGACTGTTCGCCTCACACGCGAAGGTTCGAAACTGGGCGGAAACTGTGGGTGGTTTTTGTAAAAATTTCATATGCGATTTTCTGTTGAGCAGGTCAGTACACTTGCAGGGATGTTTGTGGTTCAATCTCTTTAGAAAAGGACAAAAATAAAACAAATGACCATTGAGGTTTCCTGTACAGTAATAAAAAAATGTTTGGTCTGCCAACAAAATTAGCAGCTTTTGCCATGTTGAAAACACTGGGCAGTCTATAGTTTAATTTGCTTTTGAACAAGCGTGCCCTAGAAGAGGTGGGACTGACATACAAATCAAGTTTCCGTAGTGTAGTGGTTATCATGTTCGCTTTATACGCGAAAAGTTCTCAGTTCAAAACCCGGCGGAAACAAGTGGAGGCATTTTAAATATAAATGCTGCAATTCGCTACAAAACCCTTACTTTTGAGACAGATGAAGGCCATCGTACCAAAGAGCTGTAGGTAGACTGCCATGCCGAATGACCTCTGTTCTGTTGTTTGTGGAATTTACAGACTGTCACACTGCTTGCAGGGCAGATTATGGGAAGGAGCCATCTTCTAAAAATACTATACTATACTACTATACTATACCTCGACTATACTAACGAGGAGTTGTAGAGACCGGTAGATGTACCTGATCAGCGCGACTTCCAGGAACGGCGTCATGTGTCAAATATGAAGTGTCTGTATAAAACGTGTTACATTATTAAATTAGAGACCTTGTTTTTTAATATGGAGCCTGGTAGGTCAAGTCAATAAGTTCATGCAATTTTTTTTAAGTGCCAGGTCCAAACAAAGAGAGTTTCAGTTCATCTGCACCTGCCAGCTGCTAATGTATTGCAAAATTTCCTTGCTGACCGCACAACAGGGCTTCCAGTCTACATCCAACAGTCTTGCGTTGGTGGTATAGTGGTGAGCATAGCTGCCTTCCAAGCAGTTGACCTGGGTTCGATTACCTGCCAACGCATTGCATTTTGCTCAAGCTGTCGTTAAAACAGTTGTCTGGGGACCCTGGCCAGCTCCTCCTGTAACTCGTTTGCTGCAGCAAAACTTTTGTACTGGTCTTTTGGCAGCAGTAAAGGACTGGATCTCCCCGTCGGGGAATCGAACCCCGGTCTTACGCTTGACAGGCGGAGATACTTTCCCATATACTAACAAGGAGTTGCAGAGACAGGTTGCCACCCCCGATCAGCGCGACTACAGCTCGCTACAAACAGCCTTCCCATTTCCAGGAAGCCAGTGAATCCAAAAAAAAGAATCTAATACCATTTAAATATGAAGTGTCTGTATAAAAAGTCTCACATTTTTAAATTAAATACCTTGATTATGAGAATTCTTCCTGTATGGGTTCAATTCCTGGGTCTGTCCATTCTTGCTGTATGGGTTCGATTCCCGCCCAACGAATTGCATTTTTCTCAAGCTGTCTTTAGAACAGTCGTCCGGGCCCCTTGCCAACTTCTCCTGTAACTTGTTTGATGGAGCAAAACTTTTGTTAATGTCTTTTGGCAGCAGTAAAGAACTGGATCTCTCCATCAGGGAATCGAACCCCAGACTATAGCGTGACAGGCGGAGATACTTTCCACTATACTAAAGAGGAGTTGCAGAGACAGGTAGTTGTCCCCGAACAGCGCGATTTCCAGGAACGGCGTCATGCATCATTTTAACTCAACGCTTCACAGAAGCCAGTGAATCCAAAAAATAATCTAATACCATTTAAATATGAAGTGTCTGTATAAAACATGTTACATTATTATATTAGAGACCTCTTTTTTAATATGGTGCCTGGTAGGTCAGGTCAATAAGTTCATGCAATTTTTTTAAGCCTACACCCAATGGTCTTGCGTTGGTGGTATAGTGGTGAGAATATCTGCCTTCTAAGCATTTGACCCGGGTTCGATTCCTGGCCAACACGTTGCATTTTGCTCAAGCTGTCATTAAAACAGTTGTCTGGGGACCCTGGCCAGCTCCTCCTGTAACTTGTTTGCTGGAGCAAAACTTTTGTACCGGTCTTTTGGCAGCAGTAAAGGACTGGATCTCCCAAGTGGAGGCACTTTAGACATAAATGCTGCAATTCGCTACAAAACCCTTACTTTTGAGACAGGTGAAGGCCATCGTACCAAGGAGCTGTAGGCAGACTGCCATGCCGAATGACCTCATCAATAGGTTTCTGTAGTGTAGTGTTCATCACGTTCGCCTAACGTGCGTAAGGTCCTTGGTTCGAAACTGAGCAGAAACAGCAGTTGTCTTCTGACAGAAGATTTAAACTGTTTGCCACGCTAGGTGGGTGTATCGCTCATTTCCTTTATACGCTTTTTAAAAAGCGTGCACCTAATGATTTATGTCTGAATCCTGAAGATGTGTTTCCATAGTGTAATGGTTATCACATTCCCCTTACACGCAGAAGGTCCCCAGTTCGAAACTGGGTGGAAACTATGGGTGGTTTTTGCAAAAATATCGTATGTGATTTTCTGTTGAGCAGGTCTGTACACTTGCAGGGATGTTTGTGGTTTAATCTCTTTAGAAAAGGACAAAAATAAAACAAATGGCCTTTGAGGTTTCCTGTACAGTAATAAAACATGTTTGGTCTGCCAACAAAATTAGCAGCTTTTTGCCATGTTAAAAACACTGGGCAGTCTATAGTTTCAGTCGCTTTTGAACAAGCGTACCCTAGAAGCGTAGGGACTGACGTCCAAATCAAGTTTCCGTATTGTAGTGGTTATCACGTTCGCTTTACACGCGAAAGGTCCTCAGTTCAAAACTGTCCGGAAACAAGTGGATGCATTTTAAATATAAATGCTGCAATTCGCTACAACACCTTTACTTTTGAGACAGGTGAAGGCCATCGTACCAAGGAGCTGTAGGCAGACTGCCATGCTGAATGACCTCTGTTCTGTTGTTTGTGGAATTTACAGGCTGTCACACTGCTTGCAGGGCAGATTATGGGAAGCAGCCATCTTCTAAAAAGCACATGCGTCTCATCAATAGGTTTCCGTAGTGTAGTGGATAACACGTTTGCTTTACAATTTTTCTGAAATGTCAGGACTTGAAATTTCAAGTGCCATAGAATCCCATACATTGCACTAAAGTGTTACTTTAAAGGTCATGTACTGCAGGTCAGTGTTACTTTAATGTTTGGTTAATTCTAGCATGAACTGAATTGCAGTGCTTTGTCAACATTACTGCATTTCTGGATAAACTTGCCAGAGGGTTAAAGACTCTAGCTTGAGCCCGCAGCCAAAGGTTAGGTTTGTCAGAAGTGGGATTCAAACCCACGCCTCCAATGGAGACTGCGACCTGAACGCCAGCTGCCGAAGGATAGTCCGTCAAAATGGGGATAATGTTGAACGCCACAGCCAATCACGTCGACGCGCTATAACATTTGCAGCCAATTAGAGAGCGCCATTCTCGACATTATAACATTTGCAGCCAATCAGAGAGCGCCATTCTTGACTTTTTCCTTATCATTTTCGACATTTGACCAATCAGAGTACAAGGAAATGTCGATGGCACGTTTACGCTTAGCACCGCTAGGAGGAGGAGTCAGGAAGCTAGCCGAGTGTCAATCAAGTTGCCGAACTGAGCCGAAGGTGTACGAAGTAATGACATATCCTGAGGGGCGTGTCAGAGGTCAAAAAGTTCAGACGTCGAGCATCACTGTCACGGAGGTCAGGCATCATCATTTTAACGGAGGACTGCGAAACTTATTTTTCGGTAACTTTAACTGTATTTTCGGACAATGTAATTTTATATTTGTATATAATTGTATATATTATAATTGTAAATATCGTGTGTGCTTTTTTTAAAGAAATAATTTGTATTATAGTAGTTTTGTTCAAAACGATATAACCTAACCGTTAGCCCCCCAACAAAAAAATGTCTGGCAAAAAATCCCATAAAGCCATGTCAGATACTGACTGGATTGCAAGGCTAAAAAAGTTTGCCAGCACAGGAGTTTGGCCATCAAATGAGGGTAACAGGCCAGCTCCTCGACAGAAAAAGTGGCATGACGTGTACCAAAGGGTGAGTGTGCTTTTGTCACCTTTGCATGATGTAATAATTGTAATCATAATCATTTAATTCAATGTCATCATTATGTATGTAGATAATGTTGCAGGTATTTGAGATTTATGTTTATTTATGTAAAAAAAAAAAAACTTTTTTTTTGCACTGGGAGATTCAGAGATTTGAGGCAGTGGGGGTGGGGATGTTGAGTGAATGGATGTTTTTTTGAAGGTGTGAAATGTTCCTCTCTTGTTCTTTTAAAGGAGGATACAAACTTTACTCACTCTTTATCTCTAATTTTACAGTTTGTATCTCCCCTTCAAAGAACATGAATAAAAATAAATGACAGACTACAATAAATTAATGTGGCATTCATACTGATAAGTTAGAAATGCATGTATTCTATGTTATATGTGTGATAATGTTTACAGATTGAAAGATGTCCGATGCAGTCTCGCGGCCAGACAACCTTGCTCGGAGCGGTCCCAAAGTGCATATGTGGTTTTCACACTCAAAAGGTAACAATGTAAAGATGTAACTTGTATTTTTTTTATATATGTATAATTTACTGAACAAATTCTTCTCGTTCAACAATTATTGTAGCCTATGTATTTTTGTGGTTGTCTTAAGCAGGCCACAGCCTCTATTGGACAAGCACCAAGGGTTGTTGAACAACAGTCTGCCGCTACTGGACCAGCACAGGAGGTCATGGCTCAGAGTCAGCGTCAGCTCCCACCCCAGCCTACTTCTAAAATTAAAACTTATATATAAGTTTGTCAAAGGTAATAACATTTTTTTTATATATATATAATTGCAGTTTTAATATACGTTTAGTATAAAGGTTTAAGTTCAGTGGAAATGGCTGGTATGTTTTTACACCTACCTGCCAGCTGTGACACCTTGTACAGGGGCGGCTGTAGTCTGCTTATTGGTCAGTTTCACTGTCTCAGGTTGGTTTAGATCAAGTAAAATGGTGAAAGAACAATGTAACCTATGTGATCTCTCTTTCTTCTCTGGGCTCTGCTCTTGCATTCTCCTCTTCCTCTCTAATTGGGCTTTGCCATTATGGGTTAAAGGACACTCGCGTCCTTCATGGCATCTCTCTTGATTTTTCCAACTGGCTACTGAAGCTACGTCTTTCATTCTGTATTTCTCAGGTAACATTCCACTTATGCACAATTAATTATACACGTATTATTAATTAAGTCATCATGAATCTGCTTTGTTGCCATTTCAAGGGTAACCTTCATTACTGTTAATAAACACTTTCTCTTACAAACTATGTGCAAACTATTTTTGATTTTAAGTCATTTTTAAAAGGTACTTGTTAAATTACTATATACTCACATTCTAGCAATACCTTCCCACACATTTTTCTATTCTAACTGTGCTTATTTCAATCTGTATAAGTAGTAGAGTGTGGTAATACACAGACAAAAAAATAAGTTAAAGAAAGAAAGCAGGTCCTTTAGTTATATAATGAATGATAGGATCAATAGATATTTTCTCATTTTACATTTTATTATATCTTTGGCCAATGTGCTGTTACAATTCAATTTGTCTTTTCATTGAAATTGTTTTGCCCTTTTTTAGTTTACCAAACCAAGATTTGGTGGGTCCCACATTGCTGCTGCAAAGCCAAATCTGAGTGTGGCTAGGAGACCATCTCAGGCTGTTGACCAACCCAGCGCAGCAGTGTCCAGTGCCCCTACACCAAGCACCACTGTCTCTGTAAGTACTGGCATAATCCACATTGCATTCTAAGACAAATTCCACATCTGTGCACTTTTTAGAAACTTGCATTCTAAGATACATTCCACATCTGTGCACTTTTTAGAAACATATTTTGTATTCCAGGAAACATCTCAGGCTGTTGACCAACCCAGCGCAGCAGTGTCCAGTGCCCCTACACCAAGCACCACTGTCTCTGTAAGTACTGGCATAATCCACATTGCATTCTAAGACACATTCCACATCTGTGCACTTTTTAGAAATATATTTTGTATGCAGGAAATCTTATCATAATGAATTAAGAGCAATAATATACAGTTTTCACACAATATGCAGTCAGTGAACACATTTCCACAATGCTTACATTTTCTTAACAGACAAGCTATACCTCCCAACAAAATTATGGATTGTTTTTGTAGTATTTACAAATGTTAACACACACCACCCCACAATAGCAAAAACAATATTCCAAACCTTAGATACAGTATAAAAACCTCGGCTTCTTCAATGATATCAGTTCAAAAACAATATATCTCAGCTGATAATAAACAAACAATTGAATAATTGACACACACCTGATTTATGTTGGGTAAATTGGGCCAACCATAGCTGATTCCAGTCTGGCTTAGACTCAGTGGCAGGGGTTATTTTTTTCTGTTACATTGACACTTATACATTAAAAGGAGGACTTTGAGGAGTGATGTTTTTGGAAACAGAAAAAGACAAACACTGTAATGTCTGGACGAGGAAGAGTAAGAGCAAGGGGCCCAGGGAGAAGAGCAGGCCCAGTGAGAGGTGCAGTGAGAGATGCAGTGAGATGTGCAGTGAGATGTGCAGTGACAGATGCAGTGAGAGATGCAGTGAGATGTGCAGTGAGATGTGCAGTGAGATGTGCAGTGAGAGGTGCAGTGAGATGTGCAGTGAGAGGTGCAGTGAGATGTGAGAGGTGCAGTGAGATGTGCAGTGAGATGTGCAGTGAGAGGTGCAGTGAGAGGTGCAGTGAGAGGTGCAGTGAGATGTGCAGATAGAGGTGCAGTGAGATGTGCAGTGAGAGATGCAGTGAGATGTGCAGTGAGATGTGCAGTGAGATGTGCAGTGAGATGTGCAGTGAGATGTGCAGTGAGAGGTGCAGTGAGAGGTGCAGTGAGATGTGCAGATAGAGGTGCAGTGAGATGTGCAGTGAGATGTGCAGTGAGAGATGCAGTGAGATGTGCGAGAGGTGCAGTGAGATGTGCAGTGAGATGTGCAGTGAGAGGTGCAGTGAGATGTGCAGTGAGAGGTGCAGTGAGAGATGAGAGGTGCAGTGAGAGGAGCAGGGCCAGGGAGAAGAGCAGGCCTAAGCACTTCCAAAGGCTGCAAGAACAGTAGTCAGTGATGAAATTCGTGCCACTCTCATTGACCATGTAATCAACCACGGTCTTTCGCTAAGAGAGGCTGGTAAACAGTAAAGGGAAAAAAAACTGATTTGCTTTTTACTGGAATACTGTACATGTGGACATACAGTTCCCAACCAATAAATTTAGTGTAAAAATGGTGGATTGCATGTTTTGTATGCAAATACCTGTAAAACTGAAACACAAAAGTCTATGAAGTTTTTATAATACAATAGCCAGTATTTTGAAACCCTAGTACTTTGATTGACTGCATGTACCTTGTGAAGTGAAAACAAGTGTTATTCTTTGACAGAATAATTTCATTCTGAGTCAGATTTCCAGTGTTTTGGTAAAGTTAGTGTGTGCAGAGAAAGATGTGTTCTATTTTGAAATGAAGAGTTAGTATATATTTACAGTTTTTTTCAATTGTTTACACGCAATTTTGAAAACCTCTACCTCCTTCTCCTCTTCATCTACCTCCTTCACCTCTTCCTCTACCTTCTTCTCCTCTTCCTCTACCTCCTTCTCCTCTTCCTCTACCTCCTTCTCCTCTTCATCTACCTCCTTCACCTCTTCCTCTACCTCCTTCTCCTCTTCCTCTACCTCCTTCTCCTCTTCATCTACCTCCTTCTCCTCTTCCTCTACCTCCTTCTCCTCTTCATCTACCTCCTTCTCCTCTTCCTCTACCTCCTTCTCCTCTTCCTCTACCTCCTTCATCTCCTCTTTGAGCCCCCCCCTCTTATTCTCACTCTTCTTCTTCTTCTTCTTCTAGCTCCTTCCATTTTTGTTGAAGACAGGTGAACTCACCTGCTGTCTTTTATAGCACTCCTGAGTGATGCGTTTTCAAATTAGCACATGTGTGCTTCCACTCCTGATGGATGTGCATATCCAATTCATTCATTAGTGTGGTCAATGGCAATCCGGGGCTTTGTAATGACAAGGAAGTAACCTCACAATCCTTATCTGTGTCTAAGGTGTGAAAATGTGTGTAGAGTTTTACAAATCACTGTGTGTAATGTTTTGCTAAAAGGGTAAAACAGACATTGTGTGTAATGTTGTGCAAATCTGTGGAGGGGTTTTGCTCATTGGAGTAGAATTTTGCAAATTGCGTGGAAATTTTTAT
Source organism: Siphateles boraxobius (assembly GCF_051911475.1). Lineage (NCBI taxonomy): Eukaryota > Metazoa > Chordata > Actinopteri > Cypriniformes > Leuciscidae > Siphateles > Siphateles boraxobius. The sequence continues at coordinate 945,086 of NW_027509186.1, forward strand.
TTTAGTGTGTAAACAATCATAAAAATCTGTAACAAAATGTGTTATTGAGAAGAAAATTATCCATTTGGCCAATTGTGTTTTGTTGGTGTGAGTCTGTGTTAAGAGTTTAGGAAAAAGTATCTGAAGTATGGGTAAGCGCTTGTTAGCGATTGAAAAAAACTGTAAATACTTTTGAAAACAGATTCAAATAAGCGGCGATCCTAAATTGCAATATTATTTCCCACTATTACTGTTTTTGACTGTATTTTAATCATATTTCAAAAACAAAAAGAATCTTACTGAACATAGACCTTTAAACAGTATTGTATAATTCCATCTAGGATTAGTTAAAATTATTGGACAGTTATGACTGTTTCTTTCTCTTGTTATATATGCAACATATATTATATTTCATTGCATGTTGTCTCGGTAAGTAATTTCAAATTTTATTGGTCCAAAATAATTGAATTTGCATATTAACTGTCACAACTCAGTAGAGTCACACAAATTAGTGCTAGCAGCTGACACAATTCTGAAAACTATTGGAACAAATGTATACATTTTATTCTATAACCTTAAGTACGTATTTGACATCCAATATTTTCTATTTTATATGAGGGTAGTCTTGGATAGATAAAGCGGTAATTAAATAAATGACCTGCTAGACTAAATGTTTTGTCTTTTTCCTTCACAGACTACTCCTTCGGGGGCATTACTGCAAGATGCATCTGCAGTTCGACTGCATCGTTTGTGGTCGGACACTTTGCCACCAGAGGATCACAGGTGGATTGCCAGCAGGCTTTTTAAAATGGGGCCCAAGGGAAAACCAGAGCTTCGAGACAACCTACAGCTCTGGTATTACCCACCACAGCCAGCACTTATTTACAACCAGGCTCCAGCTCCAGACAGATTTTTTTGTCATGCTCTGTTGCTGTGGATGCCGTACAAGCTGTGGAAGATCAAGGCTCTCTGTCCCAATTCTGCCTGCGGGCAGCATCAGCTGACTGGAGGCGGTCTGCACAAAAGGGCACGGCAGGTTCTGGACATCGATAGGATGTACAACATGGTCACAGAAACCCTCATCTGTACCAAGTGTAAAGCCTCGCATGTGTCCTGGAGTCAGACTGTCCTGCAACAGCTGGATCTGGGCCATCGCTCTGAATTTCGGGTCATCCTCACGCGGAAGTAAGTACACTTTAATTCCACATCCAGTTGATAGCCCATCATCACATATGTTTGCAAATACTTTACAAATCAATTACGTAAAATATATGAATGTGTGGATTTTGCTTTTCCTAAGGTATGCCTGTGATATGAGAGTCATTCGGCTCCTGCGTGAGCATGGCCTAGGCAACAGTCCCACGCGGGTCATCAAACAGCTGCGTGAGAACCACAGTGTGGAGTGGCTCCAGCGTATGGCCCGGTACACCACCCAATGTGTGGACTTCCTCAAACGACCCGGGGTGTTGCAAATACAATTCCAGGAACCCCCAGAGCCTACAGTGGTCCCAAGCTGCAAGTGGCTGCTCACCGTGTACAGCCAAGACATCCTGACAAGGCTGGATGAAATCCATGCAAGGATAACATCTACGTATGGTTCAGTCTTGAAGATGGATTCTACTAAAAAGGTTAGCAGGGGATTTTTGTTAATTTATGGTGTTTACTGTTATATCATTATCAGAGCATGAGTATCATATTCTAGATGGTGTGATGTTTCATTGCATTGCATGCTTCCTGTCATCTACTGCAGATCACTAAGAAGCTGGCTGGGACGGCAAGGGGAACGGGACTCTGGCTTACCTCTGTTGGCAATGAGTTTGGTCAGGTGCTCATGAGTGTGCTGACAGCACAGGAAGGAGCAGGACTGGACATGATGGTCGATGGTCTGGTGAAAAGGTACCAGCAGGCTAGTGTGGATCCACCTGCTGTTTTGTACGTGGACTGTGGCTGCTGCACTGATGTTGGTGAGACCAAGCTGAAAACCAGATTCAGAGGGTGGCCTGATCTCATGATTCGGTTGGACATCTGGCATTTTATGCGCAGGATTGCCATGGGGTGTACAACTGATGCCCATCAGCTGTATCCCATCTTCATGTCACGGCTGTCAGCGTGCATTTTTGAGTGGGATGCGGCTGATGTTTCTATGCTTCGCAAAGCAAAGAGAGAGCTGTTGATATCCCAGGGTTGGCCTGCGCTGACAGATGAAGATGTCAACAAGCATCTTACCAGGAATGAGCTGGCACTCCATTGCCGGAGGAGGACCTGTGGAGAGGAGACTACCATCCTTCTCCTTGAGCGGCTGCTTACAGAGCTCCTGAGCAGCAAGGGCAAAGACTCCCTGGGTGTTCCTCTCCTGGACCGAGAAAGGATGGAGCACATCTGGAATGTCCAGAAGAAGCATGTGAAATGCATTCAAGACCCCCCTGGTGTTGTGCTCTATACAGAGACAGGGAGCCTAAACAAGGGAGGCGTGCTTCTGAAGACCTACAGATGTGCCAGAGGCTCCACTTCTCTCGAGTCCTTTCATTTACACCAGAACCGTTTCATCCCAGGTATTGTCTTTGTCACACACACTGTGCATGTGTAAAGAAAGAGCATTAAGTGTTTTTGTGTGTTCCTTTAACACCTCCTAAACACTGTTGTGTCTATTTACAGGGACCAGTGCAAACAGTCTGAACTTTCAGATTTATCTGCTGGAGGGTCTACACCGGTGGAACCAGGACCGGGAGGCTGCTTCCCTGTCATCGGAGCCATCAGCTTTGCGCAGCTACACAGGAGAACTTGTTCACTGTGTAAACGGCAATTATGAAAAGCTGTTTGGCAGGAAAGTGGTCCCCACGTTTTGTCCCCCTGCATGTTACACCGGTGAGAATTATTTTATATATTTTTTATTTTATCAACTTGCAATTTCTGTGTAACCTCCGTCTATATGTCAGATTTAACCCTATAGAGTCGATTGTATCATAATTGATATGCAAGTTTCTAAAGGACTCTAAATGATCAATATGATCAAAAATTTTTAGGAAACCTGGCCTCTGTCGTCTGATTGATTATAGTCTTTTAGTATAATTGTAAAAGTGTCCACCTTCAGCTCGTGCTTCACGTTTCTTTTCATTGTGAAACCTTTACTGATTTTATAAAGTAATTGTAAGAATAACTTGTATATTGTTACTAATATTTAATGACTAGTTACTAGACTGAAGCAGCTTGGGTTCACTTGATTAGAAAATCATGTTTCATGTAAATATCAAAATGATCATCAGACTTTTCTCTCAATCATCATTGTATTGCATTTCATTTCATGTTTTGCCCACATAATTAAACGTGTTGGGCCTCTAAATAAAACTGTTTTGTTTTTTTTCTCCTTGACGATGAGCTCTATATTCTCACACTATATGAGCTACTACAAAAGCCTAATGTATCAAATATGATACACAACATTCTATTTAATTTCCGTTTGTTTATTGTTTTTATTTCAGGTGAGCTCATTGGAGTGCAGTATCTGTTCCAGCAGACTGGTCAGGCACTGCAGGACATGAATCCTGACTCTGAGCAGACAGCAGAGCTCATTGAGGACCTCAGTGTGGAGGAGCGAGATGAAGATGAGGGCTTCTGTGACATCAGCGAGGATCACACAATAGCAGATCCGGAGGCTGTTCTGTCACCACCCTCTTCCACACTGACACTGGGTTCTTCCACCCTGGTCACCAGCAGTGCCACACCTGTACTGGGCTCCACATCCCCTTCACTGATCCCTGACCCCAGACTTGTCCTCACACAGTCTCCTTCATCACCTGGACCCTCAGGGACTGCTGTCACACCTGTTCCCTCTGAAACATCTGTTTCAACTCTCCCCTCAGAGCCAGAGGATGCTGGTCAGGATGTTGATGAAGAAGAGACGGTAAATAATACTCTTTTGTATGTCTTTCAAATTAACTAGAATAATTATGATGAATTAACATCCAGTGCTTTAAATCCAGACTTTCCACATATTTTACATTTAAAAGTACAGCCTAAATTCATTTGTAAGCTGCAAATACACATCAAGTCAAGTCATCTTTATTTATTTGGTGCTTTGTAAAATGTCAAGAATGGCGCTCTCTGCTTTGTACTATATGGAATTATGCATTAGACAGATGTGATGTAATAATTGTATTGCATGTTTGTGTTTTTTAATAGGCTGTTGACTACCAAAATATCCCGGGTTATCAACATGTGGACCAGCTGGCAGAATATCTGGTGGATCTCCGGGACCACACAGCCCTCAGCCTGACCAACCAGGAAGCCAACACCATAATTGCTCTTTGGCAGAACCTGGATGACCGGGACAAGGAACGGGTGGTGTATGACAGTCGATGCCGAAAGAGACTGCTGAGTGGACGCTTCAAGGTCCCGAAGAAGCCCACTCACCCTGGTGTAGAGAGCACCACCAGATGTGTGCTGGGTGCAAGCAGCGCACCTGCTCAGTGGCCTGACTGTTGCCGTCTGGTGGAGACCATCTTCATCAGACTTTGCACTGTCCACCCAAGCCCCAAAAGAAAAGGCAAGGGAGCCCTGTCAAGATGGTCTCTGATCCTGCAAGACTATGGCAGGATAAGGCAGCTTGTACTGGGCAACAGCTTGGTGATGGGAGGAACATCCATGCAGCTGGTGGAGGTTAACCAGAACACCCTGATTCAGTGGTATAACAAAAGACAGCAAAAGCAGGAGCTGTCTGTGCTGCTTCAGGGCATTCAGTTGCCTCAGCCCCTCCCTGAAGCTCATGAGCCTCTCCAGGTAGCCAAACGTCTACGGACTGAGCCAGAACAACCAGGGGAGCAGCACCAGTACAAGCTACCAGAGAGTACAGCTGGTCAGGCAAAGCAGAGGCAGACTTCTGTTGGGCGACCCCCTCTCAGACCCAAGGCACCAGCGCAGAGTCAGACGTTGCTGACACCATCTGCATCTGGAGCATCACTGCAGATGGTACCAAATATACTTATACCATCAGCACCAGGTTTCCAGGGTGTGCCCATGTTCCAGGTTGTGCCAATGTTCCAGGGTGTGCCAATGTTCCAGGGAGTGCAAATGATCCAGGGCATCCCAATGGCCCAGGGGATGCAAATGGTACAGCCACTGTTACAGCCAACAGCTGTACAGGGCACCCGCTTACCCGCTTCACCAGCTGCCAATCCAGACGCCATGCCCAAGAGACCCTACAGGAGAACCGTAGAGGCCAACACTTGCAAAAAATGTGGGCAATTTAAAACAAGTGCTACAGGACATAGCCAGTACAGGGGCAGGGTGTACTGCCCACAGACTGAGACTGTTTCAAAAGAGGTGTGGTTGGAGGAAATGCGGAGAACCATTTCCAAATAATGTATATATTTTCATGTATATAGCATCATGTATATAGTGTAAACAGTTGTTTAAATAGTTAATACATGTTGAATATTATTTAATTGTTTTTTTTTAACGTTATTTAACATTTTAACTTTTTATTTCTTGTTTTTGAAAACCTATTTAACTCTTCATTTTATTTATTTATTTTTAAAACATGTTACCAGTATTTAACATTTTAATATTCATTACTGTTCTGTTGGCATGATTGGAAAATAAAAACAAATTGGCAAGTGATTTCTTTTTGACTTTGACTTTCATATAACACTAGTTCATCAGAACACTGCAACAATATAACATTTGTATATAAAAAATATAATTTATACATTTTGTTATTCTTGTGATTGACATTTTCAGCATATTAGTTACTATTTAATGGGTTGCATCTTTGTTCATTACAAATAACAGATTTGCAAGTGTCTTGTTTGAATGTAACCTAAAAAAATACTTAATCAGATCAATAATAATACAACAACTACTAAATAATAACACTGTTCCATTGGCAATTATATATTTTTATGAAAGAATATCAAAGAAACACAACAAACAAATTACATATGTATATTTTATTAACACTGGAACAGTATGCATTCAAAAAGAATTTGCTTATTTACTTTTACTTTCATATAACACAATATTTCATCAGTACACTGCACCAATATAACATTTGTATTTAAAAAGATAATTTGTCCATTTTGTTATTCTTGTGACAGACATTCTTCATATTAGTTACTATTTAATGGGTTGCATCTTTGTTCGTTGCATAATAATGCAAATAACATTTTTTTTTTAATGAAAGAATATCAAAAAACAACAAACAAATTACATATGTATATTTTATAAACACTGGAACAGTATGCATTAAAAAATTTAGCTTATTTACTTTTACTTTATTATAACAATATTTTATCAGTACACTGCAACAATATAACATTTGTATATAAAAAATATAATTTGTACATTTTGTTATTCTTGTGAAACATTTTACAGCATATAAGTTACTAATTAATGATTTGCATCTTTGTTCATTGCATAATAATGCAAATAACATTATTTTTCATGATAGAATATCAAAAAACACAACAAACAAATTAAATATGTATATTTTATTAAAACGGGAACAGTATGCAATCAAAAATAATGATTATTTATTCAAATAATAAATATTACAAAAAGTTGTCTTTAGCTGGATTCGAACCCCGGTCTTGGTGCACACCTGCAATAGAAAACAGTGTGATATAAATGCGTGATTTTCACACACGAAGAAACCGGAAAATGTATCATAAGATCTATGCTAATGAAGGCATATCTTTGAACATCAAATTTCAGCCTTTCTTTTCTTCGTTTTTTCTTTCTCTTCTTCCCCCTCTCTTTTTCTTCCTTCCCCTTTTCTTCCCTTCTTCCCCACCTTTGTTGGACTATTGTTCCCCAGCTTGAACGCAGCGCCTTAGACCGCTCGGCCATCCTGACATGACGGCCAGTGGTCAGCTGGCCACTTCCACCTACACGGAATGGCAGATGATCTAGAATCTAGGGCTTCACCGCTCACCCGAGTCGGAGCACATGCCTCGTTGGCACAGTTAGGCAGCGCGTCAGTCTCATAATCTGAAGGTCGTGAGTTCGAGCCTCACACGGGGCAGAATGGTGCTTTTTGATACACGGAACCGTGTAAATAAAGGAGCTGCTTTCTGTATTCCCTTTTATGCCTTTGTCCATTTCTTCATATGCACTGTAATTGAAATCCAGTGTTTTTTTAAGACTAATGTTGAACAAATGCAGTAATAGTATTACTCTCATATTCATGTCATATGTGTCAGTGTTGTTACAATGTTTTGTTAAGGCTTATATCATTCTTTCATTCTAATGGCATGTCTTGTTAATGCTAATGTAATGTTTTACATGACATTCCTTGAATCTTGTGTCATGACACTCCACCCCATGCCCCCAAACCCATGACATTTCATTCCAAGAAATTTCCAAGAATCCTTGCCATGACATTCTACTGCATCTACTGCATTCCTTGAATCTTGTGTCATGACACTCCACCCCATGCCCCCAAACCCATGACATTTCATTCCAAGAAATTTCCAAGAATCCTTGCCATGAAATTCTACTGCATCTTCTTCTGGTAAACAAACACATGTCATTTCGTGAAATTCAGTTGAATCCGATTCAATCAACATGTCCATTTTTTCTGAAATGTCATGACTTGAAATTCCAAGTGCCATAGAATCCCATACATTGCACTAAAGTGTTACTATAAAGGTCATGTACTGCAGGTCAGTGTTACTTTAATGTTTGGTTAATTATAGCATGAACTGAATTGCAGTGCTTTGTCAACATTACTGCATTTCTGGATAAACTGGCCAGAGGGTTAAAGACTCTAGCTTGAGCCCGCAGCCAAAGGTTAGGTTTTTCAGAAGTGGATTTCGAACCCACGCCTCCAGGGGAGACTGCGACCTGAACGCAGCGCCTTAGACCGCTCGGCCATCCTGACATGACGGCCAGTGGTGAGCAGCATTTTTGCACCTACACGGAATGGCAGATGAAATAGAATCTAGGGCTTCACCGCTCACCAGAGTCAGAGCACATGCCTCGTTGGCGCAGTTAGGCAGCGCGTCAGTCTCATAATCTGAAGGTCGTGAGTTCGAGCCTCACAAGGGGCAGAATGGTTCTTTTTGATACACGGAACCGTGTAAATAAAGGAGCTGCTTTCTGTATTCCCTTTTATGTCTTTGTCCATTTCTTCATATGCACTGTAATTGAAATCCAGTGTTTTTTTAAGACTAATGTTGAACAAATGCAGTAATAGTATTACTCTCATATTCATGTCATATGTGTCAATGTTGTTACAATGTTTTGTTAAGGCTTATATCATTCTTTCATTCTGATGGCATGTCTTGTTAATGCTAATGTAATGTTTTACATGACATTCCTTGAATCTTGTGTCATGACACTCCACCCCATGCCCCCAAACCCATGACATTTCATTCCAAGAAATTTCCAAGAATCCTTGCCATGAAATTCTACTGCATCTTCTTCCGGTAAACATCACAACATGTCATTTCGTGAAATTCAGTTGAATCCGATTCAATCAACATGTCAATTTTTTCTGAAATGTCATGACTTGAAATTCCAAGTGCCATAGAATCCCATACATTGCACTAAAGTGTTACTATAAAGGTCATGTACTGCAGGTCAGTGTTACTTTAATTTTTGGTTAATTTTAGCATGAACTGAATTGCAGTGCTTTGTCAACATTACTGCATTTCTGGATAAACTTGCCAGAGGGTTAAAGAACCTAGCTTGAGCCCGCAGCCAAAGGTTAGGTTTGTCAGAAGTGGGATTCGAACCCACGCCTCCAGGGGAGACTGCGACCTGAACGCAGCGCCTTAGACCGCTCGGCCATCCTGACATGACAGCCAGTGGACAGCAGCATTTTTGGAGCTACACGGAATGGCAGATGATCTAGAATCTAGGGCTTCACCGCTCACCCGAGTCAGAGCACATGCCTCGTTGGCGCAGTTAGGCAGCGCGTCAGTCTCATAATCTGAAGGTCGTGAGTTCGAGCCTCACAAGGGGCAGAATAGTTCTTTTTGATACACGGGACCGTGTAAATAAAGGAGCTGCTTTCTGTATTCCCTTTTATGTCTTTGTCCATTTCTTCATATGCACTGTAATTGAAATCCAGTGTTTTTTTAAGACTAATGTTGAACAAATGCAGTAATAGTATTACTCTCATATTCATGTCACATGTGTCAATGTTGTTACAATGTTTTGTTAAGGCTTATATCATTCTTTCATTCTAATGGCATGTCTTGTTAATGCTAATGTAATGTTTTACATGACATTCCTTGAATCTTGTGTCATGACACTCCACCCCATGCCCCCAAACCCATGACATTTCATTCCAAGAAATTTCCAAGAATCCTTGCCATGAAATTCTACTGCATCTTCTTCCGGTAAACATCACAACATGTCATTTCGTGAAATTCAGTTGAATCCGATTCAATCAACATGTCAATTTTTTCTGAAATGTCATGACTTGAAATTCCAAGTGCCATAGAATCCCATACATTGCACTAAAGTGTTACTATAAAGGTCATGTACTGCAGGTCAGTGTTACTTTAATTTTTGGTTAATTTTAGCATGAACTGAATTGCAGTGCTTTGTCAACATTACTGCATTTCTGGATAAACTTGCCAGAGGGTTAAAGAACCTAGCTTGAGCCCGCAGCCAAAGGTTAGGTTTGTCAGAAGTGGGATTCGAACCCACGCCTCCAGGGGAGACTGCGACCTGAACGCAGCGCCTTAGACCGCTCGGCCATCCTGACATGACAGCCAGTGGACAGCAGCATTTTTGCACCTACACGGAATGGCAGATGATCTAGAATCTAGGGCTTCACCGCTCACCCGAGTCAGAGCACATGCCTCGTTGGCGCAGTTAGGCAGCGCGTCAGTCTCATAATCTGAAGGTCGTGAGTTGGAGCCTCACAAGGGGCAGAATAGTTCTTTTTGATACACGGGACCGTGTAAATAAAGGAGCTGCTTTCTGTATTCCCTTTTATGTCTTTGTCCATTTCTTCATATGCACTGTAATTGAAATCCAGTGTTTTTTTAAGACTAATGTTGAACAAATGCAGTAATAGTATTACTCTCATATTCATGTCATATGTGTCAGTGTTGTTACAATGTTTTGTTAAGGCTTATATCATTATTTCATTCTAATGGCATGTCTTGTTAATGCTAATGTAATGTTTTACATGACATTCCTTGAATCTTGTGTCATGACACTCCACCCCATGCCCCCAAACCCATGACATTTCATTCCAAGAAATTTCCAAGAATCCTTGCCATGAAATTCTACTGCATCTACTGCATTCCTTGAATCTTGTGTCATGACACTCCACCCCATGCCCCCAAACCCATGACATTTCATTCCAAGAAATTTCCAAGAATCCTTGCCATGAAATTCTACTGCATCTTCTTCTGGTAAACAAACACATGTCATTTCTTGAAATTCAGTTGAATCCGATTCAATCAACATGTCCATTTTTTCTGAAATGTCATGACTTGAAATTCCAAGTGCCATAGAATCCCATACATTGCACTAAAGTGTTACTATAAAGGTCATGTACTGCAGGTCAGTGTTACTTTAATGTTTGGTTAATTATAGCATGAACTGAATTGCAGTGCTTTGTCAACATTACTGCATTTCTGGATAAACTTGCCAGAGGGTTAAAGACTCTAGCTTGAGCCCGCAGCCAAAGGTTAGGTTTTTCAGAAGTGGGATTCGAACCCACGCCTCCAGGGGAGACTGCGACCTGAACGCAGCGCCTTAGACCGCTCGGCCATCCTGACATGACGGCCAGTGGACAGCAGCATTTTTGCACCTACACGGAATGGCAGATGATCTAGAATCTAGGGCTTCACCGCTCACCCGAGTCAGAGCACATGCCTCGTTGGCGCAGTTAGGCAGCGCGTCAGTCTCATAATCTGTAGGTCGTGAGTTCGAGCCTCACAAGGGGCAGAATGGTTCTTTTTGATACACGGGACCGTGTAAATAAAGGAGCTGCTTTCTGTATTCCCTTTTATGTCTTTGTCCATTTCTTCATATGCACTGTAATTGAAATCCAGTGTTTTTTTAAGACTAATGTTGAACAAATGCAGTAATAGTATTACTCTCATATTCATGTCATATGTGTCAATGTTGTTACAATGTTTTGTTAAGGCTTATATCATTCTTTCATTCTGATGGCATGTCTTGTTAATGCTAATGTAATGTTTTACATGACATTCCTTGAATCTTGTGTCATGACACTCCACCCCATGCCCCCAAACCCATGACATTTCATTCCAAGAAATTTCCAAGAATCCTTGCCATGAAATTCTACTGCATCTTCTTCCGGTAAACATCACAACATGTCATTTCGTGAAATTCAGTTGAATCCGATTCAATCAACATGTCCATTTTTTCTGAAATGTCATGACTTGAAATTCCAAGTGCCATAGAATCCCATACATTGTACTAAAGTGTTACCATAAAGGTCATGTACTGCAGGTCAGTGTTACTTTAATGTTTGGTTAATTCTAGCATGAACTGAATTGCAGTGCTTTGTCAACATTATTGCATTTCTGGAAAAACTTGCCAGAGGGTTAAAGACTCTAGCTTGAGCCCGCAGCCAAAGGTTAGGTTTGTCAGAAGTGGGATTCGAACCCACGCCTCCAGGGGAGACTGCGACCTGAACGCAGCGCCTTAGACCGCTCGGCAATCCTGACATGATGGCTAGTGGTGAGCAGCATTTTTCCACCTACACGGAATGGCAGGTGATTTAGAATCTAGGGGTCAACGCTCACCTGAGTCACAGCACATGCCACGTTGGCGCAGTTAGGCAGCGCGTCAGTCTCATAATCTGAAGGTCGTGAGTTCGAGCCTCACACGGGGCAGAATGGTGCTTTTTGATACACGGGACCGTGTAAATAAAGGAGCTGCTTTCTGTATTCCCTTTTATGCCTTTGTCCATTTCTTGATATGCACTGTAATTGAAATCCAGTGTTTTTTTAAGACTAATGTTGAACAAATGCAGTAATAGTATTACTCTCATATTCATGTCATATGTGTCAGTGTTGTTACAATGTTTTGTTAAGGCTTATATCATTCTTTCATTCTAATGGCATGTCTTGTTAATGCTAATGTAATGTTTTACATGACATTCCTTGAATCTTGTGTCATGACACTCCACCCCATGCCCCCAAACCCATGACATTTCATTCCAAGAAATTTCCAAGAATCCTTGCCATGAAATTCTACTGCATCTTCTTCCGGTAAACATCACAACATGTCATTTCGTGAAATTCAGTTGAATCCGATTCAATCAACATGTCAATTTTTTCTGAAATGTCATGACTTGAAATTCCAAGTGCCATAGAATCCCATACATTGCACTAAAGTGTTACTATAAAGGTCATGTACTGCAGGTCAGTGTTACTTTAATGTTTGGTTAATTCTAGCATGAACTGAATTGCAGTGCTTTGTCAACATTACTGCATTTCTGGATAAACTTGCCAGAGGGTTAAAGAACCTAGCTTGAGCCCGCAGCCAAAGGTTAGGTTTGTAAGAAGTGGGATTCGAACCCACGCCTCCAGGGGAGACTGCGACCTGAACGCCAGCTGCCGAAGGATAGTCTGTCAAAATGGGGATAATGTTGAACAATGTTGAACGCCACAGCCAATCACGTCGACGCGCTATAACATTTGCAGCCAATCAGAGAGCGCCATTCTTGACTTTTTCCTTATCATTTTCGACATTTGACCAATCAGAGTACAAGGAAATGTCGATGGCACGTTTACGCTTAGCACCGCTAGGAGGAGGAGTCAGGAAGCTAGCCTAGTGTCAATCAAGTTGCCGAACTGAGCCGAAGGTGTACGAAGTAATGACATATCCTGAGGGGCGTGTCAGAGGTCAAAAAGTTCAGACGTCGAGCATCACTGTCACGGAGGTCAGGCATCATCATTTTAACGGAGGACTGCGAAACTTATTTTTCGGTAACTTTAACTGTATTTTCGGACAATGTAATTTTATATTTGTATATAATTGTATATATTATAATTGTAAATATCGTGTGTGCTTTTTTTAAAGAAATAATTTGTATTATAGTAGTTTTGTTCAAAACGATATAACCTAACCGTTAGCCCCCCAACAAAAAAATGTCTGGCAAAAAATCCCATAAAGCCATGTCAGATACTGACTGGATTGCAAGGCTAAAAAAGTTTGCCAGCACAGGAGTTTGGCCATCAAATGAGGGTAACAGGCCAGCTCCTCGACAGAAAAAGTGGCATGACGTGTACCAAAGGGTGAGTGTGCTTTTGTCACCTTTGCATGATGTAATAATTGTAATCCTAATCATTTAATTCAATGTCATCATTATTTATAGATATGTATGTAGATAATGTTGCAGGTATTTGAGATTTATGTTTATTTATGTAAAAAAAAAACCTTTTTTTGCACTGGGAGATTCAGAGATTTGAGGCAGTGGGGGTGGGGATGTTGAGTGAATGGATGTTTTTTTGAAGGTGTGAAATGTTCCTCTCTTGTTCTTTTAAAGGAGGATACAAACTTTACTCACTCTTTATCTCTAATTTTACAGTTTGTATCTCCCCTTCAAAGAACATGAATAAAAATAAATGACAGACTACAATAAATTAATGTGGCATTCATACTGATAAGTTCGAAATGCATGTATTCTATGTTATATGTGTGATAATGTTTACAGATTGAAAGATGTCCGATGCAGTCTCGCGGCCAGACAACCTTGCTCGGAGCGGTCCCAAAGTGCATATGTGGTTTTCACACTCAAAAGGTAACAATGTAAAGATGTAACTTGTATTTTTTTTATATATGTATAATTTACTGAACAAATTCTTCTCGTTCAACAATTATTGTAGCCTATGTATTTTTGTGGTTGTCTTAAGCAGGCCACAGCCTCTATTGGACAAGCACCAAGGGTTGTTGAACAACAGTCTGCCGCTACTGGACCAGCACAGGAGGTCATGGCGCAGAGTCAGCGTCAGCTCCCACCCCAGCCTACTTCTAAAATTATACCAAGTTTGTCAAAGGTAATAACATTTTTTTTATATATATATAATTGCAGTTTTAATATACGTTTAGTATAAAGGTTTAAGTTCAGTGGAAATGGCTGGTATGTTTTTACACCTACCTGCCAGCTGTGACACCTTGTACAGGGGCGGCTGTAGTCTGCTTATTGGTCAGTTTCACTGTCTCAGGTTGGTTTAGATCAAGTAAAATGGTGAAAGAACAATGTAACCTATGTGATCTCTCTTTCTTCTCTGGGCTCTGCTCTTGCATTCTCCTCTTCCTCTCTAATTGGGCTTTGCCATTATGGGTTAAAGGACACTCGCGTCCTTCATGGCATCTCTCTTGATTTTTCCAACTGGCTACTGAAGCTACGTCTTTCATTCTGTATTTCTCAGGTAACATTCCACTTATGCACAATTAATTATACACGTATTATTAATTAAGTCATCATGAATCTGCTTTGTTGCCATTTCAAGGGTAACCTTCATTACTGTTAATAAACGCTTTCTCTTACAAACTATGTGCAAACTATTTTTGATTTTAAGTCATTTTTAAAAGGTACTTGTTAAATTACTATATACTCACATTCTAGCAATACCTTCCCACACATTTTTCTATTCTAACTGTGCTTATTTCAATCTGTATAAGTAGTAGAGTGTGGTAATACACAGACAAAAAAATAAGTTATAGAAAGAAAGCAGGTCCTTTAGTTATATAATGAATGATAGGATCAATAGATATTTTCTCATTTTACATTTTATTATATTTTTGGCCAATGTGCTGTTACAATTCAATTTGTCTTTTCATTGAAATTGTTTTGCCCTTTTTTAGTTTACCAAACCAAGATTTGGTGGGTCCCACATTGCTGCTGCAAAGCCAAATCTGAGTGTGGCTAGGAGACCATCTCAGGCTGTTGACCAACCCAGCGCAGCAGTGTCCAGTGCCCCTACACCAAGCACCACTGTCTCTGTAAGTACTGGCATAATCCACATTGCATTCTAAGACAAATTCCACATCTGTGCACTTTTTAGAAACATATTTTGTATTCCAGGAAACATCTCAGGCTGTTGACCAACCCAGCGCAGCAGTGTCCAGTGCCCCTACACCAAGCACCACTGTCTCTGTAAGTACTGGCATAATCCACATTGCATTTTAAGACACATTCCACATCTGTGCACTTTTTAGAAATATATTTTGTATGCAGGAAATCTTATCATAATGAATTAAGAGCATTAATATACAGTTTTCACACAATATGCAGTCAGTGAACACATTTCCACAATGCTTACATTTTCTTAACAGACAAGCTATACCTCCCAACAAAATTATGGATTGTTTTTGTAGTATTTACAAATGTTAACACACACCACCCCACAATAGCAAAAACAATATTCCAAACCTTAGATACACTATAAAAACCTCGGCTTCTTCAATGATATCAGTTCAAAAACAATATATCTCAGCTGATAATAAACAAACAATTGAATAATTGACACACACCTGATTTATGTTGGGTAAATTGGGCCAAACATAGCTGATTCCAGTCTGGCTTAGACTCAGTGGCAGGGGTTATTTTTTTCTGTTACATTGACACTTTTACATTAAAAGGAGGACTTTGAGGAGTGATGTTTTTGGAAACAGAAAAAGACAAACACTGTAATGTCTGGACGAGGAAGAGTAAGAGCAAGGGGCCCAGGGAGAAGAGCAGGCCCAGTGAGAGGTGCAGTGAGAGATGCAGTGAGATGTGCAGTGACAGATGCAGTGAGAGATGCAGTGAGATGTGCAGTGACAGATGCAGTGACAGATGCAGTGAGAGATGCAGTGAGATGTGCAGTGAGAGATGCAGTGAGATGTGCAGTGAGAGGTGCAGTGAGAGGTGCAGTGAGATGTGCAGTGAGAGGTGCAGTGAGAGGTGCAGTGAGATGTGCAGTGAGAGGTGCAGTGAGATGTGCAGTGAGATGTGCAGTGAGATGTGCAGTGAGAGGTGCAGTGAGAGGTGCAGTGAGAGGTGCAGTGAGATGTGCAGTGAGAGGTGCAGTGAGAGATGAGAGGTGCAGTGAGAGGAGCAGGGCCAGGGAGAAGAGCAGGCCTAAGGACTTCCAAAGGCTGCAAGAACAGTAGTCAGTGATGAAATTCGTGCCACTCTCATTGACCATGTAATCAACCACGGTCTTTCGCTAAGAGAGGCTGGTAAACAGTAAAGGGAAAAAAAACTGATTTGCTTTTTACTGGAATACTGTACATGTGGACATACAGTTCCCAACCAATACATTTAGTGTAAAAATGGTGGATTGCATGTTTTGTATGCAAATACCTGTAAAACTGAAACACAAAAGTCTATGAAGTTTTTGTAATACAATAGCCAGTATTTTGAAACCCTAGTACTTTGATTGACTGCATGTACCTTGTGAAGTGAAAACAAGTGTTATTCTTTGACAGAATAATTTCATTCTGAGTCAGATTTCCAGTGTTTTGGTAAAGTTAGTGTGTGCAGAGAAAGATGTGTTCTATTTTGAAATGAAGAGTTAGTATATATTTACAGTTTTTTTCAATTGTTTACACGCAATTTTGAAAACCTCTACCTCCTTCTCCTCTTCATCTACCTCCTTCACCTCTTCCTCTACCTTCTTCTCCTCTTCCTCTACCTCCTTCTCCTCTTCCTCTACCTCCTTCTCCTCTTCATCTACCCCTTCACCTCTTCCTCTACCTCCTTCTCCTCTTCCTCTACCTCCTTCTCCTCTTCCTCTACCTCCTTCTCCTCTTCATCTACCTCCTTCACCTCTTCCTCTACCTCCTTCTCCTCTTCCTCTACCTCCTTCTCCTCTTCCTCTACCTCCTTCTCCTCTTCATCTACCTCCTTCATCTCTTCCTCTACCTCCTTCTCCTCTTCCTCTACCTCCTTCTCCTCTTCCTCTACCTCCTTCTCCTCTTCCTCTACCTCCTTCTCCTCTTCCTCTACCTCCTTCTCCTCTTCATCTACCTCCTTCTCCTCTTCCTCTACCTCCTTCTCCTCTTCCTCTACCTCCTTCATCTCCTCTTTGAGCCCCCCCTCTTATTCTCACTCTTCTTCTTCTTCTTCTTCTAGCTCCTTCCATTTTTGTTGAAGACAGGTGAACTCACCTGCTGCCTTTTATAGCACTCCTGAGTGATGCGTTTTCAAATTAGCACATGTGTGCTTCCACGCCTGATGTATGTGCATATCCAATTCATTCATTAGTGTGGTCAATGGCAATCCGGGGCTTTGTAATGACAAGGAAGTAACCTCACAATCCTTATCTGTGTCTAAGGTGTGAAAATGTGTGTAGAGTTTTACAAATCACTGTGTGTAATGTTTTGCTAAAAGGGTAAAGCAGACATTGTGTGTAATGTTGTGCAAATCTGTGGAGGGGTTTTGCTCATTGGAGTAGAATTTTGCAAATTGCGTGGAAATTTTTATTTTAGTGTGTAAACAATCATAAAAATCTGTAACAAAATGTGTTCTTGAGAAGAAAATTATCCATGTGGCCAATTGTGTTTTGTTGGTGTGAGTCTGTGTTAAGAGTTTAGGAAAAAGTATCTGAAGTATGGGTAAGAGCTTTTTTTAGCGATTGAAAAAAACTGTAAATATGTCACGAAGACTGCTGCGTGAGGAAACTTCAGGAGACGAAAAGCAGGTTAACAGTCTTTAATGAAAAAACAAGGCAGAGCCGAAACGGCCGATCAACAGAAATGTCTCAAAATGTTCGTGAAGAAACAGAGAAGCGCTCGCAGCAGGTCTCGTGGACTGGAGAAGCGCAGATCCCTCACACCTCTTCTGGACTCAACACAGGTAACCGCTGATCTGGTAAAGTAGCAGGTGGATAACTGACAACTGGACTAGACAGGACATAACAAATAACAGGAGATCAATAGCGGTAACAAACGTGACGGTCAACAATAATCCGACAAACTAGAGTGGAACACAAGAGACTAGAAATAGAGAGAAGCTAATGAAATGATAGAGAACAGGTGCGATAATGAGAAGATGAGAAACAGCTGGGGAAGATAAGTGAATGAAGAGTGAGAGCGAACAAAAGGGAACAGATACAGAGAATGACCAGAAGAGGGAGACAGAGACCAATAAAACACGAGAAGGGAACCAGGATCATGACAGTTCCCCCTCCTCAAAGTGCGCCCCCTGGCGCACTCAAAGAGGAAGACTGACGAGAGCGAAAGAAATCGTCGATGAGCGAGCGGTCCAGGACATCCCGGGCGGGAATCCAGCTTCTCTCCTCAATACCATAACCCTCCCAGTCGACCAAAAACTGATGGCCACGACCACGAGGACTGACATCAAGGATCTTACGGACCCGGTAGACTGGGGAGCCCTCGACACGAACCGGAGGGTTAACAGGGCGGGGGGGTGGGCGAACAACGGGCTTGAGAGAAGAGACATGAAACACGGGGTGAACACGGCGGAGATTGGATGGCAATCTGAGCCTCACAGAGACAGGGCTAAGGACTGGAATTATGCGATAGGGCCCAATAAATTTGGGAGCCAGTTTACGAGACGGATACTGGAGAGGGAGATTGGCGGTGGAAAGCCACACTCTTTGACCAATGACATAACGGGGACTCTTGATACGACGTCTGTTAGCAGACCGACGGGTGATGGAGCGAGACCTTAAAAGAGCGGATCTCACCGTCCTCCAGGTTCGTTTGCAGCGTTGGATAAACGTATTTACAGATGGAACATTAGATTCCGGACTCGAGGAAGGAAAGAGAGAGGGTTGGTACCCTAAACAGCTCTGAAAAGGAGACAGGCCGGTGGCGGACGAGGGAGCGGAATTGAACGCGTACTCTGCCCATGGAAGTTGCTCAGACCAGGAGGCAGGGTTGCGGTACACGAGGCTACGCAGAATTCGGCCAATGGTCTGATTAGCGCGTTCAGCTTGTCCATTGGTCTGGGGGTGAAAACCCGAGGAAAGGCTGACCGTGGCTCCGATGAGGCGACAGAACTCTTTCCAAAACAGGGAAGCGAACTGTGGCCCTCTATCGGATACAATATTCTCAGGGAGACTGTGGATCTTAAAAATGTGATCGACAACAATTTGGGCGGTCTCCTTGGCGGAGGGAAGCTTTGGAAGAGGGACAAAGCGAGCCGCTTCCGAAAATCGATCGACGACAGTAAGAATTACAGTCTTTCCACCCGAAGGAGGAAGTCCTGTAATAAAATCAAGGCCAATCTGAGCCCACGGACGTGACGGAACAGGCAACGGTCTAAGGAGACCAGCGGGAGGTCTATTACTAACCTTAGTCTGAGCACAGACAGGACATGCCGCAATGAAACGACGGATATCACGTTCCCGAGTGGGCCACCAAAATTTCTGAGACACAGACGCAATAGTACCCCTAACCCCAGGATGGGCGAAAAGCTTGGAGGGGTGGCCCCACTGAAGAACGGCACGACGAGCGGAGGGGGGAACAAATAATGAACCCTTAGGGCAGCCACGTGGAGTTATTGCGTGAGAAAGCGCGCGCTTGACGGTTCGTTCTATTCCCCAAGTAACAGCCCCTACCACTCGTTCCTGAGGAAGGATAGACTCAATGGGTGACGACTCGGGGGAGGAGAATTGACGAGACAGCGCGTCAGGCTTTAAATTCTTAGAACCAGGGCGGTAGGAGAGGGAGAAATCGAAACGAGCAAAGAATAGAGACCAACGAGCCTGACGAGCGTTGAGTCTCTTAGCGGATCGGATGTACTCAAGATTTCGGTGGTCTGTCCAGACCACGAACGGAAAGGAAGACCCCTCTAGCCAGTGGCGCCATTCTCCCAGGGCTAAACGGACGGCGAGAAGTTCGCGATTACCCACGTCATAGTTTCGTTCAGACGGAGAGAGACGATGCGAAAAGAAAGCGCAAGGATGGATCCTCTCGTCAGCAGAAGACTGCTGCGAGAGGATGGCTCCTACTCCTACCTCTGAGGCATCAACCTCGACAATGAAAGGCTTAGAAGTGTCAGGGGTGACGAGAACCGGCGCGGTCGTAAACAATGTCTTAAGATGATCAAAGGCGGTCTGAGCCGCGTTACTCCAGACAAAACGAGACTTGACAGAAGTTAAAGTGGTTAGCGGAGCGGCCACCTGACTAAAGTTCTTTATAAACTTACGGTAAAAGTTAGCGAACCCTAAAAAACGTTGGAGCGCAATACGAGAGTCGGGTGTTGGCCAATCGGTGACCGCGCGAACTTTAGCTGGGTCCATACTGATGCTCTGTGCCGAGATGACGGAGCCGAGAAATGTAACAGACTGAGCATGAAACGTGCATTTCTCGGCTTTGACGAACAATTTGTTCTCTAAAAGTCGTTGGAGGACTCGACGTACATGCTGCACATGAACCTGTAAAGACGGAGAGAAAATCAAAATGTCATCAAGGTAGACGAAGACAAAAACGTTTAGCATGTCTCGCAGAACGTCATTGACCAAAGCTTGAAATACAGCAGGAGCGTTGACCAGGCCGAACGGTAAAACCCGGTACTCAAAGTGGCCCAGCGGGGTATTAAAAGCGGTCTTCCATTCATCACCCTCCTTGATGCGGACTAGGTGATACGCGTTGCGAAGATCCAGTTTTGTGAAGAAGTTAGCTCCCTGCAAGATTTCAAAGGCTGATGACATAAGTGGCAAGGGGTAGCGGTTCTTGACAGTTATGTCATTCAAACCTCTGTAATCGATGCAGGGACGTAACGAGCCGTCCTTCTTCTTCACAAAAAAGAACCCTGCACCAGCCGGAGAGGAAGAGGAAACTATGGTGCCAGCGTCTAAGGATTCAGAGAGATACTTCTCTAACGCCTGACGCTCCGGGACAGAGAGAGAATAAAGCCTTCCCCGAGGAGGAGTAGTTCCAGGAAGAAGCTCAATGCTGCAGTCATACGGGCGATGAGGTGGAAGGGATGCCGCCCGGGATCGACTGAAAACCGCTCGCAAATCGCGATACTCCTCGGGAACTCCTGACAAATCACCTGGCTCCTCCTGAAAAACAGAGACAGAAGACACAGGAAACACAGCAGACACCAAACACTTAGCATGACACGAGAGATTCCATGACAAGATTGTGTTCTTGGACCAGTTAATCTGGGGGTTATGTTCTACCAGCCACGGATGACCCAGCACCACAGGTATATTAGGGGAATGAAACACCAGAAAAGAAATGGTCTCGCGGTGGTTACCGGACACGGTGAGACTCAAGGGGGCAGTAGAATGGTGAACCCTGGCGAGAACCCGTCTATCCAAGGTGTAAATAGTGGTGGGCTCCTGAAGATCAATGAGGGGAACGCCATGCCTAAGAGCCCAGGCCTCGTCCACAAAATTGCCCTCGGAACCAGAGTCAATAAGAGCCTGACAATCTATAGAAGAGTCGGACCAGCGGAGATGAACAGAAAAAATAGTCCGAGAAGGCGGCGGAGGGCTTAGAGAAGATGCGCTCACCAGTAACCCTCGCTTTACTGGGGAGCTTTGTCTTTTAAAGGACAGGAGGTGACGAAATGGTTGTTAGCGGCGCAATAAAGACACAGACGGTTCATAATTCGACGCTAGCGTTCTGAAGCAGAGATCCGGATTCCACCCAGCTGCATGGGTTCCTGGTCCGCCGCAGGTGCAGTAGCAGGGAAGCCGATAGACGATGAGAGAGAAGGCGGGGCCGCTGGACGTGCTCGTCGACGCAACTCAAAACGTTCCTCCACACGTAGAGCCAAATCAATGAGGGGGTTGAGGAAAGATGGTATCTCACGAGCCAGAACCTCATCCCTGATCTCGGCGTTTAACCCTTCGACAAAGCGCGCTACCAGCGCGGGCTCGTTCCAGCCACAAGAGGTAGAGAGCGTGCGGAATTCCACCGAGAAGTCGGCGACAGAGCGTCTTCCCTGACGCAGAGTGGATAACTGACGAGAAGCCTCCGGTCCCCCCACCGAACGGTCGAACACTCGTAACATCTCGTCCTTAAAAAGGGAATAACTGTCGAGGCAGATGGCTTCGGAATTCCAGACCGCTGTTCCCCACTCACGAGCCCGTCCCTTGAGAAGTGAGATGATGTAGGCTATGCGAGTCCGTTGTTCAGAATAAGTGTGTGGCTGAAGCGAAAACACAACTTCACATTGGGTTAGAAAAGACATGCACTCGGTAGGCTCACCCGCATAGCAGGGGGGATTATTCACACGTGGCTCGGAAGCGGAGGAATCAGAGGACCGGACCGGATCTGTTCGAAGAAGATGAAACTGCCCAGACAAATCAGACATCTGGGAAGCCAGCGTCTCAACAGCCTGGCGAGCGGCGGCGAGTTCCTCTTCGTGTCTCCCCAGCATGGCTCCCTGGATCTCAAGCACGTTCTGAATGGGTTGCCCATCAGCTGGATTCATGGTGGTCGGATTATTCTGTCACGAAGACTGCTGCGTGAGGAAACTTCAGGAGACGAAAAGCAGGTTAACAGTCTTTAATGAAAAAACAAGGCAGAGCCGAAACGGCCGATCAACAGAAATGTCTCAAAATGTTCGTGAAGAAACAGAGAAGCGCTCGCAGCAGGTCTCGTGGACTGGAGAAGCGCAGATCCCTCACACCTCTTCTGGACTCAACACAGGTAACCGCTGATCTGGTAAAGTAGCAGGTGGATAACTGACAACTGGACTAGACAGGACATAACAAATAACAGGAGATCAATAGCGGTAACAAACGTGACGGTCAACAATAATCCGACAAACTAGAGTGGAACACAAGAGACTAGAAATAGAGAGAAGCTAATGAAATGATAGAGAACAGGTGCGATAATGAGAAGATGAGAAACAGCTGGGGAAGATAAGTGAATGAAGAGTGAGAGCGAGCAAAAGGGAACAGATACAGAGAATGACCAGAAGAGGGAGACAGAGACCAATAAAACACGAGAAGGGAACCAGGATCATGACAAAATACTTTTGAAAACAGATTCAAATAAGCGGCGATCCTAAATTGCAATATTATTTCCCACTATTACTGTTTTTGACTGTATTTTAATCATATTTCAAAAACAAAAAGAATCTTACTGAACATAGACCTTTAAACAGTATTGTATAATTCCATCTAGGATTAGTTAAAATTATTGGACAGTTATGACTGTTTCTTTCTCTTGTTATATATGCAACATATATTATATTTCATTGCATGTTGTCTCGGTAAGTAATTTCAAATTTTATTGGTCCAAAATAATTGAATTTGCATATTAACTGTCACAACTCAGTAGAGTCACACAAATTAGTGCTAGCAGCTGACACAATTCTGAAAACTATTGGAACAAATGTATACATTTTATTCTATAACCTTAAGTACGTATTTGACATCCAATATTTTCTATTTTATATGAGGGTAGTCTTGGATAGATAAAGCGGTAATTAAATAAATGACCTGCTTGACTAAATGTTTTGTCTTTTTCCTTCACAGACTACTCCTTCGGGGGCATTACTGCAAGATGCATCTGCAGTTCGACTGCATCGTTTGTGGTCGGACACTTTGCCACCAGAGGATCACAGGTGGATTGCCAGCAGGCTTTTTAAAATGGGGCCCAAGGGAAAACCAGAGCTTCGAGACAACCTACAGCTCTGGTATTACCCACCACAGCCAGCACTTATTTACAACCAGGCTCCAGCTCCAGACAGATTTTTTTGTCATGCTCTGTTGCTGTGGATGCCGTACAAACTGTGGAAGATCAAGGCTCTCTGTCCCAATTCTGCCTGCGGGCAGCATCAGCTGATTGGAGGCGGTCTGCACAAAAGGGCACGGCAGGTTCTGGACATCGATAGGATGTACAACATGGTCACAGAAACCCTCATCTGTACCAAGTGTAAAGCCTCGCATGTGTCCTGGAGTCAGACTGTCCTGCAACAGCTGGATCTGGGCCATCGCTCTGAATTTCGGGTCATCCTCACGCGGAAGTAAGGGCACTTTAATTCCACATCCAGTTGATAGCCCATCATCACATATGTTTGCAAATACTTTACAAATCAATTATGTAAAATATATGAATGTGTGGATTTTGCTTTTCCTAAGGTATGCCTGTGATATGAGAGTCATTCGGCTCCTGCGTGAGCGTGGCCTAGGCAACAGTCCCACGCGGGTCATCAAACAGCTGCGTGAGAACCACAGTGTGGAGTGGCTCCAGCGTATGGCCCGGTACACCACCCAATGTGTGGACTTCCTCAAACGACCCGGGGTGTTGCAAATACAATTCCAGGAACCTCCAGAGCCTACAGTGGTCCCAAGCTGCAAGTGGCTGCTCACCGTGTACAGCCAAGACATCCTGACAAGGCTGGATGAAATCCATGCAAGGATAACATCTACGTATGGTTCAGTCTTGAAGATGGATTCCACTAAAAAGGTTAGCAGGGGATTTTTGTTAATTTATGGTGTTTACTGTTATATCATTATCAGAGCATGAGTATCATATTCTACATGGTGTGATGTTTAATTGCATTGCATGCTTCCTGTCATCTACTGCAGATCACTAAGAAGCTGGCTGGGACGGCAAGGGGAACGGGACTCTGGCTTACCTCTGTTGGCAATGAGTTTGGTCAGGTTCTCATGAGTGTGCTGACAGCACAGGAAGGAGCAGGACTGGACATGATGGTCGATGGTCTGGTGAAAAGGTACCAGCAGGCTAGTGTGGATCCACCTGCTGTTTTGTACGTGGACTGTGGCTGCTGCACTGATGTGGGTGAGACCAAGCTGAAAACCAGATTCAGAGGGTGGCCTGATCTCATGATTCGCTTGGACATCTGGCATTTTATGCGCAGGATTGCCATGGGGTGTACAACTGATGCCCATCAGCTGTATCCCATCTTCATGTCACGGCTGTCAGCGTGCATTTTTGAGTGGGATGCGGCTGATGTTTCTATGCTTCGCAAAGCAAAGAGAGAGCTGTTGATATCCCAGGGTTGGCCTGCGCTGACAGATGAAGATGTCAACAAGCATCTTACCAGGAATGAGCTGGCACTCCATTGCCGGAGGAGGACCTGTGGAGAGGAGACTACCATCCTTCTCCTTGAGCGGCTGCTTACAGAGCTCCTGAGCAGCAAGGGCAAAGACTCCCTGGGTGTTCCTCTCCTGGACCGAAAAAGGATGGAGCACATCTGGAATGTCCAGAAGAAGCATGTGAAATGCATTCAAGACCCCCCTGGTGTTGTGCTCTATACAGAGACAGGGAGCCTAAACAAGGGAGGTGTGCTTCTAAAGACCTACAGATGTGCCAGAGGCTCCACTTCTCTCGAGTCCTTTCATTTACACCTGAACCGTTTCATCCCAGGTATTGTCTTTGTCACACACACTGTGCATGTGTAAAGAAAGAGCATTAAGTGTTTTTGTGTGTTCCTTTAACACCTCCTAAACACTGTTGTGTCTATTTACAGGGACCAGTGCAAACAGTCTGAACTTTCAGATTTATCTGCTGGAGGGTCTACACCGGTGGAACCAGGACCGGGAGGCTGCTTCCCTGTCATCGGAGCCATCAGCTTTGCGCAGCTACACAGGAGAACTTGTTCACTGTGTAAACGGCAATTATGAAAAGCTGTTTGGCAGGAAAGTGGTCCCCACGTTTTGTCCCCCTGCTTGTTACACCGGTGAGAATTATTGTATATATTTTTTATTTTATCAACTTGCAATTTCTGTGTAACCTCCATCTATATGTCAGATTTAACCCTATAGAGTTGATTGTATCATAATTTATATGCAAGTTTCTAAAGGACTCTAAATGATCAACATGATCAAAACTTTTTAGGAAACATGCCCTCTGTCGTCTGATTGATTATAGTCTTTTAGTATAATTGTAAAAGTGTCCACCTTCAGCTCGTGCTTCACGTTTCTTTTCATTGTGAAACCTTTACTGATTTTATAAAGTAATTGTAAGAATAACTTTTATATTGTTACTAATATTTAATGACTAGTTACTAGACTGAAGCCGCTTGGGTTCACTTGATTAGAAAATCATGTTACATGTAAATATCAAAATGATCATCAGACTTTTCTCTCAATCATCATTGTATTGCATTTCATTTCATGTTTTGCCCACATAATTAAACGTGTTGGGCCTCTAAATAAAACTGTTTTGTTTTTTTTCTCCTTGACGATGAGCTCTATATTCTCACACTATATGAGCTACTACAAAAGCCTAATGTATCAAATATGATACACAACATTCTATTTAATTTCCGTTTGTTTATTGTTTTTATTTCAGGTGAGCTCATTGGAGTGCAGTATCTGTTCCAGCAGACTGGTCAGGCACTGCAGGACATGAATCCTGACTCTGAGCAGACGGCAGAGCTCATTGAGGACCTCAGTGTGGAGGAGCGAGATGAGGGCTTCTGTGACATCAGCGAGGATCACACAATAGCAGATCCGGAGGCTGTTCTGTCACCACCCTCTTCCACACTGACACTGGGTTCTTCCACCCTGGTCACCAGCAGTGTCACACCTGTACTGGGCTCCACATCCCCTTCACTGGTCCCTGACCCCAAACTTGTCCTCACACAGTCTCCTTCATCACCTGGACCCTCAGGGACTGCTGTCACACCTGTTCCCTCTGAAACATCTGTTTCAACTCTCCCCTCAGAGCCAGAGGATGCTGGTCAGGATGTTGATGAAGAAGAGACGGTAAATACTACTCCTTTGTATGTCTTTCAAATTAACTAGAATAATTATGATGAATTAACATCCAGTGCTTTAAATCCAGACTTTCCACATATTTTACATTTAAAAGTACAGCCTAAACTCATTTGTAAGCTGCAAATACACATCAAGTCAAGTCATCTTTATTTATTTGGTGCTTTGTAAAATGTCAAGAATGGCGCTCTCTGCTTTGTACTATACAGTGCTTTACGGTGATAAACAGGAAAATAACACAATCAGTTATGGAATTATGCATTAGACAGATGTGATGTAATAATTGTATTGCATGTTTGAGTTTTTTAATAGGCTGTTGACTACCAAAATATCCCGGGTTATCAAGATGTGGACCAGCTTGCAGAATATCTGGTGGATCTCCGGGACCACACAGCCCTCAGCCTGACCAACCAGGAAGCCAACACCATAATTGCTCTTTGGCAGAACCTGGATGACCGGGACAAGGAACGGGTGGTGTATGACAGTCGATGCCGAAAGAGACTGCTGTGTGGACGCTTCAAGGTCCCGAAGAAGCCCACTCACCCTGGTGTAGAGAGCACCACCAGATGTGTGCTGGGTGCAAGCAGCGCACCTGCTCAGTGGCCTGACTGTTGCCGTCTGGTGGAGACCATCTTCATCAGACTTTGCACTGTCCACCCAAGCCCCAAAAGAAAAGGCAAGGGAGCCCTGTCAAGATGGTCTCTGATCCTGCAAGACTATCGCAGGATAAGGCAGCTTGTACTGGGCAACAGCTTGGTGATGGGAGGAACATCCATGCAGCTGGTGGAGGTTAACCAGAACACCCTGATTCAGTGGTATAACAAAAGACAGAAAAAGCAGGAGCTGTCTGTGCTGCTTCAGGGCATTCAGTTGCCTCAGCCCCTCCCTGTAGCTCATGAGCCTCTCCAGGTAGCCAAACGTCTACGGACTGAGCCAGAACAACCAGGGGAGCAGCACCAGTACAAGCTACCAGAGAGCACAGCTGGTCAGGCAAAGCAGAGGCAGACTTCTGTTGGGCGACCCCCTCTCAGACCCAAGGCACCAGCGCAGAGTCAGACGTTGCTGACACCATCTGCATCTGGAGCATCACTGCAGATGGTACCAAATATACTTATACCATCAGCACCAGGTTTCCAGGGTGTGCCAATGTTCCAGGCTGTGCCAATGTGCCAGGGTGTGCCAATCTTCCAGGGAGTGCAAATGATCCAGGGCATCCCAATGGCCCAGGGGATGCAAATGGTACAGCCACTGTTACAGCCAACAGCTGTACACGGCACCTGCTTACCCGCTTCACCAGCTGCCAATCCAGACGCCATGCCCAAGAGACCCTACAGGAGAACCGTAGAGGCCAACACTTGCAAAAAATGTGGGCAATTTAAAACAAGTGCAACAGGACATGACCAGTACAGGGGCAGGGTGTACTGCCCACAGACTGAGACTGTTTCAAAAGAGGTGTGGTTAGAGGAAATGCGGAGAACCATTTCCAAATAATGTATATATTTTCATGTATATAGCATCATGTATATAGTGTGAACAGTTGTTTAAATAGTTAATACTTGTGTTGAATATTATTTAACTGTTTTTTTAACGTTATTTAACATTTTAACTTTTTATTTCTTGTTTTTGAAAACCTATTTAACTCTTCATTTTATTTATTTATTTTTAAAACATGTTACCAGTATTTAACATTTTAATATTCATTACTGTTCTGTTGGCATGACTGGAAAATAAAAACAAATTGGCAAGTGATTTCTTTTTGACTTTGACTTTCATATAACACTAGTTCATCAGAACACTGCAACAATATAACTTTTGTATATAAAAAATATAATTTATACATTTTGTTATTCTTGTGATTGACATTTTCAGCATATTAGTTACTATTTAATGGGTTGCATCTTTGTTCATTACAAATAACAGATTTGCAAGTGTCTTGTTTGAATGTAACCTAAAAAAATAGTTAATCAGATCAATAATAATACAACAACTACTAAATAATAACACTGTTCCATTGGCAATTATATATTTTTATGAAAGAATACCAAAGAAACACAACACACAAATTACATATGTATATTTTATTAACACTGGAACAGTATGCATTCAAAAAGAATTTGCTTATTTACTTTTACTTTCATATAACACAATATTTCATCAGTACACTGCACCAATATAACATTTGTATTTAAAAAGATAATTTGTCCATTTTGTTATTCTTGTGACAGACATTCTTCATATTAGTTACTATTTAATGGGTTGCATCTTTGTTCGTTGCATAATAATGCAAATAACATTTTTTTTTAATGAAAGAATATCAAAAAACAACAAACAAATTACATATGTATATTTTATAAACACTGGAACAGTATGCATTAAAAAATTGAGCTTATTTACTTTTACTTTATTATAACAATATTTTATCAGTACACTGCAACAACATAACATTTGTATGTAAAAATATAATTTGTACATTTTGTTATTCTTGTGAAACATTTTACAGCATATAAGTTACTAATTAATGATTTGCATCTTGGTTCATTGCATAATAATGCAAATAACATTATTTTTCATGATAGAATATCAAAAAACACAACAAACAAATTAAATATGTATATTTTATTAAAACGGGAACAGTATGCATTCAAAAATAATGATTATTTATTCAAATAATAAATATTACAAAAAGTTGTCTTTAGCTGGATTCGAACCCCTGTCTTGGTGCACACCTGCAATAGAAAACAGTGTGATATAAATGCGTGATTTTCACACACGAAGAAACCGGAAAATGTATCATAAGATCTATGCTAATGAAGGCATATCTTTGAACATCAAATTTCAGCCTTTCTTTTCTTCATTTTTTCTTTCTCTTCTTCCCCCTCTCTTTTTCTTCCTTCCCCCTTTTCTTCCCTTCTTCCCCACCTTTGTTGGACTATTGTTCCCCAGCTTGAACGCAGCGCCTTAGACCGCTCGGCCATCCTGACATGACAACCAGTGGTGAGCAGCATTTTTGGACCTACACGGAATGGCAGATGATCTAGAATCTAGGGATTCACCGCTCACCTGAGCCAGAGCACATGACTCGTTGGCGCAGTTAGGCAGCGCGTCAGTCTCATAATCTGAAGGTCGTGAGTTCGAGCCTCACACGGGGCAGAATGGTGCTTTTTGATACACGGGACCGTGTAAATAAAGGAGCTGCTTTCTGTATTCCCTTTTATGCCTTTGTCCATTCTTTCATATGCACTGTAATTGAAATCCAGTGTTTTTTTAAGACTAATGTTGAACAAATGCAGTAATAGTATTACTCTCATATTCATGTCATATGTGTCAGTGTTGTTACAATGTTTTGTTAAGGCTTATATCATTCTTTCATTCTAATGGCATGTCTTGTTAATGCTAATGTAATGTTTTACATGACATTCCTTGAATCTTGTGTCATGACACTCCACCCCATGCCCCCAAACCCATGACATTTCATTCCAAGAAATTTCCAAGAATCCTTGCCATGAAATTCTACTGCATCTTCTTCCGGTAAACATCACAACATGTTATTTCGTGAAATTCAGTTGAATCCGATTCAATCAACATGTCCATTTTTTCTGAAATGTCATGACTTGAAATTCCAAGTGCCATAGAATCCCATACATTGCACTAAAGTGTTACTATAAAGGTCATGTACTGCAGGTCAGTGTTACTTTAATGTTTGGTTAATTGCAGTGCTTTGTCAACATTACTGCATTTCTGGATAAACTTGCCAGAGGGTTAAAGACTCTAGCTTGAGCCCGCAGCCAAAGGTTAGGTTTGTCAGAAGTGGGATTCGAACCCACGCCTCCAGGGGAGACTGCGACCTGAACGCACAGCAAGTGCCTCGTTGGCGGTACCTGACAACCGTGCGTCTGTAAAGTCTATCCAATACAATGTCGAGCTCCATCTTTTACAAAACCAATTACGTTACGAACTCCATTTTTGGCCGTCCAATGAAATGTCAAGGTCCATTTTTCAAAGACAAATCACCGCACATAGTCCATTTTTGTCCATCTTTGAGTTTGAGCAGATTCCATCCAATCTCCGCTAATATTCTCTTTTTTGGCCGTCCAATGAAATGGCAATGTCCATTTTTCATACACCAATCACCGCACGTTGAGCATAAATGCTTCACCGCTGTAATTTATATTCCGCTCAGGTAACGTTATGTTATTTATAGTTATTGTATTTATTGTTAATAAACATTTTCTGTATTTTAGGAATAGCAAGATTGCTCCTTAAAACGATTAGGTAAGTTAACGTTAGCTGTAATTGTAAGTAATAGGGTATAATTGTCAAAGCTCAATTTGTAATGTAAATAGTTTTTTTCGATTTTGTCTGACTTTGTGTAACTTCAGTCAGCAAGCAAAACTTATTTTTTTTGTATAGGTAATGTTAGCTAACGTTACGTTAGCTATAGCTAACGTTATCATCGAGCTTGGCAATTGTACATTTTTGTCAGTAACGAAACTTATTTTCAAACAGAAAATGTCCAAACAACAATCCAAAAGCCACAAGGCTATGGATGATACTGAGTGGGTCTCGCGCTTTAGGTCTTTTGCCTCCACTGGTGTCTGGCCATCAGATGCAGGTAACCGACCTGCTCCAAGGCAAAATAAGTGGTACAGTCTGTATCAGAAGGTATGTAGAAAAAGTATCAAAAGGAATATATATATATATATATATATATATATATATTAATTTTGAGTAGTACACATATTATATTTTCAGTATGTACAGTATGAGCATAAAACAAGAACTTGTTCAAATAAATATAAGTGGCATCTTTTGTTTTGTTTACAGATAGAGAAGTGCCCTCTTCAGCTGAGAGGATAGCTAACGCTTTTCTCCCAGCCACAGATGTGTTTGTGTGGATTTCATCCTCATAAGGTAGGCTAATTTGGGCTCTTTCAGTTTAACTACAGTTGATGCAGTGTGCACACAATATAAAGATGTGGTATTTCTTAACATTAATGTATTCTTGGACAATTTCTGTTGTTTCTATCTGGGGTGGTTTGGCAACAGGTCTGTTCCACAGCAGAGGAAATTGCGTAGTAGGTAAAAGAAGGTCATAAGGTTGAAACTAACTACATCACTAATAACTGAATAAAAAACCCACATCTAAATTTGTCACGTCATTTGCATGAAAGGGGTTCTTATACATTATTGTTTATACTATTAACATAGAATAGAACAGTAGTATTGTGCTTTCTTTAAATCACTGGTGATTTTGTCCATCATCTTTCTAAGTCTTTCATACTGTATTTCATACTGTATATATGCACTGTTTAATACATTTTTGTTATGCAGCAGCAAGAGCCTACAGCCTCATCTAGACCCACAAGCAGTGCAGACCAATCAACTAGTGGTCAATGTAGCTCCTTAATGGTAGGTAGATTTTATAGCTTTATGTGAGAGAGAATTCATAACGGAAATATTTTATTTATATATTCTTGTCATATTTCAGCTCCCAACCATTGCTCCAGTAGAACGTCCCACAGCTGACACTACACCCGCAAGTTTGGTGAAAAGGCCCAAGCTCACCCTTTCCTCGGTACATATGATGGCATGTGTTTTAAAATGGTTCACAGTTGTCATATTAATACTTCTCTCTTTAAAGTTTAATAAGTCCAGATTTGGTGGAAAGCATGTGGAGGGTGCAAAGCCAAATTTACATGTTGGACGGAAAGCTCATGTAAGTAATGAATAATTATTATTTCTTTGCTACAAAAAAAATTCCAATGATACAATTTTTTTATACCTTGTATTTTTAGACTCATTCAACCACTGCTACAAATGCAGCTGCCCGTGTGTGTGAGGCTCCAGTGCTAGCAGGTGGTCCTCCTCAAACCATCTCTCCACCACAGCCTCCAAGTGCAGAATAATTTTTTCTTGCTCCTCCATTACCGCCTCCAAAACAACGGCATCGGCCAGTGGAGGGGCAGAGTTTAGGAGTGAATGTGGTAAAACATTGCACTTGTTACTATGTTTGGTTAGTATTTTTTTGTCTTTATTTGACCTGTCCTTTTCTGTCTACAGAGCGCATTCCAGCCTGAGCACTCTGCTGCAGTTCCTCTCCTGTGGCCTAAAACCATGCCCCAGGAGGATCACCAACGGGTCTCCACAGGATTGTTCAGAGTTGGTGCTCGTGGGAATTTGGAGCTCCAGGACCATCTCCAGTTGTGGTATTTCCCTCCACAGCCATCCCTTATTTACCACCAGGCACCAACATCAGCCAGATTTTTTGCCCATCCCTTACTGCTGTGGATGCCGTATAGGCTGTGGAAAGTCAGGCTGCTGTGCGCGGACCAAGCCTGTAAAAGCCCTCTGACTAGTGGAGGTCTTCACAGACGGGTGCGTCAGGTCCTTGACATTGACCGCTTTTACAACCTGGTCACAGAGACTCTGATTTGCTCCAAGTGCCGCCGCAGCTACCTGTCTTGGAATAGGGAAATACTTGAGCAGCTGGACATGGCCCATCGTTCTGAGTTTAGGGTCATTCTTACCCGCCGGTATGTTACATTATTGTGTGATTTTTGTCAGTTGCTTATCCATGTATATTTAATTTATTTCTTATTACAGATATGCCTGTGACATCAGGGTGATACGCCTCCTACGGGAACGTGGTCTGGGGAATGGCCCTGTCCGACTGATTGGCCAATTGAAAGAGAACCACAGTGAAGAGTGGCTGAAAAGGGTTGCGCGGTATACCAGCGAGTGTGCTTCTTTTACCAGCAAAAGTTGCCTGATGCCACCAACATTTGAAGAGCCTCCCCAACCTGTGGCAATTCCCAGCTATAAGTGGCTTTCAGTGGTGTACAGCCAAGACATCCTGTTCAGGCTGGAGGATATCAAGGCTAGTATCACCTCCACTTATGGATCCTTCTTAAAACTGGATTCCACCAGAAAGGTACATCTTTAATTATTATAGTATTGAGGTTATGCAAATTCTATTTATATTTAAATCTAAATAGAAATGGAACCTCAAATGAATGAACAACTTAAACAATAACATAAGATGGAATGTCAAATTGAGGGACAATTCAAAGATTAAAACAAGAATAACATTGCAGAGATAACCACTAAATTTTTTTATGACATTACACGCATAAGCTCTATATTAATGCAATAGAACCATTGAAGGTGTTGCTACTATTGGTTTAATATATATGTTTGTTTTAGATCACCAAAAAGCTCTCAGGACCGGCAAAAGGCACTGCACAGTGGCTGACATCCGTTGGTAACGAGATGGGTCAAGTGCTCATCAGTGTCTTGACTGCTGGTGAGGGACCAGGTTTGGATCTTATGGCAGCTGGCTTGGTAGAGTATGTAACCTGTAATACATTTTCACTTACATGTAATTTAACTTGTCTAGAATTTACTATTTACAATTTGCATTTGTAATTTACTGTTGTTTGATGATGAAATTCTTTAATTATTTTTGATAATTATTTCTCGCAGGTATAAAGCTGCAGGTGTAGACCCTCCTGTTGCTCTCTATGTGGACTGTGGCTGCTGCAAGGATGTGGGTGAGACCAAGCTGAAGGCCAGATTTGCTGGATGGCCTAACTTGATTGTTCGCCTCGACATCTGGCACTATATGCGACGCCTGGCTGTGGGATGCACCACTGATGCACACCAGCTCTATCCCACTTTCATGGCTCGCATATCAGCATGTATTTTTGAGTGGGATGCTGCTGATGTCAACAAGTTGAGAGAGGCAAAAAGAGCACAGCTAAAAGAGCAAGGCCTGATGGCTCTGACGGAGAAGCAGCTAGATCGGCACATAAAAAAAGAAGAGTTAGAGCTGCACTGCAGGAGGAGGACTCGTGGAGAAGACCAAACCATCCGGCTTTTGGATCAGCTCATCAGTGAGCTCATCAGTGACAAGGGTAAGGATGCCCTTGGTGTTCCTCTTCTGGACCCCATCAGAATGCAGCACATCTGGCGTGTTCAGAAGAGACATGTTAAGTGCATTCAGGACCCACCTGGTGTGGCGCTGTACACACAGACTGGCACCATCACCAAGGGAGGAGTGCAACTGCAGACACTGCGCTGTGCCAGAGGTTCTACATCTTTGGAGTCATTCCACTGTCACTTAAACCGGTTCATTCCAGGTACGTCCAACTCAATAATGTTTATGTTTAACAGAAATACTTGACCTTATTCCTTTTTGCCGTTTTTTTGTATTTACTTTAGGAAACAGTGCAAACTCGCTCAACTTCCAGATCTACCTACTAGATGGGCTACATCGCTGGAACCACAACAGGGCAGCAGCTGCTCTGGAGGCAGAGACCTCGGGCCTGCGCACATACTCGGGCGAGCTGGTTCACAGCGTGAATAAAGATTATGAGAAGGTTTTTGGCAGGAAGCTGATTCCTTCTTTTACACCACCCGCAAAGTACACAGGTATTTGTATTTAATATTGTATGTTTATGCTCATAGTTCTTTCTATGTTTCTATGTAGTTTTTTTTTTTTTTTTTAATATTGGTTTTGCATTTTCAGGTGAGCTGATCGGAGTGCAGTACCTGTTGAGGCAGAACAATGAACCTCTACAGTGTATGGCGCCAGACTCCGAGGAGGCAAATACATTGCTGGAGCAGTTGGAAGAGCCAGTAGAGACTGATGAGGGCTTTGAAGAACTTGAACATATTGAGGTCACTCTTGCCGATTTACTTTTGGACACATCTGATATGATCTCAGTGCTACCTGCTTCTTGTGCTCCTGAGCTTTCTGGTCAGTCCGCTCCTCCTGCCCAGTCCACTCACCTGCTGGGGGTCCCATCTGCACCCGCTCCTCCTGTCCAGTCCACTCACCTGCTGGGGGTCCAACATGCGTCTGCTCCTCCTGTCCAGTCCACTCACCTGCTGGGGGTCCAACATGCGTCTGCTCCTCCTGTGCAGTCCACTCACCTGCTGGGGGTCCAACATGCGTCTGCTCCTCCAGTCCACTCACCTGCTGGGGGTCCAACATGCGTCTGCTCCTCCAGTCCAGTCCACTCACCTGCTGGGGGTCCAACATGCATCTGCTCCTCCTGTCCAGTCCACTCACCTGCTGGGGGTCCAACATGCGTCTGCTCCTCCTGTCCAGTCCACTCACCTGCTGGGGGTCCAACATGCATCTGCTCCTCCTGTCCAGTCCACTCACCTGCTGGGGGTCCAACATGCGTCTGCTCCTCCTGTCCAGTCCACTCACCTGCTGGGGGTCCAACATGCTTCTGCTCCTCCTGTCCAGTCCACTCACCTGCTGGGGGTCCAACATGCGTCTGCTCCTCCTGTCCAGTCCACTCACCTGCTGGGGGTCCAACATGCGTCTGCTCCTCCTGTCCAGTCCACTCACCTGCTGGGGGTCCAACATGCATCTGCTCCTCCTGTCCAGTCCACTCACCTGCTGGGGGTCCAACATGCGTCTGCTCCTCCTGTCCAGTCCACTCACCTGCTGGGGGTCCCATCTGCAGCCGCTCCTCCTGTCCAGTCCACTCACCTGCTGGGGGTCCAACATGTGTCTGCTCCTCCTGTCCAGTCCACTCACCTGCTGGGGGTCCCATCTGCACCCGCTTCTCCTGTCCAGTCCACTCACCTGCTGGGGGTCCCGTCTGCACCCGCTCCTCCTGTCCAGTCCACTCACCTGCTGGGGGTCCAACATGCGTCTGCTCCTCCTGTCCAGTCCGCTCACCTGCTGGGGGTCCAACATGGGTCTGCTCCTCCTGTCCAGTCCACTCACCTGCTGGGGGTCCAACATGCATCTGCTCCTCCTGTCCAGTCCACTCACCTGCTGGGGGTCCAACATGCGTCTGCTCCTCCTGTCCAGTCCATTCACCTGCTGGGGGTCCCGTCTGGGTTACCTGGACAATCTACATCTTCAGAGCAAGTTGTAAGAGAAATACCAGTATGCTTTATATTTATTGATGTTTGACCTTCTTGAAATACTTCAAATCTAATGTAATACTTCCTCCTAGGCCGTGGATGAACAGAGTTTGGCAGGAATAGATTGTGTTGATGAGCTTGCGGAATACTTGGTGGAGCTAAGAAATGAAAAAGGCCTCACTCTTACCAATCAGCAGGCCAGCACCATTGTGGGTCTTTGGCAGAACTTGGAGCAACACGATAAGGACCGGATTTCTTACGCTGCCTGACATCAGGAGAGACTGCTCACTGGTCGGTTTAGGTCTCCGAAAAAGAAGGCTGTATTTGCAGGAGTTGAAAGCACAAAAAGGTGTGTACTTGTTTCTACTGGTTCAGCTGCTCAGTGGCCAAACTGCAGCCGTCTTGTAGAAACAATATTTATCACATTGTGAAACATTCATAATAGCCCCAAGAAAATTGGACACCAAACCCTTTCAAGATGGTCACTAATTCTAAATGATTATAAAAAGATTTGACAGCTCATTTTAATCAACGGCATTATTATGAAAGATACAACTCTGCAACTTGTTACTGTAAATCAGACCACGTTGATACAGTGGCAAAACAAAAGATTCAAGGCACAAGAAGTTGCAATTCTGATGCAAGGGTTGGTACTGCCTGATGAACGCCCTGTTGCCAGTGAACCACTACTCCCAGTAAACACTAGGCCCACTCAAGTCACACCACACATGCATGAACACACTTACAACATGCCACCTGACACGGCTGGGTTGGCAAAAACCAAGCTAGTTGTCAAAGATAGAGCTGAGCTGAGAACCATACAGACAAAACAACATACAGCTCAGCCAGGAGTTTTTTACATGCCACTAATAGTGCCACCAACCACTACAGCAAGTAGCATTCTGCTTCTGCCGCCACCCCAGACCACTGCACCCAGTAGAGTTTGCACACCACATTCTGAGAGCACAACTGGCCCTTGTCAAATGCAAGACACTCCACAAAAGGAAAAGCGTAAATACACTAGAACAGTCACAGCCAACAGATGCACTAAATGTGGAGAGCCACGCACCACAGACACTGGCCATAGCCAGTTCAAAGGCAGAATTTACTGCCCAAACAGGGAGACCCTAACCAAAGAGCAGTGGCTTAGAATGATGAGAAAATAGTACATCATTGTATTTTATGTTGTGAAGATTTTGTTTTTATTATAGTAAAATATTTAGTTGTTTTGCAAAACTAATACCGAAATAATTGCACTATTTTTTA
Source organism: Siphateles boraxobius (assembly GCF_051911475.1). Taxonomy (NCBI): domain Eukaryota; kingdom Metazoa; phylum Chordata; class Actinopteri; order Cypriniformes; family Leuciscidae; genus Siphateles; species Siphateles boraxobius. The sequence continues at coordinate 982,822 of NW_027509186.1, forward strand.
TTTGATTTTTTTATTTTTTATAAAAATTTTTTATTCAATTTGATTGTGATTCATTGTGCTGCCCACAACATATACACAAACTATTTTATTTGTTCTAGGTTGATGGGTTGTATATAGTTCAGTTCTGTTTGTTTGTTTTCTTTTTACTTGTAAAATTTTTTTACTCATTCCTAACGAGATCAAAGAATTTCAAACGAGGTCCGAACCAGGTCCAAACAGTCTAGGTCACGTGACGCGAGAGGAGGCGCGGTTATCGCTTTAGAGTGGCGGCCATTTTTTCTACAACACAAACACAAAATCAACACAAACACATCAACACAAAACACGGGAAAAAGGTTTGGAAACTTGGGTTATATCATGCTAATATTTATAGCAGTTAGCGTCTAAAGTCATACATTTCCTGTCCAGAGCCAGCTGTGTTGTGAGGACAAATAGCGTTGCTGTTCAATACTCGCTGTAGCAGCTAGGCTACATACTAGCACTGTGTGGTGGCTATGGTGCGGATATTGGTGATATGACAGAATCAGAAGACCAATAATAACTAATTTATTTGTTTATTAGTTATGCCTCGTAAAGCATATAAAGGAGATTTAAAGGCTCAGTTCTATGTCATATTTCTATGTTCTGAATCACTGTGTTGTGTTTGTTTCCTCATTCTGTTTAGAAGATAACTGAGTCTTTAAATCTCCTTTATATGCTTTACGAGGCATAACTAGTCCTCACTTTAGATGAGCTCACAAAATAGTTAACTGACCACTACTAAATGCTTTATAACAACTTGAATTAACCCTAAATTACAGTAGAAATACATGTAAATAAAGCATTTACTAACACACTAAGTAACTATTACTATGTCTAAATAATCATATGTATGAATGTACATTTCAATAGTTTATTAATCATTTACATACACTTTCTAAGTGATCTTATGAACCACTGACAGTTCCTACATAACTGGTTTGTAAATAATGCAATACTTCATTTAGAAATGATAAATTGATAAATAATGTAAAAGTATGAAAATACAATTTTTAACATTATAGAAATGCTTTTAAATCAAGAATAAAGCATTTATAGCTGTATTTATAAAATATGTTAATGTTTTATCTAGTGCTGTCAAACGATTAAAATATTTAATCGCGATTAATCGCATTAATGCCATAGTTAACTCGCGATTAATCGCACATTTTTATCTATTCTAAATGTCCCTTGATTTCTATTTGTCTCATTATTTTTTCTAATTTTAATGCTCTTATCAACATGGAAAAGTGGATCAGCAGTAAGTTTGTTCTTAGCTGTGGTATCCATGTGCTTCTGTCTGAAGTCATCCATTGTAGAGCTTAGATCGGGCCCAAAAAATCAAGCCCGACCCGAGCCCGTGCGCATTCTGTCCGAGCCCGGCCCGGCCCGACACATAAACTGTAATTATGAGCCCGAGCCCGATTTAAACCCGTACATTTTTTAATACGTGAGTCGTTATAACTGACGTTCTCAACTACTTTCTATGTTACTTTCTCCCGCCCGCAACATTTTTGTCCCGCTCCCGCCCGCAAATAGACTCTTTTTTTGTAGGCTACCTCCAAATACTTTCGCCTACGTGTCGCCACCATACACATCAGCATAAATGCTCCGGATAAATTATTTGTTATTAAAGCATTAACACACAAACCACTGTTATAACATAAAAGCAAGCAGGCTACTGAGTGCATGGTTTGGCATGACTGAATGAGCGCAAAGTGCGCTCCCTTAATAATTCCTAAAAAGCTGACATTAGTTCATCGCAATCTCACACATCTGTTATTATCAATGAAGCTGACTGCACAATGCATCTTCCATAATATATACACTTTGTTTGTTATAATTAGAGGATTTGCCAGCATACAGAATTCAGCACTGAACAAAAAGTCTGCTTTGAGCGGTGAGGGGAGTCTATTTTAAATGCTTCTGATTGCCCATTGCGTTCAAAATCAACACATATGTCTGTGATTGGCTACATCGCTCAACGCTGCAAACATGTTATAAAAAGAAACTCTGGCCTGTAAATCGTTTCTATTTTGTTTTAGTTGTTCGAGTTGCTTTTCTGCAACATATGAATAAAAATGTATAAGTTTTTATGTTTTATTCATAGATATTTCTAGCTAGCTCACAGAGTGAGTGCATTACCGCTCGAGCCCACCCTCGCACTCGGCCATCAAATCTAGTCCCGCGCCGCACTCCATTGCGTTGAGAGTGCACGTCTCTAGATCGGCGTCTCGCGCTCGCGCCATCCACTCAAAACGTAACGTTAGCCTACTACTCTTTGGCCGGCGCGCAAGCCCAAACAAGTACGTGCGGCGTGCCTGTTGTTTTGTTTCCGGTCTAGCTATCCGGTGTGATGTTGTAGTTTTTCTAACGTTACTAGCTGTTGCAACAGCATGTGAAAAAAATACAAAGTTTGCTAGGCCAAAAAGAGCGTTAATCTCACGATAAAAAAATTGACGCCGTTAAAATGTGTTTGCGTTAACGCCGTTAATAACGCGTTTAACGCACAGCACTAGTTTTATCACAAAATGTATGAAATGCTGTTGCATTTAAGTGTTGGCTGAATTAACCAATTTACATAAACAAATGTTGATTGACACGTTTTTAACGATTTAAAAAAAGTTTTAGTATTTCTTACTTTGTTTCAAGTTTAAGTGTTGGAAAGAAAAATGATACCGAGGCTGGTTTTCATGGTAATCCTGAAAAATATTGCAGAATGTCCTTCCGTCTAACAGTATGTCATTCCGGCTAACAATGACACAGGAAATTAATTTAACCCGTATTTGTGTGTTAGATTACACAATTCATTTTTTTTTTTGTTGAGTTAAGGATAAAACAAGTCTTATTTACTTTATTGGAAAACATTTGTAAACATTTCCCAGCTTTTTTTTTTATTTGGTTCTAAATTTTGAGCTATCAGCAGCCAAAAATGAGCCCATGTCTATATGAAATCCCAAATTGATTATATTAATTATTATTAAAATGTAGTTTTCCAAGCACTAATTGTTTGTTGAGCTCCAATTATGGATATCAGTACATTTGTATATGCCAACAATGGTAGCAATGTAATTAATTTAAAAATTCATTACGTTACCCAGGAATTTTCATGGGGAAAAATAACTGATTCACCAAAAAAAAGGGTTAATTACATTCTTGAAATGTGTACATGTAATTGCTTTACATACACAACACTCTAATAAGTATATAAAGTCCTAAAATTTGAATTTTCTGCCAGTTTTATTTTTTTTAATATGAATGAATTTTTTTTACATGTATTTATGTTATGTATGTATGAATGTATGTATGTATGTATGTATGTATGTATGTATGTATTTGACATGTATAATTTCCTCTGTTTGTCTGTCTGTCTACACACATAGCCTAGCTTGACATTAACCTGTTTTATATTTAATGTTTGCAGATGACTAAGACAGGAAAGCCAGATAGTTACTGGAGGGACATCTGCTTAAAATATGCCCATGGCCAATACCACTTTTCAACTGGCAAACGGCCAGGGGCCAAGAAATGGAAAAAGGCATTGGAGAAAATTGATGCTTGCCCCCTGCAGAGCCATTCTAATAAGGATCTGTTTGGGAGAAGCCTTCAGTGCTCTTGTGGGTTCCACAAGGTAGGTGAAATTTACTATTTTTTACTAATTGATTGTTTGTTTGTTTGTTTTTTCCTCTGGTGAGCTTCAGTGATTTTGCAGTAATGCCTAATGTTTTCAAAGCCTGTCTGCTTTTTTTGTCTTTTTTCTAGTTGTTTTCTAGTAGCATGTCTGAATAAACATTATTCTATTCATTATTCTATTTTAAGTCATGATGAGTCACTGTAGCATGTGGATTTATTTATTGAACAATATGTATCTGTACAATTCTGGAGAAAACTAGTAGTGTAGGATTCTTAGTTGCATGTAGCATGTCCCTCTTTTTGTAATTCCCCCCCCCCCCCCCCCCCACCAAGCCAGCAGATATGTCATCAGGTGCTGGGTCCAGTGAGGCAGGAGGAGTTGAGACGGAAGCAGGGCGAGTCAGCACGGAGTTAGGGAGAGGAGGCATGGAGACATGTAGAGGAGACACGGAGGCAGGGAGAGTCCGAGACGACACGGAGGCAGGGAGAGTCCGAGACAACACGGAGGTAGGGAGAGTCCGAGGCGACACGGAGGCAGGGAGAGTCCGAGACAACACGGAGGCAGGGAGAGTCCGAGACGACATGGAGGCAGGGAGAGTCCGAGACAACACCGAGGCAGGGAGAGTCCGAGACGACACGGAGGCAGGGAGAGTCCGAGACGACACGGAGGCAGGGAGAGTCCGAGACGACAGGGAGGCAGGGAGAGTCCGAGACGACACGGAGGCAGGGAGAGTCCGAGACAACACAGAGGCAGGGAGAGGAGACACAAAGGCAGGGAGAGTCCGAGACAACACAAAGGCAGGGAGAGTCCGAGATAACACAGAGACAGGGAGAGGAGACACAGAGGCAGGGAGAGGAGACACAGAGGCAGGGAGAGGAGACACAGACACAGGAGCATCAGTGGCAGGACAGGGAGTGCAGTGGTACAAGTGCAACCAGCTTGTGGAGGCAGAGAAATTTTCAGAGCACCTGTCTGACCACCACACGGAGGAGATGTGTGACACCTGTGGGGCCAAGGTGCAGGGTACTGTTGGTCTTTTGAACCATATCCAACTGGTTCACTATGCAGCATTCATAATGCCATGACCGCAAAAGCTACCACCAAAGCACTACAAAAGCACTACCACCACAAAAGTGCTACCATCACAGACAACGCCATCTCTGCTCCCTCCGTTAAGTAGCTCTGCCATGCCACACCACACTGCAACTTTACCAACTTCAAAACCAAAACCAACTTCAAACAATTGGAAAGGTTTTCTTCCTGAGCAGTTTCGGAGAGTAGTACAGGAAGCAGATCAGGTGTGGATTGACAAATGCCTATATGAGCCTACAGGCCAGCTGACACCAAAAATCCAAGCCTGCTGGTTTCACCCCTCACTGGAGCCCAAACCATCTCCTCCTGAGCCTGGGTGGTACTACCGGCAGAGGATGTTCATCTGGGCACCAATGAGGATGTGGGGGATTCCTTTAAAATGCCCACAATGTTCCCGTAAAATGAACAGCTCAGGGATCTACAGAAAGGTCAGGGAGGTGATTGATGTAGATAGCCGCTATTACCTAGTGGGAGGGGACTATCCACGTTGCAGCAAGTGCTCTCAGCCAGTCTGTCCATGGAGCCAGGATATACTCTCTCAGGTGGATGTGGCACACAGGAGCCTGTTCCCCGCTGCCCTCACAACACAGCTGGCTCTGGACAGGAAATGTATGACTTTCCTGAAGCCAAGGACCAGTGGTAACAGTTCCTCCTACCTCCAGTCTGCAATAGAGGAAGCGCACAGCAAAGAGTGGGCACGGCAGACTATCCGCTACCTCTCAGACTGTGAGCATCACATGAAGATGGCTACCTTCGTCCCCTCTGCAGCTGTATATCTTCCTCCACCACCCTTCAGGCCCCTTCCACTTGCTCAATGGTTCGAGACGGTCCACTCCAACGAAATCCTCAGCCATGTGGATGAGATGAAGGGAGTGATCACTTCTACCTATGGTAGAATTCTTAAAATGGATTCAACAAAGAAGGTTAGGGTTTCAACAGTAAAAAAGTATATCAAATAGAACATGTATAATTACAACAAAACAGGAAATTGGAAATTGGACATTGCTTGTGTTTGTTTTAAAGATCACCAAAAAGCTGGCTGGCGGGAGCGGGGACAGTGCTGCATGGATGTCAAACATCGGCAATGAGTTTGGCCAGGTGTTGAACTCTGTTCTGACGACGGGTGAAGGTGCAGGGTTGGAAGAGTTGTGCCAAGGCATCGTCACTCGGTACAAGAATGCGGGCCAAGCTGAACCTGAGGTCATCTATGTCGACCGGGATTGCTGCAGCCAGTCAGGTGGGTGAAAAACTTTCTCACTCTCTCACTCACTCTCACTCACTCACTCACTCACTCACTCACTCACTCACTCACTCACTCACTCACTCACTCTCACACTCACTCACTCTCTCTCACTCACTCTCTCTCACTCTCTCTCTCTCACTCACTCTCTCTCACTCTCACTCACTCTCTCACTCTCACTCACTCTCTCTCTCTCTCTCTCTCTCTCTCTCTCACACACACACACACTCTCTGTCTCTCTCTCTCTCTCTCTCTCTCTCTCACACACACACACACACACACACACACACACACACACACACACACACACACACACACACACACACACACACACACAGAGTTTACTTAATCATGGTGTAAGTACAGGTGTTGTGGTCTATGTTATTAAGAATGGTTGTTTTTCAGAGGTGTGTCTTCAGTGGCTAAGCTCTTTCACCCATGGAAGTCTGCAGTGCGCTTAGACAGCTTCCATTTCATGAGACGCTTTAACTGCGGGCTCACTACAGAACACCACCCTCTCTATGGCACCTTTTGTGCCAAGCTTTCCTCCTGCATTTTTGAATGGGACCAGGAGGATGTGCAACGCCTGAAGGACGCCAAGAGAGCGGAGTGGAAGAGCAGCCACAGCGGACATGCTCGCACTGAAGAACAGCTCGTGGCCACCATCAGCCCAGGGGAACTAAAGAGACACTGCAGGAGGAGGACGCGTGGAGTAGAGGAGATAAGGAGCATGATTTCAGGGCTGCTGGAATCAGTGTGGGAGCTGACAGACACCACAGGGCTGCGTCTGGTGAGCCATGACAGCATGCGCCACGTGTGGTAAGTGCAGCAGAAGCACCTGGAGTGCCTCCAAGACCCTGCAGGTGTTGCACTGTACACAAAGGTGCGGACACTCCAGAAGGGCGGCAAAGAGCTGGACATCCTTAGGTGTGGTAGGGGGTCCTCCTCCCTGGAGAGTTTTCACCGAAATCAGTGTGCTTTTATTCCAGGTACATTTGCATCAAGACATACTGTATTGTATGTATTTTTTAAATGTTATTTTCTGTTATGTGTTGTAATTATTCAAAATAACACAATTTCCACTGTCGGGTATTCATATGTATTCACTTTACAATAATGGTTGATAATAATGAACAATAAAAAACAGAGTATTTTGTTTCTTAGGCTGGCAGTGCAATGCTGTACACATGCAAATGTACATGCTGGAGGGGGCATCAAGATGGAACATGGGCCGGGCCAAGGAGGCAGTAGATGTGGAGGGGGCCTCAACCCTAAGAAGCTTTGATGTTCGCTTGATGTCCCACCTTAATAACTTAAGCCAGCGTGTCCATGGTTGTGCTCTGGTGCCAGAGATCACCCCACCCGGAAAACCTACTGGTAAGAGAGATCTCAGAGCAACACTGGTTGACCAGAGTATTACATGCCCTCCTCCTCTTTTTCTTAGGCACCCCCCTACTCAGAGGACATGCATTTCTTGGGTGCGAAGATTGTGCTATTCATGTAGGAGATGGATGTGTGTATGTATGTGCTTTCTTCATCTTTGTGTTTTATACTGGTTACAGGCGAGCGCATGGCAGTGGAATATTTATTGGCCCAGACCAACAGAGGTGACCTGCTGGCTCCATTGCAGGTCTCTGAAATCCCCTCGTAGGTGCTTGAGGAGGAGGATGAGCCAGATGACACCATCAGCATGCTTGACATTGTCTGCCAGTCAGCGGAGATAGGGGCTGGTGATCCCCCAAGTGCCGTGGCGGGTGACACTGAACCCGGACCCCTCGTCACAGAGGTCAATAACACTTTCTGTAACACCTTACTCAAAAACACAATATTTAACTGCAGTTAATGTGGTTACATTTTAATAACATACATGAATGTAAAATCAGCATTACTCACATATTAGAAACAAGAGTTTACATTTATTTGCTTGTTTTTTTTTCTTCACTTATCACTTTTCAGACCAGCCAATGTGACTCGAGGGGCGTTGTGGGATGGGAGGCAGTTGATGCCCTTGCAGCCTACTTAGTTGGCTTGAATCGTACCATCACCGCCTTGTCAGCCAAGGAGGAGGCGGACATAGTCCACCTGTACACAGCTCTCCATGCCATGGACAAGAAACCTTCAAAGTACAAAATAGTAATTATTTTGTACACCAAAATTAAACATAAATTCCATGGAATGAATGAAGCATATGGATGTCTCTTTCACCGTTCAGGTACACCCAGAAGGCTAAGGAAAAAAGCATGTGCGTCAGGAGGACCGTGGAGAGCACCCAGGAAGCCGAGTGGCTCTGCTCCTGGACAGCAGGCGGCAGAGAGGTGCTTGACCACAATTTGCTATCATTTTGGTTCAATACAAATCATTGATTAAGAGACAGCACGTGTCACTGTGAAAAGTATTTATTAAGTGTAAATTATTTTATTGCAATCCCTATTGACATTGTAACTTGGTGGTTCATCACTTTACATCCTTGTTCACAGTCCAGATCATATCATCCTTCTCTCCCACAGACAAAACATGACTCACGGCCAAGCAGCCAGGACCCCGAAGTATACAGGGTCAGTGAGTGTGTTTGCCTCAGACTTGCCAAAGAGTTTGAGCAGTCACGCAACAGGCCAAAGGACACAAAGGGGAAAACCATGCCCATCCCTCAGTCCATTGTCAGCGTCTACAGCCACATCAGACAGCTGCTGGAGGACAGCAGGGTTGTCCTGGACCAGACAAACCTGGTTCTGGTGCCGGTTAACAACACCACAGTCTCTTCATGGTATGTGTTATTTCATTTACCTTTCCCATACAGTCAAGACAGTATATAAAGATTTAACCTCAAGAAAAACCTCCACCTGCATGCTTGTTAGAAAGTATGTAATAACCTTAGAGAGGGAGGATAGGCTTACATGTATAAAATAATTAATGTTTGTCTTGTAGGCTGCTTAGGAGGGATAAAAGGAAGGACAGGGACATGCTGCTGCAAGGCACTGTACTTCCCAAACAGCTGCACCTGGCCAAGGAGCCTCTCCCTGCAATGAACACACTTCCAGCTGCCCCTGTGCAACATGCACATGAAGCGATGACATTTGAGGAGCCTGAAAACCACGAGGGGGAAGCTTTCCCCCGCCAGCGCACTCTAGCAGCAAGTAAGCCTGTGTTCTCTCCGCCATCTCCACCTCCCCAGTTCCCTCCAAAATTTGGGCCAGCTCCTCCATTCCAGCAAGCTCCTCCATTTCTGCATGCTCCTCCATTCCAGCAAGCTCCTCCATTTCTGCATGCTCCTCCATTTCCGTATTCTCCTCCATTTACCGATGCTCCTCCATTTACCCATGCTCCTCCATTTACCCATGCTCCTCCATTTACCCATACTCCTCCATATCCGCATGCGCCTCCATATCTGCATGCTCCTCCATATACCCATGCTCCTCCATTGCAGCAAGCTCCTCCAGAGTGCCTTCCATCCCAGCCAAGGCAACGTGCCTGGAGGCTGAATAAAGCTGCCCAGGAGGAGGAGGACCTAGCGTCAAGGGGGGAACCGCCACGGAAGAGACTGACAAAAGAAAGTTACCACTACACCTGCAAGGGGTGTGGCCAGGACAAAAATAAAAGAACTGGACACACCCAGCTGAAGGGGCGGTGGTACTGTCCAGCCTCAGGACTGACCCTGGATGACTGGAGGAAGAGTGTACGTTGACTACTACGACTACCGACTACGTTGACAGCATGCGCCTGCTTTAGTTTGTAACCTTCTGGAGGCCTAGCTTAAACTTTATAAAAGGAAAAAAAGTCACTGTTACAGGATTACCCTTGAAAAGAGTTATGTTGGTAAGAAACAGTTTTGTCTGCAAGCTAAAGATGACAAGGCCCCTTTGTATTCAGGGACACGTCGGGTAGACCTGTAGCTCGCCGTGATCGTATAGTGGTTAGTACTCTGCGTTGTGGCCGCAGCAACCCCGGTTCGAATCCGGATCACGGCAAGATGTTCTGGGTGCCATTGAAATTGAGCTCCATGTCACCACCCGTCCTTCAGACTTCTCTATTTGTGCACGGCGCATGCCCTTGATGTGCTCTGGATGTTCGAGTGAATTGAAACTGGGACCTTCTTTGAAAGCACGAGCTCTCAGGTTCGAATCCTTAAGAGAAAAGACTGAAAACGAAACGCTCCTATTTATTTCGGAAGAATCTTGCTTCAGAGAGAATATGGTGCGTGTATATTTTCTAATCGCTAGGTGTCAGTACACTCGCTGGCTGTTACCTAGAGTGCCGCGGGCTTGCTATTTGCTACAAACAACTGCGCCTTTGACACAAGTTTACAATAACGATAGGAGCGCGGCAAGTCAACAGCATTGAAGCGTGTGAAGAGGCTTTCCAGACAAGTAGCAGTGAGTTTTTGTTCTTTTTCCTAGAATTATTTTCCTTTAATTACTATTATGATCCGTCTACTAGGCTGCATTCCCACTAATTTGCAAATATATTTTGACATAGCAGACGTTTTGACGGCCATTCTGAATCTTCGAAGAAGGAAACGCAATGCATTGGAGGACACTCTTTTTTCTGCGCCAATACGATTCATTTTGCTGTGCGTTCCGACGCAGCACGCACACTTCTCGAGCAAGAGCCCGGATAGCTCAGTCGGTAGAGCATCAGACTTTTAATCTGAGGGTCCAGGGTTCAAGTCCCTGTTCGGGCGAACGAGCGTCTTTTTGTGGAGCGGTACGTTTTGTTGTTGAGTTCTTGCTGATCTACACTGGCCTCCGGCAGCGACGCTGCAAGGCACCAATCGACAAACGACATGCCCCTTTCAGCCAGCTTGTAGTCGTGGCCGAGTGGTTAAGGCGATGGACTAGAAATCCATTGGGGTCTCCCCGCGCAGGTTCGAATCCTACCGACTACGTTGACAGCATGCGCCTGCTTTAGTTTGTAACCTTCTGGAGGCCTAGCTTAAACTTTATAAAAGGAAAAACAGAATCCTTTTCTTTTCAGTGACTTCTTCTCCAGAGTCACTGTTACAGGATTACCCTTGAAAAGGGTTATGTTGGTAAGAAACAGTTTTGTCTGCAAGCTAAAGATGACAAGGCCCCATTGTATTCAAGGACACGTCAGGTAGACTGGTAGCTCGCCGTGATCGTATAGTGGTTAGTACTCTGCGTTGTGGCCGCAGCAACCCCGGTTCGAATCCGGGTCACGGCAAGATTTTCTGGGTGCCATTGAAATTGAGCTCCATGTCGCCACCTCTCCTCACCCCGTCCTTCAGACTTCTCTTTTTGTGCACGGCGCGTGCCCTTGATGTGCTCTGGATGTTCGAGTGAATTGAAACTGGGACCTTCTTTGAAAGCACGAGCTCTCAGGTTCGAACCCTTAGAGAAAAGATTGAAAACGAAACGCTCCTATTTATTTCGGAAGAATCTTGCTTCAGAGAGAATATGGTGCGTGTATATTTTCTAATCGCTAGGTGTCAGTACACTCGCTGGCTGTTACCTAGAGTGCCGCGGGCTTGCTATTTGCTACAAACAGGGGCGCAACTACCCAGTGTTAGAGGGGTATGCAGCAACAATTTTGGCGCCCCCCCAATACACACACACATATCATATATATGTGTGTGTGTATAACAAAAATATAACAAAAATATAATAAATATTAAAAAAAAAAAAAACAGAAACAGATTTTGTCCAAGTGGTCAACAAAAGCCTCGTTGCTGTTTGCCACTTGATCATACATATTATATAGCACAGATCTTTAAAGAGAGAGAGAGATGTGACCCTAAATACAGCTTCCATGTCACCCAGCAGATGTAACTATAGCTTGTATGTCTGATAGCACAGCTAACATGAACATACATGAATGGTAAAACAAAATCTATTTGTTTCCATGATAAACCAGCCTTATTGCATAAGTCATGTTTTCCAGCTTCTAGTCATTTATTGTGCATGCTACCTTATATTTTCCAGTTGTTATTTTACTTTAATAAAATTGAGATATGTCATGCATGGGATTGGTACCATAAGGTTTAACCAAAATCTAAATGTAGATATCAGCAATATTATTTTGCATTAAGTTAGCAAACACTTGCTGTTAACATTAATATTTGCAAGCCTCCAAGCTTGGTAGCAAATCTACGCATGATTCCATGGTAAACCAGAGATATTGCATTAGTTGTTTTCCAGATTCTTGTCATTTATTGTACATGCTACTGTTGTGGCAAAAATTCTGTTAAACATCATCACTGCGTAAGAGACACTCAGAGTCAAATTAATAAAAAGAAAAGTATTTATTCTTGCAAGAATAGGTTCAGTCTAGTACACAGAAGTTACGCTGTGCAAGAGAGTGACACACAACAGGAAGATATGAGACAGCCTTTATACTGTTTTCAAGGTTCCTCCTCACCCGCTGTACCTTTCACCCACTCAGATAAGGTCCTTACTGCTACTTAAAGACACAAACTGGTACTGAAATAAACTGGCCAAATCTGACCGTCCCTAAGGTCAGAGGTCCTGTCCCATATGTTCCTGAAACGTCACGCACAAGCACGTACACACATATACTTTTATACATTGAATAGGTTCTTTCTCTTATGATACCTGTTTGGGATCAATGAATATTAAAATTTCCACAACAATTCCCCCCTTTTTATCATTCAGATTACCCAATCATAATAATAAAAATAATAGAACAAATTTTAAGTCATATCATCACTTATACTCTTCATCTCTGGTTACCATTACAAATCTTGAAACCCACATGGCATTTCAACAGGCTAAGAAATACAAAGAAATAAAAGTAGAATAAAATCCCTCATTTCGACCCCTCTCCTTGTACGTCATCACATAGCGGATAACCACAGCTTTTAACCTTCTGTTCATATCAAAAACATTCATAGAAAGAAAGAAAAAGAAAAGGAAACCATACAATTTAACACATGTCACAGTAGCTCCCACTACTTGCATCATCATATTTTGTTCATCCAATTGAACAGACTCCCAGCTTTAACCAGTCTCTGTACTGAGCTGGAGACACATTATAATGCATGGTAAACATAACAATATTGATAATCCTGTCGCTGAAATTGGTAGTACAGTACCCCCAACCCCCCAAAGATTAACCAATCGTATCCATTTATCATCAGTCCACGCCCATTTCCATACATCGCCTCCATTTTCCTAACCATATTTTCTTAACTTTTAACACCATATTTAATAAAATCTATCCTGAAAAGGTTTTATATTTTTTATCCATTCTTTTAACCAATGTAGTTGTTCAAAATTAACTCTAATATTTCCATTACGGACCATCTTTTAGCTTATTACCATACATATTCTCCCATGATCGGCCTTTCTTACCCTTAATGGAAAGCCTAATCAAGTTTCTTCAATAATAATCCCTATAATTTACCTGAAATATTTTCTAATGAATCCTTAACCAATCAAATCATTTGATCTAAGCCCTATTTGTATTCAATCAAATAAAATCATCAAAATCATCACAAAAACAGATTCTTTTGCTAAACTCAAACCATTAGTTCATGCATCTTCCTCCGGGTGTGTTGTTCATCTCGTTTGCCCCATGGACATTCCCTCTTCACCAGGGTGACTCTTTGCGAGTCGTTGCCGTAGTCTTTCCCTCGCCGGTGAGGGAGGCTGTTACTAGCACGAGCCTTTGACCCCTCACGTTGTCCTCATATTTGATTGTTGAGGCCTGTCTGTGTAGTCTAAGGTGAGAGGCTTGGACGCAGGTGTCCCACTCTCCAACCGTTTTCTGATCATTACCAGATTTGCCCCTTAGATCACGATGTACCCCTACTGGAGTGAACCATTTCTTGCCTGCTTTCACCTGTGAATGGAGACCTTAAGTTTTGTTAGTGACCGCTTGTCTTGCCGCTCGTCCCCTTTGGTGTGATCTGTGGAATCAACAACCTGAAACATTATCTCCGGATAATTTCTTGCTCACTTAATAGCACTCGGGGTCCTTTTACCCTGAAAAACACTCAACCCACTTTGCTCATGTCCACAACACAATATTTATACATTTGGAACAGAATTAGTTCTGTTTTCTGCAATCCTTCCTGACATTCTGCAAAAGGAAAATCTTAAGTTATGCGCTGCGCAGGTGTGGCCTTGTTTCTTTCTGCCACAATAACAATCTAGGCCAGGATAGTTAGTCAAATTCATCCATAACCATTATTTTATTGGGCACATTCTGCCCTGCATCAAAAGTCTGCATGCTCTGTAAAGAAAAACAAATGTCGAGGTTATTTTCAGATAGTAAAGTACACGTAGTTTCTTTTGTCTGCTGTGCTGCCACGGCCTTCGCTGCTGCATCTGCCCTGGCGTCTCCTGTTGAAACAGTCCTGCAATTTTGTTATCAGCGTGTGCGGCACACTTACAGACAGCAATTTTGTTAGGGAGAAGAATGGCTTCTTGCCAGGCTTTTACCCTATTAAGCCCCTTGTCCTCCCAACATATACCGTCCCTTAATAAACCAAATTTTGTCAATTGTTATCAAAATTGTTACCATCCCCCCTTTTGATGCATGAATCATCTCGTGCATCAATCTAACATAATGGTGTTTGGATAAAGTTTGCCATCAACACTAACCCAAACGTTGTCCCAAAGCCAAAATTCCTCCAGACATCTTTCTCTGCCTCTGAAACAAAAATATGACTTAAAGCCACAAACACATCTTCTTATCAGAGAATTTGGAGGGCAACGGCCCTCAGTCTTACAGTGTATCCTGCTTTTCAGGCCTGTTGTTTGGTCTCTTAATCCCGTCATCTACAAACATTGTTTCTGTTTCAATTGTTTCTGTCAGGTCAGGTTGCTGTACAGACTTGGTCAATGTCAGTCAAACAACATTGTCCCCCTTTTGTTCACAATATTCATAAATGTGTAGGACTCTCTGGATAATTTGATATTGACTTAGCCAATATGTCACTTTGTTATTGCCTGCAAATCTATAACATTTTAGTTTATCTCAACCCATGATGGACATCTCTCTACAACTTCACAAATCCAATTTACATAAATGCTTTTAATCCATAGATTGATTCATAATTACCAGTAGCAGACAGAGCTGGATAACTAATCCATTTAAAGCTCGTCCCATTTTCTGCATCATCTTGTCATCAGATTGACTCAAAACTATTAGCTTCCTTAAAACTTGTCATTTGCCTTAACCCATCTGTAATGATAAAACCCTCATTCCAGAGGTTAATGACACAATATACACACTATTCAGACGCAGTATTCGTACCCCAAACTAACACATACAAGACATAGAGTGCAGTCACCATCACACACACTCATATTAGACACATATTTTAACTGTTCATTTTTAATGTTCGCTTTTCATTATATCATCTCTAAAAAGATTTAAATTTTAATTAAGATTTTAAACTTCACATTTTACTGTAGCTTTTACCTAATTTTACATGGTCTCTTAACCAGTTACAAAGCATGTCTGTTCATGATCAATTTCTTAGAAAAGTCAGCTGGGTTGTTTTGGTTCATTATCACTATTTTGTTCTTTAGCAGGCCGATAACAAAAAGACAGACACAGTTACCATCCCTTCCTCCACTCAAGCAGCCTCTCTCACTATAAACAAATAATCTTTTCAACAGCCTCCTAAGACTGTAATTTAGACAAAATGTAATATTAAATGTATTACATTAACCTTTTACCATTCAGCTTTATTATCCAGACTTTTCTCAAATCTACAAAAGCCTGTCTTCATCTTTAGCCACCACCATGCCTAACGACCTTCAGGAGTTAAAACTATGTTATAAACATATTAGCTCAAAATTAACTCTTCTATACATTTTACTTGCCCATATGGCAACCAACATCATGTCCCTCATATAATTAAGTTTTGTTACTGTCTCCGCAGCAAATAATGGCAATCACCTCATGGAATCAGCTGGCTTTTGAAAGTCCACTCCCGCTAATCATTTATCTTTAATTTTCTTCTCTTCAGGGTGTCGTCCCCTGGCATAGTTGCAGACACTTGTCACAATGAAAAACAAGCCATACAATCAATGCGGTTTCTGGTGAGTGGTATAGAGGAACTCACATTTCTGGGTCAGACTGCCGTAAAGTTAATTTTAACCTCACAGCCCATCTCACCTCTCAATGCTCTGCTGACCCCGGTGGCCTCCAGTAATCAGCGCTCAACTCTCATACCTTTCTCACAAATAACAACCTCCATCCGGAGTTGCCCAATGTTTCGTGACCCCCTGCGTTGGGCTGTCCCCTGGCCAGGAAGATCATCCCATCATTGAGTAGCCACTCGTACACACTGGTGACCGCTCTTTCCCAATACAATCAGTTTTCTTCAACAGAACTCAGCTGTTTTCTGGAGCTTAGGAAAGGCACGTTCAAGAGTCACCAGAGCCATTCCGATTGCCTAATAGTGTTCACAGGGAGACAGGTTAATAACAACAGTATTTAATCACTTAAATCCATTAACTATCTTAAAAGCAGCAACCTAGCTACTTAGACTATACTCAGTGAATTTAGATCACAGCCGTACATTCAGTGTACTTCATCTGTAGCCGGAGCCATCGGTCCTGAATGGTGGAGACTAAATGAGACAAAGTTGTTACTGGTCCTAAAATACGCTAATCAAAATGTCACCTCTATCGTTTAAGGTCTGTATTATTATTTTAAAGACTTCTTTAAAGTCATTCAGTTTTACTTAAATCCATTTACAAATACAAATTGCCCTCTGAACGGCAATGATTTCTTTTAACCTCTCCATGTCTATGATTTTCAACTTAAACACTGTGCTTTACTTATGACACAGGCTCAGATAACAGCTTTTAGCTGACATTGAATCAGAGAGAGACTCTGAGGTACACTGCATTTTCATAAAACTTTTAACATCAGACTTTATCTACCATCTTTTAACTCTATCCCAGCTTAAGGCATCTTTGCCAGAAATTACATGTGTTTTCAAATAAACATAGTTTTACAGTTGTCTTTTGCCCACGTCAGGGAATCTAGACATTACAAATTTCCACTCAGATTGAGTCTCTGTCGCACTGGCACTTTCAGCCACAGCACACATCAGATTTAGATAAGCGAACTGTTTCATTACAGCCAATAGCAGACTTATCTTTTGAAAGCAAAACATCAGCTTCTAGCTCTTTCATGGTCAACTTTTCAAGCTGTTTGTTTAATCAGATGCCTTTCTACACATTTTACATTTAGCAACTGTTAATTCAGTAGCCTACTACTTCTGCTTATTTGTTCTTACATAAAAATAATTATTCTAGTTCTCAATAACGTTTCACATTTCTCAATCTCAATTAGGATTTACTTTTTGACGAGGCAAGCACTCTCTGCTTGTGATACTTTTGCAGTTATTGTAAATCATCTGTGAGATTAGTCTCTCTATATACTCTAAAATCCTTTTTTAAATGTTTAATTACAACACAATCATCCTGTTAGTTACTTTGATATATTTTGCTACTCACATTTGTTGGAGTCATTAATTTTACATCAACCTGTATTCATCAATTCACTTTTAAAAATTACTATTATAGATCTTTTCTTTAAAAGGATTCACTTTAATACTTCAATCTCTTGACCTTGTTTTTATCTCTTACTCTTTCTCAGACGAAAACTTTAATATCGTTATATAAACACTGATCTACTTTCAAACCCACATTATTACCAGAAATGTTTCACTATATTACACTTTGTTTTTTTTACACCTTCTCGGTGGGCATTTACAGTTACGTGTTAAATTGTCCTGCTGACCACAATCAAGACACTCTCTGTCATCTAGTGGGTTCATGTGTCAGCCTCAACTACAGCATCAGACACCTGTCCTTGACTATAGTTTGATCACTGTGAGCTTGCAAACGGCTCCAACTTACTGCACACCCTTGAAGCAGTGTGTGTCCCATTCAGGAATGTAAACAGAGCCACTGATTAAGCAGTTCTCTGTATACTTTTACAGTCCACCAGTGGCGGATTTAATCACAATAGCCAAATCATAATCTTCATCATTATCATTGGCCGCACATTAATTTTAATAAGCTGCATCGAAATGCTCAAAATATTCTAAGTTGTTTTCACAAAGTTTTCGTTTAACTTTAGTCATACTTGTCCAAGGAAATTATCCTGACCCATAATTTCATTTATAAAACAGACAATATCTTTTGCTTCAATGACTTAATATCAACAAATATCCACCATTATACATTATTGATTTCCAGAATTTTTTGTCAAAGTTGTCTTTACATTTTACTAATTTGGTATTATCATCAACAACCCTAATTACAGAACAAGTACTTTTATATAACATCCGGAAACCGAGGTGAATAAGCAAACCCTGTTTCTGTACCCCCAGCATAGCTGGACCCTAGGTTCAAAACACAATGGTTATCAAACTAAAACTAAACCTAATTTCAATCATTATTTTACCATTAAAATATAGAACTTTTCCCCATTTTGCTTAATGAAACATTCCTTATCTTTATATCACATTAATCCCCGTTAATCATACTCAATGCCTTATTTTTATTCTGAAACTCATTTTTCATACCATTTAAACAGTTAATTTGACTTCCATAAATTCTGTCAGACATTTTATTTTCATCACATATAGTTTTCTACTATATTTCTTCCATCTTTCCCTACATGCCAGTTCCTTCTGCATCCTCTGTTCTACATGCTAATTCTTTCTTTTCTCTACATGCCAGTTCCTTCATTATCTAACCAGTACATGATTGTTTGCACAATCCCCACACAAACATATCTCACACACCAACCTTCTTGTTTTTTTTTTGTTTTTTTTTCACTTCCTTCTTCCATCAAGTCTCTCACCCGTCATAGTGACACTTGAATTTCCAATCTTTCCCTTGTTTTGATAACAATCCCCTATTTCACACAGACAGCCTTATTGCTGCTTGCAACTTCAATCCTTATCATATAAATTTAAGTTCTCTAGACATCTAATGTCATGCATCCATTTACTGGATGAAGAAGTAAAAACTTTATTTCTCTCGACAGTTCCTTTTTATCTGCCCCTTTAAGACAACAATCCATTGTTTGTCCACATTGCTTACACATGTTGAACACAGCCATAACTACCTTTTTTGTTTCTCACTGCCCTGTTCAACTGATTCTCGCACTACTTTCAGTCTAGTTGTGCTCAGTGTTCCCTCCCTGGGGAAATCATGGTATTTTCTCAGTTTTTTCAATATCTAAAACATAAATTTTCCCCCATAATTTTCTCATTTGATAGAAAAACCGGTGTATCAAAATTTGCATGCTTACCTTGAGACTTCCCCATATTGGCTGCTTCTCTGTTCTCTGTGGATTTCTCTTCAACGCGCGTTTTCCTGATCTGTTAGGCATCCCCAACAGACCCGATTTTTTCTTTTAACCCAAATCGGTCGGGTTGCACTATTAGTGCCCTCCTAATTAAGGTTTACCAAAAACTGTTCTGGTTCCCCCTAATTAGCCTCAGTACCTAAAAACAATTTGCTCCGTGGCGGAACAACTCATTTTCAGGTTACCTATCTGTTTGAAATCTCTTGATCTGTTACAGACCTCAATTAATCTCAGATAATTTCCTCTCGTATCTGTTTGAAACCTCTTGATCTATATATAGATCTCAATTAATCTCAGATTACGTACCACAGAAACAGCCCTCAGCCAATATGGTTCACTCACATTTCATACCCGAAACAAAATACTTTTCCCCAAAAGAAAATATTTTAGACGTCTCTTACCAGAGATATGTTGGTTGCCACGGGTTCGCTTTCTTTTGATTCCAGTGGAGCCCCTCCCGGACCCGATAGCGGTCGGCCCCTCTCTCTCAAGCTTACGAGGTAGAGCTGGAACTGCTCAGTCCAGGTGGCCAAACACCGTCCGCTCTCAGGTCCAGAAGGCACTTCCAAGGAATCCCACTCTGACACCAAAATTGTTGTGGCAAAAATTCTGTTAAACATCATCACTGCGTAAGAGACACTCAGAGTCAAATTAATAAAAAGAAAAGTATTTATTCTTGCAAGAATAGGTTCAGTCTAGTACACAGAAGTTACGCTGTGCAAGAGAGTGACACACAACAGGAAGATATGAGACAGCCTTTATACTGTTTTCAAGGTTCCTCCTCACCCGCTGTACCTTTCACCCACTCAGATAAGGTCCTTACTGCTACTTAAAGACACAAACTGGTACTGAAATAAACTGGCCAAATCTGACCGTCCCTAAGGTCAGAGGTCCTGTCCCATATGTTCCTGAAACGTCACGCACAAGCACGTACACACATATACTTTTATACATTGAATAGGTTCTTTCTCTTATGATACCTGTTTGGGATAAATGAATATTAAAATTTCCACAACACTACCTTATATTTTTTAGTTTTCAGCTCATCAACCTCGGTTTTGCAAATTCTAAACTAGCTAGCTCTGGCTGCTACATTCCCAGAGTTAGCAAACGTTAGTCTGTTAACATGAATATTTGCAAGCCTCCTCCAAGCACAAACATCACATACCTGTTGCATTTCACCATCCACTTATTTAGCTGCTGTCGCATCCCTTGACATGCCATCTCCTTTAACCTCCTTCTTTTTCTATTTTTAACCCCCGACCGCTTTTTTGCTTCATTCATCTTTTTCGAGTTTCAACGATAACGCACTCCTGTGCTGCTCCTCAGCGCTCACGCGCGCGCCCCCGCCCGCTCGCGATACCCTTCTATGTCAAAATAAATTCTATGATGGAATATTATGAGGGCACCGACGCCTACTCTAGCCTGTTAGTCCTCTAAAATTTATATAACTTTTTTTATATTTAACTTGTATAAATTTTATATAAATGTATATAACTTATAAAAAATAAAAAAAAATTTAACCATCGCTTTGGCGCCCTCATGATGCGGCGCCCCTATGCGCCGCATATAGCGCATACCCACTTTTTGCGCCACTGGCTACAAACAACTGCGCCTTTGACACAAGTTTACAATAACAATAGGAGCGCGGCAAGTCAACAGCATTGAAGCGTGTGAAGAGGCTTTCCAGACAAATAGCAGTGAGTATTTGTTCTTTTTCCTAGCATTATTTTCCTTTAATTACTATTATCATCAGTCTACTAGGCTGCATTCCCACTAATTAGCAAATATATTTTGACATAGCAGACGTTTTGACGGCCATTCTGAATCTTCGAAGAAGGAAACGCAAAGCATTGGAGGACACTCTTTTTTCTGCGCCAATACGATTCATTTTGCTGTGCGTTCCGACACAGCACGCACACTTCTCGAGCAAGAGCCCGGATAGCTCAGTCGGTAGAGCATCAGACTTTTAATCTGAGGGTCCAGGGTTCAAGTCCCTGTTCGGGCGAACGAGCGTCTTTTTGTGGAGCGGTACGTTTTGTTGTTGAGTTCTTGCTGATCTACACTGGCCTCGGGCAGCAACGCTGCAAGGCACCAATCCACAAACGACGTGCCCCTTTCAGCCAGCTTGTAGTCGTGGCCGAGTGGTTAAGGCGACGGACTAGAAATCCATTTGGCTCTCCCCGCGCAGGTTCGAATCCTACCGACTACGTTGACAGCATGCGCCTGCTTTAGTTTGTAACCTTCTGGAGGCCTAGCTTAAACTTTATAAAAGGAAAAACAGAATCCTTTTCTTTTCAGTGACTTCTTCTCCAGAGTCACTGTTACAGGATTGCCCTTGAAAAGAGTTATGTTGGTAAGAAACAGTTTTGTCTGCAAGCTAAAGATGACAAGGCCCCATTGTATTCAAGGACACGTCAGGTAGACTGGTAGTTCGCCGTGATCGTATAGTGGTTAGTACTCTGTGTTGTGGCCGCAGCAACTCCGGGTCACGGCAAGATTTTCTGGGTGCCATTGAAATTGAGCTCCATGTCGCCACCTGTCCTTCAGACTACTCTTTTTGTGCACGGCGCGTGCCCTTGATGTGCTCTGGATGTTCGAGTGAATTGAAACTGGGACCTTCTTTGAAAGCACGAGCTCTCAGGTTCGAACCCTTAGAGAAAAGACTGAAAACGAAATGCTCCTATTTATTTCGGAAGAATCTTGCTTCAGAGAGAATATGGTGCGTGTATATTTTCTAATCGCTAGGTGTCAGTACACTCGCTGGCTGTTACCTAGAGTGCCGCGGGCTTGCTATTTGCTACAAACAACTGCGCCTTTGACACAAGTTTGCAATAACGATAAGAGCGCGGCAAGTCAACAGCATTGAAGCGTGTGAAGAGGCTTTCCAGACAAGTAGCAGTGAGTTTTTGTTCTTTTTCCTAGCATTATTTTCCATTAATTACTATTATCATCAGTCTACTAGGCTGCATTCCCACTAATTTGCAAATATATTTTGACATAGCAGACGTTTTGACGGCCATTCTGAATCTTCGAAGAAGGAAACGCAATGCATTGGAGGACACTCTTTTTTCTGCGCCAATACGATTCATTTTGCTGTGCGTTCCGACGCAGCACGCACACTTCTCGAGCAAGAGCCCGGATAGCTCAGTCGGTAGAGCATCAGACTTTTAATCTGAGGGGCCAGGGTTCAAGTCCCTGTTCGGGCGAACGAGTGTCTTTTTGTGGAGCGGTACGTTTTGTTGTTGAGTTCTTGCTGATCTACACTGGCCTCGGGCAGCGACGCTGCAAGGCACCAATCCACAAACGACATGCCCCTTTCAGCCAGCTTGTAGTCGTGGCCGTACCCTCCGGCGAATGGACAGCCTAACTATTCCTAACCATTTGTTACAAGTCCTAACACAAGTCCTAACACAATCTAAATAAGTCCTAACAATTCCTAACACAATCTAAATAAGTCCTAACAATTCCTAACACAGGTCCTAACAATCCTAAATTACGTCCTAACAGTTCCGAACAGCGGGTCCTAACAGTTCCGAACAGCGGGGCAAAACAGCCATTGGCTGGACGGGCCAAAACAGTCATTGGCCGAAACATAGTCTCGTGACCACCGTCATAAAGAGCGACGGCGCGAAAAGGACTCGTCATTCACCCCATCACTACCTGAGACGGTTTTGTGTTTTGATGCAGGCAAGTACAGTTTAATTAACATTTTAACGTGAAAGAGAAAAATTATCTATTCGTTGGACATTACAGTTCAAACTCGGTTTAGGTTGCACACGTTTAATTCAGCTATCTTTATTTGTAATTCGTTGTTTTAACACTTATATAGAGTTCGGAGGCCATGTTTTGATATAGTGATATAAATCGCGGCCTTCATACTGCAAAAGCTTAGCCGGACTGGTTTAAGATAACAGTATATGGACTATAAATGAGGATAATAATTCCTATGATGATTAATGTTAAAATACAGAGTGGTGACTTGTTTTGTATTAACCATAGAGTGTACAAATAAAACCGTAATAAAAAGCCTAATAACTTTAGAAACTAATTATGTTATAATTTTTACATAATGAACTGCTTTATTTTTACTCTCTGTTGCTTTTTAC
This sequence comes from Siphateles boraxobius, assembly GCF_051911475.1. Classification (NCBI taxonomy): domain Eukaryota; kingdom Metazoa; phylum Chordata; class Actinopteri; order Cypriniformes; family Leuciscidae; genus Siphateles; species Siphateles boraxobius. The sequence continues at coordinate 1,006,238 of NW_027509186.1, forward strand.
TGTTTTCAATTTATTAGTTTTTTTTTTCAATCGCTAACAAGCGCTTACCCATACTTCAGATAATTTTTCTAAACTCTTAAAACAGACTCACACCCACAAAACACAATTGGCCAAATGGACGATTTTCTTCTCAAAAACACATTTTGAAAAACACACTCTTCATTTCAAAATAGAACACATCTTTCTCTGCATACACTAACTTTACCAAAACACTGAAAATCTGACTCAGACTCAGAATGAAATTATTCTGTCAAAGAATAACACTTGTTTTCACGTCACAAGGTACATGCAGTCAATCAAAGTACACCCAGTTTCAAAATACTGGCTATTGTTGACATTACAAAAACTTCATAGACTTTAGTGTTTCAGTTTGAAAAACATGCAAAACATGCAGTCCACCGTTTTTACACAACCTTTCTTGGTTGGGAATTGTATGTCCACATGTACAGTAACTTTACTTTTTTCCAGCCTCTCTTAGTGAAAGACCGTGGTTGATTACATGGTCAATGATAGTGGCACGGATTTCATCACTGACTACTGTTCTTGCAGCCCTTGGAATGCCACCACCACACATTCTTACACCTTTACCTTGCCCTCTCCTTGGGCCTTCTCTTCTCCCTGGCCCTGCTCCTCTCACTTCACCTCTCATCTCTCACTGCACCCCTCACTGCACCTCTCACTGCACCCCTCACTGCATCTCACCTCTCACTGCATCTCACCTCTCACTGCACCCCTCACTGCACCTCTCACTGCACCCCTCACTGCATCTCACCTCTCACTGCATCTCACCTCTCACTGCACACTGCACCCCTCACTGCACCTCTCACTGCATCTCACCTCTCACTGCACCCCTCACTGCACCTCTCACTGCATCTCACCTCTCACTGCATCTCACCTCTCACTGCATCTCAACTCTCACTGCATCTCACCTCTCACTGCATCTCACCTCTCACTGCACACTGCACCCCTCACTGCACCTCTCACTGCATCTCACCTCTCACTGCACCTCACCTCTCACTGCACCTCACCTCTCACTGCACCTCACCTCTCACTGCACCACTCACTGCACCCCACCTCTCACTGCACCTCTCACTGCACCTCTCACTGCACCCCTCACTGCATCTCACCTCTCACTGCACCTCTAACTGCACCTCTCACTGCACCTCTCACTGCACCCCTCACTGCATCTCACCTCTCACTGCACCTCTAACTGCACCTCTCACTGCACCTCTCACTGCACCACTCACTGCACCCCTCACTGCATCTCACCTCTCACTGCACCTCACGTCTCACTGCACACTGCACCTCTCACTGCACCTCTCACTGCACCCCTCATTGCACCAATTTGAATTTAGTGCAACGTAATCATTCATTCTATTTACCATAGTTTAAAAATTGTCTTTTAACATGGTTAAATTAACAAACATACGTAATTTGACAACCATCCATGTGTAAAATCCCTCGTCTACATAGAATTTGTCTTAAATGTTTTCCCCTAAGCCTTTTCTTTAAATTTCATTTCATTTGTATCTCTCTGAAGTTGTTCTCAAGTTGTCTCGTATTTACCCTGTTGTTTCATATTTATAGACATGACTAAGACTGGTAAACCAGACTCATACTGGCATGACATCATGTGCAAGTATGCCCAAGGGAAGTACCACTTCTCAACAGGCAAGAAGCCAGGGGCGAAGAAGTGGAAGCATGCCTTGGAAAGAATTAATAACTGTCCATTACACAAACAGACCTGTGCATATGATATATTTGGGAAAATAATCACTTGCAAATGTGGTTATCATAAGGTATGTAATGAATGTGATTATTTTACCTATGCTGGTGATCATTACTAATTTAAAAACATTTTTTAATAAGAGAAAAATGTTCATTATTTGAGCTGTAAAGCCTGACATGAAATAATAGTCAGAAAAAGGTGTGTGTGTATATATATATATATATATATATATATATATATATATATATATAATGCGCACAAACTGAGCAAAGCTGTGCAATTTAGTGCAAATGCTGTCAGTACACTAGATTAATTTCTTAGCTTTTAATGTAAATCAGTGAGGTCTTTATAATGGTATAACAGGTTACTTGAATAAAATGCATATAAATGTCAATTTAACTCGCAGTAAAAAGATGCCTGCACAAAGACCTGAAGGTGGGTGTTTTTACAATTCTACTTAAAGGTGTATTACTTTCCTTAAAGAACAACAACCTATGAATCAGACGACAGTTTGCATGTAGTAATTGTGTACAACATGTTTTTCAGCAAAGTTTTGATTTTGATAATTTGCAGATTTTGAAACCTAGGGAAAACACTAATCCTAGGGAAAACACTAATGCTTTTTTTACAGTCAGCAGAGCAGACAGTGTTAGGCATGCAAGCAGGACCACAGAGCAGTGCAGGCATGCAAGCAGGACCACAGAGCAGTGCAGGCATGCAAGCAGGACCACAGAGCAGTGCAGGCATGGAAGCAGGACCACAGAGCAGTGCAGGCATGCAAGCAGGACCACAGAGCAGTGCAGGCATGCAAGCAGGACCACAGAGCAGTGCAGGCATGCAAGCAGGACCACAGAGCAGTGCAGGCATGCAAGCAGGACCACAGAGCAGTGCAGGCATGCAAGGAGGACCACAGAGCAGTGCAGGTGCAAAACCTGCCTCATGGAGCAGTGCAGGTGCGCAGGCAAGACCAGCCTCATGGAGCAGTGCAGGTGCGCAGGCAAGACCAGCCTCATGGAGCAGTGCAGGTGCGCAGGCAAGACCAGCCTCATGGAGCAGTGCAGGTGCGCAGGCAAGACCAGCCTCATGGAGCAGTGCAGGTGCGCAGGCAAGATCAGTCCCAGAGAGCAGTACAGGTGCTCAGGCAAGACCAGCCTCATGGAGCAGTGCAGGTGCTCAGGCAAGACCACTGAGCAGTGCAGGCGCAAAACCAGCCCCAGAGAGCAGTGCAGGCTCAAGATCAGTCCCAGAGAGCAGTGCAGGCTCAAGATCAGTCCCAGAGAGCAGTGCAGGCTCAAGATCAGTCCCAGAGAGCAGTGCAGGCTCAAGATCAGTCCCAGAGAGCAGTTCTTCAATAAAGTGTGGTCTTTGTGGTGAAGACATTGATGTGGACTGTTTCTCCGAACATCTGTCAGATTACCATGTCCAAGAATGTTGTGACCAGTGTGGTGCAAAAGTCTGGGGTGCGGTTGGACTTCTTCACCACATTGAAACTAATCATCCTTGTACCAGTCTTGCAGGGACAGAATCTGTGGATCCACCAACACCTTCTCCAACAACATCATTTACTGAATCACCCGCATACATTGAAGAGCAGCAAGGCGTTCCACAAACTGCACCTCAAACACCATCCATGGAAATTAACCTGAGGCCTCCAGTAGTGAATTGGGTGAGTTTTCTCCCCAAACAGTTCTGTCGAGTTATTAAGCCAGCAGACCAGAAGTGGATCGCGCAGTGTCTATATGACGCCACAGGACGACTTAAGCAGCAGTTTTCTCAAAACTGGTTTCATCCACCAAGTCCCAGCAAGCCTACAACTTCACCTCCTGATCCTAACACCTACTTTAGACAGCGTATGTTTCTGTGGGCCCCAATGAGAATGTGGGGTATTCCTCTGAAGTGCACACAGTGCAATAGGAAGATGCACCATTCAGGAATCTACACAAAAGTGAGGGAAGTCATTGATATTGACTCGAGATATTATTTAATTGGAGTAGACTACCCTCGCTGCAGTAAGTGTAAGATTCCTGTCTGCCCTTGGAGTTCGGAGATCCTCAAACAACTAGATCCCTCCCACAGAAACAAATTCCCCGCTGTTCTTACCACTCACCTTGCACTTGACAGGAAGTGTGTGATTTTGTTGAAGCCTAGAACTGCTGGGAACAGCTCCAGTTTCTTGCAGCAGGCGCTTGAAGAAGTTCACAGCGAGGAGTGGGCAAGACGTACCATTAACTATCTGACAGACTGTGAATTTCACAAAAAGAAATGTGCCCTGACACAGGCTGAAGTGGTATATCAGCAGCCACCGCCTTTTTGCCCCCTACCTCTGGCACAGTGGTTTGAGACGGTTCATGCCAACGAGATCCTGAGTCACATTGATGAGCTAAAGGGTGTAATAACATCAACATATGGTAGCATCCTGAAGCTTGATTCTACCAAAAAGGTAAATGTATATAAAAAGAGGCAAATGCATGTTAATTTCAACTTGATGTTCAGAGATTTTTATCTGATTGTAATGTTTGTGTATTTATATAGATAACTAAAAAGCTTGCTGGTGGCATTGCGGACACTGCTACATGGATGACCAATGTTGGCAATGAGTTTGGCCAAGTCCTGAACTGTGTCCTAACCACTGGTGAGGGAGCTGGCATAGATGACTTGTGTCAGGGCATCGTAAAGCGATACAAGGATGCTGGGGAGCCAGAGCCAGCTGTGATTTACGTTGACCGGGACTGCTGCAGCGAGACAGGTTTGTTACATTAAGTCTTTACCTAATATGAATGTGTTTGTATTTCTAATTCATATTAGCAACCATTTCAGGCATGTTTCTAAATTACTAAAAACTAAATTTCATTCCTGTACATGGTTTTTCTAGGTGTTTGTTCATATTCTTTAAGAACACTCATAAAGAGAATTTTTAGAACTATTTACTATAGAAATTTATATTTTTTTAGATCTATTTACAATGGTTCTAAAATTCTTAATTTCTATTTACAGTAGCAATTTACTATGAGAACCCTGTTCAGTGTTTGCAATCAAGTAGACAAAAGCTTATGTAAAACAGCATTATTATATTTCTTTAATGATGCAAATGTAAATCTGAGAAAACAATCACTCCTTGTTTCTCATTGGTGTAGGCGTGACTCCAGTTCTTACCTGGTTCCGACCATGGAATATCACAGTGCGACTTGATGTGTTCCACTTCATGCGGCGGTTTACTGCTGGCCTTACAACGGAGCACCATCCACTGTATGGCACTTTCTGCTCCAAGTTGTCCAGCTGTATATTTGAATGGGACAAGGATGACATCTCTCGTCTTAAAGAGGCGAAAAAGACCATGCTTTTAAAAAAACATGGGGGTCATATTTCAACAGAGGCCCAAATCCTGTCAAGCATCACCTCCAGTGAGCTGGCCAAGCACTGCAGGAGGGGGACACGCGGAGTTGAAGAAACTCGTGTCTTGATACAAGGACTGCTGGACTCCATGTGGGAACTGACCGACACCACTGGTTTGCGCCTCATCAATCCAGAGAGCATTACACGTGTGTGGGAGGTACAGCAGAAACACTTACCTTGCATCCAAGATCCACCCGGTGTTCAGTTGTACACAAAACTGGGCTCCGGTTTACAGAAGGGTGACAAGGTTCTGGATGTACTGAGGTGTGGCAGAGGGTCCTCCTCTCTGGAAAGCTTCCATCGCCACCAGTGCACTTTTATTCCAGGTAAATTGAAATCATAAAACAATATTATGCATATATTTAAATAGTGTTGTCACAATACTGAAGTTGCTGACTTCGAAAATTAAAGGCACCAAATTGGAAACAAACCTTTTTCTTAGGCCTGGTGGTTCTGAGTGGGGGGTTATATAATAGTATTTTAATCATGTGAAACATTGTCTTTCAGGTTGGAGATGTAATGCACTACATACGCAGATGTACATGCTTGAGGGTGCATCTAGGTGGAACATCAACCGAGCTCATCAAGCTGTGGACATGAGTGGTACATCACTTACTAAAATGTATGATGTACGTTTAATGTCCCACATGAATGTCCTCAGCAACAGAGTCCTTGGATGTGCACTCCTGCCAGAATTCAAACCTCCTGGGAAACCCACTGGTAAGATTCACCATTGTACACACTATTACGATAGTGATTCCAGGCATCACTGTGTGTTTTCAAAGGCTTTGCATGCTGCCTGAACGCTAACCAATCAGACCATCGTTTTCATGACTGATCATTGCTGTAAAGGTGCTTGTTCCTAGTTATAAGATATGTCAGTTTGTGAAGTTGAAGTGTATTTGTTTTAGTTTTTCTTTTGTGATTTTTGCTTTTACATTTTTCATGTTAATCGCAAAATAGATTTTTCATTAGCAACACTACATTCATCAAATGCACTGTAGCCTACTGCTTTAGCCTGATATATAGCTCTTATTACAAAATGTTTATTGAATCTTTATGGCAGATGAGCTGTGGAGTACTTGCTGGCACAGTCTGACAGAGGAGACCTGCTTTCTCCACTGGAGCAACATGAAATCGCCTTGCCAGAGATGGAGGTTGAAGTTCAGGAGGATGAGTGTCTGGATGTCACAATATGTGATGCGGCAGACCTCAATTTGGGCACACACACCCTTGCAAGTTCCAGCAGTCATGGTGATTCATTGATCTCACCTCTGGTAATGTCAATTTTCTTGATCGTTTTGAATTAAAATTACATAGGAATGTTAATGTTTTTAGGAGCAATGAATGAGTTGCTTCATGATTAAACGTTCATTTAATTAAAAGATTAATAATAGTCAATTTGAACAGTCAATTTTGTAACTGAAGTTTATTCTTCTCTTTAAAATGTTTTTAAAAAATCTAGGAAACCAGTGTGCCAAGTGGTGGCTCTTACAGTCCTGACATTGAAGACATTTCCTGTGCTGGGCCCAGCACACCAGCTCCGGTAAAGTTTCTAATACCTGATGCTTGTAATTTGTGAATGGTTTATCAAAGTATCAAAATAATTTCCTAATCCAGGATTCTGTTTTTGTTTCCATTTCTAGGACAGTAGATGTGATTCAAGGGGTGTTCCTGGATGGGAGGCAGTGGATAACCTGGCAGGCTATCTCGTCAGTCTCAACCGCACGATCACTGGTTTATCAACTAACGAGATAGCAGAGATCTTGCGGTTGTATTCGTATTTGCATACCATTGATCAGTCCCCCTCCAAGTATTCCCTTAAGTGCAAGAAAAAGACCTTGGAAGGTCCTTGGAGAGCTTCTCGGAAGCGTAGTGGCTCAGCCCCTGGTCAGCAAGCAGCTGAGAGGTGAGTGAAATTGTAGTGCACCGGTGTTAAATTTGAGTCTTGTTGAATGCTCCCTGTATAATTTAATTCCTTTCAAAGGTTAAAAATACTTTAAAAAAACTGTTTTGATGAGATCCAGGATAGATCATAAAGTCTATCTCTCATTGCCATACAATTCCAAAACATAATCAGTCTATATGTTTACAAAGCTATAATGAACCATAGAATACTAATCATACATAATACAATCATGCATCTTTTTATTCACAGACTGTTCATGACTCATGGTCAGGCTGCCCAGAGACCTGATGCCAACAGGGTTTCAGAATGTGTTGCACTCAAGCTTCTGAAGGAATTCAGGGAAGCCAGAAATAGGCCTAAAGATAACAAGGGCAAAACCTTTCCCATTCCTCAGGCAATTGTGATGATTTATAGCCACATCAAGCAGCTGCTTGAAGACTGCAGAGAGCTACTAGACCAGGGGCCGTATTCACAAAGAATTTTATTTTACCACTAGGAGTACTCCTAAATCCCATTAAAATATTTTAGCTAGGAGTTTTCTCTTAAAAGTTATTCACAACGCCTTTCAGACCTACTCTTAGTAAGGAAAAATGACAACTCCTAAACTAAGAGTGAGTCTTCGTTGCTATGGATGACGTCAATTCTCATGCACGAGTTTCCTCGCAATGATAACGGTGATTGGTTGTTAGATGACAGGGCCGTCATGCGGAACATAACACAGACACAACAATTCATGGAATTACGACATCTAAATATGTCTGGGTCCTACACAAAATAATAATAGTAATGTCATCGAAATGCATATATAATGACATGTTTGTGCAGGCCCCAGTGAAGTGTAATTCTAAAAAGGCAGAGAGAGAGAGAAAAGTGGTGAATTAAATTAAATTAAGGTAGCCTAATACCCTAATGAAACCGCCACGGCGCCACTTGCCTAATAATGAAAAACGACACTTGCATTATCACTTGCTTGGTTAATTGACATCCTATTAGTATAGAAGCTTGTTTCCGCCACTGAATAAAAATAAATTAAAATAATTGCGACTTTTTATCTCACAATTGCGAGATATGAAGTCAGAATTGTGAGAAATAAAGTCGCAGTTGTGAGATAAAAAGTCGCAATTAGCTTTTTTATTTTTCATTCTGTGGCGGAAACAAGCTTCCATAGCCTAAATAGACTACTTAAAGCAAGTATTTGCTCCTATTGAAGTAATGTAATAGTTGAATAACGGTGGATTATGAACTCGCCAAAACGGAAAAGAAAGCCCAACTGGACGCAGGATCGGTTAGTGCTGGAAAACTGGCCCAGTTGGTGCTGAAAAAAAATAAAAAATAAAAGGGAAATTCGACACTGGGATATCAAGTAAAACAAAGCGTGAGACATGGGAGAGAATATGTTTACAGATCAATGCAGCATTCCCGCTTGTGTGGCAGACCCCGGACGACTGCGAGAGGCGGTGGTATGCGCTACAATCCTTTGTGAATAGGTCTTAGTGAGTTAGGAGTCCTCCCTACTTCTTTTAAGCTGTCCCAGACTTAGGTGCTACTTTTAGGGCTAAAATGCTTCGTGAATTACTTTTAGTGAAAAAAATTAGGAGTCCTAAAGTTAGGAGTGACACGCCCATTATCTTTAGGAGTTGCTACTAAATTCGCCAGTTAGGAGCTACTTTTAGCCTTAAAATTCTTTGTGAATACAGCCCCAGACCAACTTGGTGCTAGTTACTATAAACAACACCACAGTGTCTTCATGGTGAGTTGGATTTCAGCTTCCTAAATTCACTTCAGTAATATGAAATCTATTCCTATGATGAACGACTGCACTTCTGAAATAATAAATCTTTTGAACTATTCTCTATTCCACATGTATTTGTATATAACATACATTAAATGTATACATTGTTTTCAGACGTCTCATTTTGAAACTTGCAACCTTTTATATGTCTGCCAAAAAAAGGATTTAAAAAATTTGGTAATAAATGCATACATTGTTTCACAAAAGCTTTTCAGAAATTCAGAATGTTACGGTTTAGAATACGTTATTGCTTATTACACAGCTTTCTGAAATGCTTGATTCTGATTTGTCAGTTGAGACATTCCACAGTCTGTTTTTCTCTGATAATGTTCACAAAGTGCGAAGTTCATCAATTACGAAATGAGGTCAATTCGGCTATAAATCAGCTGTAATGTTATCAGTTTAGTTATTGTCCAATAATGTCAGTATAGTCAAATTGATAATATTGCTGAATGTTAAAGGAACACGCTGACTTTTTGGGACTTTAGCTTATTCACCGTATCCCCCAGAGTCAGATAAGTCCATACATACCCTTCTAATCTCCGTGCGTGCTGTAACTCTATCCGACGCCCCCACCTCTGGCCTAGCTTAGCACAAATACTGGAGGTAAATGGCTCCATCTAGCATACTGCTCCCAATAAGTGACAAAATAACATCAACATTTTCCTATTTACATGTTGTGATTTGTATAGCAACAGTGTGTACAAATAACAAGGCCATATGAGACGCAGGCTTCTTCTAACCATATACATACTGGGAAGTATATTCTCAGAAGGTGAAGCACTGCTACTTGGACGGAGTGATTTACTCGCAGCACCTGAGAACTGGTGAGGAGCAGAGAGTTTGCTCAGAGTTGGAGTAAATCACTCCACAGAAGTAGCAGTGCTTCGGAGATACGGTGAATAAGCTAAAGTCCCAAAAAGTCGGCGTGTTCCTTTAATGCTGAAGTATCCAAGTGATGGATAGTTTTTGAATAGTTTAGTGTACATAGTTTATAAAAAAAAATCAGTAGAGATGTTTTGTAAATGTACTGTGGGTAAAGCTAAAAATGTCTGTTATTCTTTCCCAGGCTTCTCGACAGACAGAAAAGAACTGACCGGGACACCTTGCTACAAGGAGTGGAGCTTCCCCAGCCTGTTGGTTTGGCAAAGGAGCCACTGCCAAAGCCTAGAGAACTCCCATCTGCACCTGTTGAACATGGACATGTTGCCATTGAGTTCCAGGAGCCTGAAAATCGGGAGGGTGAGGCAGTTATACGCCAACGTAAATGTGCACGAACTGGAACTGCAGTGTCTTCTATTACGCACACAGACACTGGGCTTGTAGACACATCTCCATCTGGCACAGACTGGCCTGGGGCCCAGCACTTTCCTGGGTGGCATGTCTGGCCTGGGAATTCTGATTTGTCTTTTCCACCATCGCACTCTCAGGGTTGGTCGTCTTTTCCACCAGGCCAACCGCCATCAGTTCCACCATCGCACTCTCAGGGTTGGTCGTCTTTTCCACCAGGCCAACCGCCATCGGTTCCACCATCGCACTCTCAGGGTTGGTCGTCTTTTCCACCAGGCCAACCGCCATCAGTTCCACCATCGCACTCTCAGGGTTGGTCGTCTTTTCCACCAGGCCAACAGCCATCGGTTCCACCATCGCACTCTCAGGGTTGGTCTTCTCTTCAGCCGTGCCAACAGCCATCGGTTCCACCATCGCACTCTCAGGGTTGGTCTTCTCTTCAGCCGTGCCAACAGCCATCGGTTCCACCATCGCACTCTCAGGGTTGGTCGTCTTTTCCACCAGGCCAACAGCCATCAGTTCCACCACCTCCTCAGAACCGACAGCGTGCATGGAGACAGCACAAGGCAGCACTTGAGGATCAAGAGCGTGTGGCAAGAGGGGAGCCCCCAAAGAAGCGTCACACAAAGGAACATTACCATTATGAGTGTAAAATATGTGGCCAATCAAAAAGTAAACTCACTGGCCATTCCCAGGTTAGAGGAAAGTGGTACTGTCCAGCAGCTGGCCAGACCATTGCAGAGTGGAAAGAGTCTCTTTAGGATTTATTTTGTCTTTCATTCACAATTATATTTAATTTTTTATTTTTTATAATTGTGATAATTTTAATTTTAGAAAATTTTATATAATTTTATAAAACTTTAAATTTTACGTTAGTGCATTAAGTACATTTGAAGGAAAGCTCTTAAAAATATGTTTATGTATATATATTTTATATATAACAATTTTTTCTACATTTTTATTAAACTATTTGTGGAAGTTATATTATTACTATTATTATATCTAGCCATTGCAATTGTGTGAGTGTGTATGTGTATCTAAATGGCTAATTATTATTAATATTATTATTATTATAAAACTACCAAAAATACTAATTATATATATATTATTATTCATTTATCAAACTATTTGTAATTGTACTACGTTTTTA